>NC_063356.1:12901722-12928994 GCF_021869965.1 Rhincodon typus
TCCAGCTCTACACCTTGTTATCTCTGTAATAAATGCAACCTGTTTTGGTCCAGTTGCTGCCAAGGTTTGACTAATTTTACTTTCTGGAGACTGAATAGTTTGGATATCAGTAATATGAACTAATGCAGCCATTGTTGATCTCCCTTTTCTGCAAGAGTAGAATTTGCATAAAGCATTTGCTCCTTTATGAATGGCATGCAAACAATCATTAGCATCTTAATCGTTTTACAATTCTATTGGCTGACCAGAGTGAAACTTGACAGACTGTTAGCTTCAACTGTTCACCATTTGACTTAAAGGAGAAACCAAACCAATTGGCTTTTTGTATCATTGTTGCTGCCATGTTGTGCCCCTGTTCCCATAACTTGGCAGATTATAATTTGTTGACTTTGGTGACAATTCTTTTTGATAATTTAAAGTTAATGGCAGACTTGCCTCTTATTGGCTTTTAGTCTAGAAAATAATTGCAGAAATGCAGCAAATGTATTCTAATTCACTGGTGGAGTATTCTGTGCAATTTCAGTAGCAAAAGCTTTTGTTTTGTTCCATGACTGAAATGGGTGCCATTTCTACTTATTGGCTGCCGGCATCTATATCAACTAGAGCACAGCAAATTGTGTAATACAGGTGAATTATTTACTCCATTGCTTTCAATTTTTCTCACCACCCTGTAGTTTTTACATCCCAGTCATAAAATGTTATGTCTGCAGATGCCAACAATCCTTGTGGATACTGGTTTTGTATCCACAGACTGATGAGAAATGTCAGCACTGTTCTATTCTATTCACATGTTTGACTTAATTAAAATTCTTGCCTATTAATTGTTAGTACAGGTGCTCAGTTCCTGTGTGGTCTGACACAATCCAGCAATGTGGCTCCACATGAGTCACTGCTGTGATTCAAGTGGTCCCATGAGACATCACAGAGTGCTGATAGTAAAGGCAAGGTCATAGGACAAGCCAAGGCTTCTTGCTAACTGTCAGTGACAAAAAAAAGTAATCCTGTCGGGGTATTCAAATGGTGAAAATAAACTTTCCTTGTGGTGTGGGTATCCTGTATGAATGCTAACATTGGACTATCACTTTAAATTCACTGACAGGCATCCAGTCTGTCTGTCTGTTCTAGCGGAGTGGACAACACTTAAAAGGAATCCCTGGGTGCCCTGAGGAACATTTATGATTCACGCATGTAAGGTGTAGCTGCACTTCCATATACACTAGGCTAAGTGTAGGCAGCAGTTTTTCTTAAGTATTTTCTGGAAGTGAAATTGTTGTACCGGGTGGCTCATCACCTTCTCGAGGGCAGCTACAGAGGGGTAACAAACGCTGTTTGTCCTTGCCAACAAGGCTTGGATAGCCATGAATTAATTCATAGAAAACTGACCAACATCACTGAATTAAAGGCAATGCAAATTGCAGAAGAACAAACAACTTGTACATGCAACTCAGAAGCAGAGCAGATTTTAAAAAGTTGACTGCATTTGTGAAAGGAAAGGATCAAAGCAAGAATTACAGGGCGTCATCTGATTGAGGCATCAGAACATATTTAAAATTTGCACACAGTATTGTGTGTGCATGAGCCCAATAAAGGAAAATGTCAAATATGATTTCTTCTGTTGTTCTAATGACCTTGGAATGCAACATCCCTCACATTCTTCTATGGATGTTGCAGCATCACAGAGGACTTCTCTCAACATATGATCTGCTCAAGTCCAGATGAATTCCATTTGATGTTGGTAACTTCATCCCATTCATTTTGAAGTATACATCTCTTCATTCTCCAAGAGAGTTACCACACTGAAGAAAATGCCGTGTCATTTGTTTATAAGACCTTCATTCCTTTCATCGTGTGAATTATGCAGTGTCATAATTCCCAATTTGCGCTGCGTTTTTTTTCCCATTGCAATGCCTCTCATGTTCCAGAAAAAGTTCTTTCAACTTTGGGCTGTGCAGGGGTGGCCAAGGAGACTTTGTAATTTGTGCAATTTTTCCTGTTTCCTGAATGAAGGAACTATATCAGTGAAAGTGAAAAGCATGTTATGGAGAGTTCACAACCAATTTCGCCTTCAGAGTTTATGCCCGAGTCTTTGTCAGCTGGACTCAATGTAGACTTCTGTCTCTTCTGTGCTACCTTATCTTCTGGAAGGAGTACCAATGTGGGAGCAACACCCATTTCCATTTAGTGTGCTGCCAACGTTTTCTCTTGACGAGGAACTGACTTGCATATAAATAATGTGGATCTGCTTTCAGTTAATGCTGCCACTCCCTGATCTTTTTGTATCTTAAAACATCGCCTGACCTGTCTTTCTCTACCTGTTTGTCTTTCATCCATTGTACAGTTGTTTTCCACAATATCTTGCTGCAAACGCTGCTCTTTGAGGCCTATCCTCATCCCTCTGTCAGTCTCCCTGATCTTCTGTCCCTTAGTTTTTCACCTTCTGGATCTGAATCAGTTAGCCTATATTTAGCCCTGTCCTTGTCTTGCGGTGCCTCCTCTCTTTCCTTTATGGACTCCTAATTTTTAACATTATTGATCTACATAAAATATTTAAAGCTGCCATAATTCCAGAGAACCAAAGGGCTGCTCCCTCAGAGAGGCAATTTGCTGTGGCTTAACCTGAGGATGACCCCACCTCAGGCAAGGGGCAAAGTGGAGAAGGCAAGACATTCATGGTGACCTCACCTGGTGTGGGAATTAAACCCACGCTGTTAGTGTCAGTCTGCATCCAGGCAACTGAGCTAACTGACCTACGTGCCTTACTGATGTCTTACACTCTCTTGCAGCTACTGATCTTCTGTTAGAGATCTATCCCTCTCACAGCTTCATTGTATCACTGTCTCCTTTCCTCCTTTGGCTTCTAATCATGTTGACATCTCTATCACTCAAACAGATCTCCCCTTTTAATGGTGGCTGAAACAAACACAGTGCCACAATGTGCATTGGAAGCTACAGTGTAAATGACAATTCAGAACATGTGCAAATGGATCACCTTGGCCAGACATGGGAGTAGAGCTGAGTTTTCTAAACTTGGACTACGATGGGAAAAGATGACACTGGGAGGTGGGATGGCTCTTTTTATTTTCTTCAAAACACATTGGTCTTTGGGTGGAAAAGTTCGCTGATCAAGTCATTCCCTGGTCTGCTATCTGGGAGCTTATAGCAAGAGGAAAAGTGTCTGTCGAGTGGTTATATTGAAAGACAAGATCAGATTGAGAGATTTTGAATGGTCAAATCGGGTCCGAGGTTTGGGAAGACTTTCGGTTTGACAAATTAAAATAAAAATAGCATGGCAGTAGTTACCCTGGGCAGCAGTTTCCATGAAGTGGAATCTCATTCTCATTTTCATGAGGCAGAGGAAAATGCAGCAAGTCAAATCATTACATAGAAAACTCCCTAAAATAGTCAGAAAGGAATAAACAGACTCTTAGTGAAGACATTTGAGAAATTAGCAAGGTCGGCTGTCTCCCTTTTGTGTTGTGAGGACTAAGTTGTAGGTATGGATAGCATAGCTTAGCTCATAGTAATAGTCTTCAGAGCATTCCTCTGGGACAAGCATTTATCGAGGATGTAAGATGTCATATGAGGCATGACTAAATCCTGGAGCAGGAAATAATTAAATGTTCTGGTATTAAATCAGCGCAGTTGCAAGACTCTTCTTTATAAAAAAATCTGTACAGAACATTCAGCAATTGTCTAATATTTTTGGTTATCTTTTCTCTTCCTCAGGATTGGGAGATAGTTGTCCTTGGGAAACTGAAGTGGGATCTCTCAGCCGTAACTCCAAATGATTTTATTGAACATATCCTGGGAAAGCTGGCTTTTCCAGTGGACAAGTTGGAGCTCGTTAAGAAACACACTCAAACATTCATTGCCATGTGTGCAACAGGTATTTACTGTTTCACCTTTTTTTAAATAAAAATAAAGGAAATTTACTTCATAAATACAGAGGTTGACAGCTACTTGTCATTTAAGAGCAGAACCAATTAATTGTTAGGGGAGGTTATTTCCATGTTTGCATTGTGGACTAAAGTTGCAAATCCTCATAAGTTTGTTACACATTCTAAAATAGAATGACAAATTAACACTATTACTGGAAGGAGAAAAAGTGCTAACTCTGTATTGTACTTTGGCTGCATTATTAACCTGGGAGGATATCCACCATAGTGATAGTCATGCCATCTCTAGCAACCGTGTCTTTTTCCAATTCCCTTCCTAATCTTTGCATGAAGTAATTGTAAAGGTGCTCACAGGAGCAAAACTGCTGTGTAGTTTCCAGACTTCCCTTAAGTTGATGTTGGCTTTAATGTATAGGAGATGTGAGAGCAGATAGACACCATACTGCCTGAAGACCTTGTACAGTCGAGAGCGTTGAGCAGTCAACCTTTGCTGATTTCCATCATCAGCTTCTGGGAAATGTGTAAAAATGGCTTGGAATAACTTGCTCCTTTCCCTTCCATGCAACAAAAGCATGTTCTCTGTAATTAGCCCAGTTTCCTTCTCCCCAGTAATCTAGTTGAATTTTACCACGTAGCACTTCTTTCTGTGCTCTACCATACATACGTGGGGATGCAGCCAGTTAAAGCTTGTTTGAGCAATCACAAGCCATTAATTACAGACTATATTTGACAGGAAGTCAAATTTTAACTTCGTTTGTTACTGGTGTGGACTGTACAACACATAATTTAACACATTCCAAATACAGACGCAGACGCAAACTCAACCTCCACCCAACCCTGTCCCTGCAATTTGTAAATGATTCCACTTTGCCTTTGTCTCTCCTCAGTAAGGGAAATGGAACTTTTTTTTAAAGAATGAAGCCCAAGCAATATAGGGATTTGGTGGACCCCACATAAGTCAGACTGAGGAAGCGAAATCCTGTATTTAGATGGTGGCAATACGTTTTCAATTTCAGGAAGTGCTTAAGCAGTAATAACTTCTGAAATGGAGTCTTTGCAACTTAGTTCACTTTGAGCTCAGCTGATTGGGTTTAAGCCCTGATGTCAGAGCGGGACACAGTCTTGTTTGACATGATAGTGTCACTGTGAAAGATGAAGATGTACAGATATTGAACTCTGGGCTTGTCTTCCAGTTCCAGTGGATGTCAGGGATCCTATGAAAATGTTTGAAAAGAGTGGCCGTGTTCTGGGCACTGCTCTCATTTTTATCTCTGAAATTTTGCTATCTGTACAATGTAAGTTGAAGATACACAAATGTTTGTGGAATAACTACAGGTCGAGGCTTGTAGCTCCATTACTTTAATGAGGCAAGTCGGGTTTTAGAAAATTGTACAATTTTCTTGTGTATCTGTTTCAGATTTTAATTTTGCCATGTATCCACCTTCGATGATAGCAACAGGAAGCATTTCAGCGGCAATCCGTGGGCTTGGCATCCCATGCCATACCCTTTCAGACGAGTCTTTGACAGAGCTGCTGGCCAAGATCACCTGCACAGAACTGGTGAGTTTGGAGCAGAGTATCGTAAGAGATGCAGAACTAATGAATTAATAGACCATCTAGTTTTCTGTAGACCCATGAGCTGAGTGAAGGAAGTAGGAGTAACTTGTCAACAAATATCATACTTTCCTATTTTCTTGTTTAAAAAAAAACTCGCTGCCTTCAAGTTTGATGGTAATCCAGGTAATAGTTTATCAAACTCTTACAGTTACGTGAAGGAAATTGTAGGTGATATTCCAAACCTGCTCATTGCTGGATGCTGTGCTTGTTATTTAAAGTATTGAGGGTAACAAATCAAGGCACTCTTTTCCAACCCCACCCCCTGAAATAAACTGTTGCAGAACAGACATCAAAGTATTGCCTTTTTCAAAATAATTTGCATTTATATAGTACCTTCTTAATTTATTAAAACATCTCATGGTCCGATCCTTCCACATTACCAAATACATTTGGATACTTGAGCCATGTGAAGATAGTAGGATAAGTGACTAACAACTTGGCCGAAGTGTTATGTTGTAAGGAGAATAATAATGGTGATTAATATCTGTGCTTAAGTTAATCATACTTTGTGGTTTCCCTTTTCTGTTAAGTGAAAACCTTATTTCCCAATTTGTTAAATTCCTCCATAATTCACATTGAACATTAATTTTCCAGTTGTTACCTTACCTGAGATGAGTTTAAGTATTAGAGCAGGAACAGTCACTTGCAGGTGGTACTTTTTGAATCATTATACACAGTGCTTTTGATTTATATCTGGAAAACTGGCTGAGCCAATTCCTTCTGGAACATTTTATGTTGACAGTAACCATGTAAGCACTTCGCTTGTGAGTTGTGTTTCAATTTTGTATATCAGTGGGGCCAGTTCTAAAGTTACATTTTGTGCCCTGCGTTCTCCTATCGAGAGTAAATTTTAGTGTCGACTGTTGATCCTATTTACAGTAGCATTCTTCTCATCAGCAAAGTCCCACTAAAAGCATGGTGATGCTGACCAAATAACTGACAGTATTAATTGAGGCATAATGCTTGTCATTGCTCCTTGAATAATCTCATGGAACCCTTTTTATGTCTATCTGAGAGATCAGATGGTGGCTTTAGTTTGGCACCTCATCCAGAAGACCGTATTTTCAGTAGTACAGCATTCCCTCAGTGTTACATTCGAACATCGGCCTTTGTTTTGCGCTCATGGCTCCATACTGACACTTTGAGTTGCTTGGTTAGTGTAGTTGACGAGGGTCTTTTAAAGTTTATGCAGATCAGTCTCCGAGAACAACTTGGAATGTTGCACTGATGTACATTGCTGACAATTCAACGAAGCCTGAAAGGGAGTTCCCTTTCGACATCTGGAGTGCTCCGGTGAAATGTTTGCTGAAAGGGTTGGTGTTACCAGATTTGAATCATGAACCAGTTCACAAGATGAAATGCCTTCGTAAAATGCCTGCCAATTTTGTGTAAGAGCAATTTGCACAATAAGTCGCCATGTATTCGGTGATGTTTGGGATATTGCAACTGATCAGCGTTATAGGTTATTGAGGCAGAGCTCCATTAGAACATCAGTTTTGGCAGAGTGAGTTGTTAAATCAAAGATTTATGAATCGATGGATGTCTTTTGTCCTTTGTTTGGCTGGGCTGGCTGTTTTAATGTTGGGGTCCATTCCATCGGTGTTGCCAATCCATTGTTGCAAGTGTTCCCAGAGCCCTTGTAGATCCTGTAATATTAGAGGGTGTCCTCACTAATAACATGCTTACCTGAGGCACATGTACCTGCTCAACACTGGATGCCGGGTAACAATCCCGACTTTCGGATTCTGAGCCATTCCTGTCCGCAAACCGCCCCCCACTCCTTCGTTCTGCAGAAACCCGTTTATGACCTGTTCCTAGAGCCCAGCAAACTCAACGCGGGCTGCAGATTGATCTGGGAAGCTGCCTGTTCTGCATTAAACTCAGTCTCTCAGCATCTCTCTCAAGTGGTGCATTTACCCGCTAAGCCATTGGGGGAGGCATGTACCGGATATATCTAGCTATTCAGTGCCCTCCTCTGTGACATGCTTTGGAAATCAGATTGCCTCAGCAACAATTGCCTATTTAGTGATGCCTCATGCAAATTAGGATAAAGAAGAGGTCACTGTTACACTGTCAAGAGTGATGCGTTGCTTTGTTGCATAAAGAGTATCAGTCCTCGAATCCCATGGATGGGGGTAGTTTAAGTGCAAGTAAATAACTCCCTTCAGTATAGGAAGCAATGAATATATATTCTCTGGATAAGTATATTTTGCACAGAAGTGTACTGATGCTGTTTTTCCATATCCTTTAAACTGGTTGCTTTTATTGCATCTCCCTTTGTGATTTATTTTATATAATAGAAGTGAACTAAGGGGCGGGGGGAGGAATGCGGGTGTCGATTGGGAAGGAATAAGAAATAGCCAAGCTGTTAGCTGGATAGGCTGTTCAGAGTCTAGTTTCCTGCCTCTCCTTTGATCCTGGTAATTGGAACCAATTATGGTGTGACTGGCCCCAAAGGCCCTTGTTCTGCTATTCATTCTGCAGCAGAAAGACTGGGATGAGTTTACTACAGTGTATTATTCTCGTTCTTTGATCTTGCTTTCTGTCAAGCACTCAATACTACTGCTCCGCAGCAGTGTTACCTGCACTCCAGCTGGCTTTATTTTTTTTTCCAAGAGTTGTTGTTCCCTTCGGTTTTCAACTGCTTTCCTCCTTGACAGCTGTTGAAGATAGAAAAAAAAGCTGCTCTTTGAGGGATGTGCCGCAGCATTGTGGATTGGAAATGCTGGAGCGAGTGGTGCATAATAGATGGCAATAGGTGAAAGGAATCTGGCTACTTCTAAAGTTACGACAACCACATAGATGCGGACAAAACCAATAGCATACATATTTGTACACTGCCTTGTGGGGCATTCTGGTTGAAAGAGAACAGATGGGAGGCTGCATTCATCTCTTTAGAGGAGTGTAGTATCTGACAAAATATCAAGGCGATTAACTAGTGTGGCTCTTCTTTCCTTCAAGTACAAAAGACTTACAAAAATTAAAACATATTACTGTAATAAGACTTCACCGTATGCTGTTGTACAATCCCTAAATCTGTATTAAAAGGACCTGGTGGTATGAATTAGTTCTGTATGAAAGACGTGCTTTGCATTTTTACAAAAAGCAGTTTTAGTTATTGTGGGTGCTTTCCTTTATTTAAGAAGAAGTGAATTTTTTTTATTCAATGGATATAATCATTGAGGATGTGGACTCTTTAACACTTAACTTTGTTGTATAACATTTAGGATTGGCAAATGCAATTACCAATGTTTCCATTGGTGCAGAAGGTGAGAATTCTTAGTAATGACGTAGTGGAGGTACTATTTTAGTTCACCACTTCCTCTGCAATTTGAACCTCGAAGCATTTCTTTTAAAATTCCTAGTGAGAATAGACCGCCCTCATTTTTTTTTTCAAAAATGTCACACTAGTGAGACAAAAGTGTACTCCACTTTAATCATTCTAAATTGTTACTACAGCAACACAGCGCTTGACTACAGTCCCAAGTCTGTCCATACAAGTTTCTACATTGTATGTTGGGCTTTCTATTTGTTATCGACCAGATCAAACCCCCTTGGGACTCAATACACCTCTTAAACCCATAGTATCGTCACATCTTTCCCTTTGCCTTTTAGAATGGCCGCCAGGTGATTGGGCTTGGAATGTTTCTTCTAGAATGATACACCTTTCAAAGCCCTTGCTTTCCTTGGGGAGTGAAGGAGGAGGGTCAGTTATCGGGCTCCAGTGAGCACTTGACGATTGCTATGTGAAGATATCACGCTTCACGTTATGTTGGAAAATTATGTTGGTGATGAACCTGCACCTTACCATTGCCTTATCCACAGTGGAGTGGTTAACTGTATTTAAAGCTGCCTTAAAGGCTAAAGAGAGAACTCAACAAAATGCATTAGCAGCTCAAAGACTGGAAAATGGGTAGCCCTAGATCTGAGTTTTTTTTGTGCGCACATCAAGAAATTTTCTTTGCTTTAGAGTAAAATTGGTTATGGTTATTTTTTGTAACTGAGTCTGGACAATTTAAATTGCAGGTGAATGTTCTATTTACACACAAGTTTCTGCTGGTTTATACAAGGTGGAAAAACTTCATTCTCTACTCTGGAATGCCCCACCTTTACTGTTCGATGCTTAATGGAATAACTGAAAGTTAAGAGTCCATTGTTAGTAATTGAAAGTAGTGTATGGTTAGCCTGTCTTGCATAAAAGCAGTGCTATGCCAAAGATCATATGTTCCACGTTAACACTTCTGCATCCATTTTATCAGAGATGCCACCCATTTCTGGGTTGAGTGTGCCGTTTCAGGGGCAGCTGAGCTTTGGTCCAATCGTTTTTTGATGAAAATCTCATTACTGCTATTGCTTGTTTTGGTCTAGCATGAAAATTAGCTTCACCAGTCTCCATCTAGTTCTTGACACTTAGGACGGATCCCTAAGTGCAGTTCCACAAATTAACACAACATTGGTTATCCCAATAATGGAGACCACACAAACGGTTAAAATGTCGAAAGGAACTGCGATTCTGACATGGTCTGAAGCTGGCAATGGAGCACAGCATCAAAGGATCCAGTGAATAAGCTTTGGGGCGAATTGGAAGTGCCTCATTTTAAAACCTTTAGAATGGCCACAGCACAGGAGGAGGTCATTTAATCAATTGTATCCAGTTTGACTCTGCATGAGCAACCCACCTAATCCCACTCGCCTGCCTTTTCTCTGTTGTCCTGCAAATTTTTTCTCTCAAAGATAATTTGGCAATTTCCTTTTGAAAGCCCTGTTTGAATCTGCCTCCGCTGTGCACTCGGGCAGTGCATTCCAGATCCAAACCACTCTGTAAGAGGCAATTCTGTCATGTCAATGTTGCTTTATTTGACAAATTGGCATCTTCTGGTATTTGATCCCACCACAATAGAAACCATTTCTTCTGATTACGCTGTTCAGACTCCTCATGATTTTGAACACTCTGCACTCCTGATTTGAGAATCTTTCCTCGTGGAATTAAAGCCCCAATTATTGTCCTTTGTTTTATTAAGGTGTATTCAGTTTATCTTGAGCTTTTAATAATGATATGTTTGCACTTCAGTACATTGTACTAATAATGAATTATAGAGCTCTGTTGGGACTGGAACACAATGTTCCCTTGTTGTTTGCAAGAATGTTGCCTGCTGCATTGTAAAGTGACTATTACTCCTCCCTTGGGTCAACTCCGAGTTCGGGTAATGGAGTTGTTCCACTGGTAGAGGGGAATGTATATTGTTAGAGGACCCACACCGTATTAGAGCGGTGAGGCAAAAGGGCCCCTTTGTCAAATTTAAATTGACAATCTTTTACAGAGGTGAGGTTTGTGGTGCAGTATGTCAGCTGGTCCTATTAATAAAAGACTTGCCTTTCTAGTTTCTCTTAAGTATTCAGTTATTCAGTTATTCGCTCCTTGACTGTCACCTAGGGAAGGGAATTTCCATGTGATTGGAAATAAGTGTTCCTCTGCATTAAGAAAGACCTCCATTCTGGATCTCTGCACTGTCTGAATTTGGCATGTTAACTGAAGTTGGCCCTGATGTATACCTCCTCACCTTCAGAAGCCCAGAGCAGAAATTGAGGATTGCGCTGTTCCACCCTTTTCCACCTGCGTCAGCTAAAACTGTGTATCTAAATTTCCAATATAAACTTGCCGTGAAGAGAAGTGCAAGGTTTGAATATTATCCCTTGGGCTCCACCTCATAGGCACAAATAAATATCCAAGAATAAAGTCTTAAGGAGTTAAAGCAGCAAATGAGCAGAATCTATACAACAGATCCCATCTGTAGATTTCCACTTGTAGTGATTGTGCAGTTTAGTTGTGTAAATTTGACACTCAGATGTGCAAAATCTCTACAGTAGCAGTTGTGAAGGAACTACATGTACACATTGTTCACCTAGTTTGTATGCTGGCTGAGTTAACTCGAGAGTTTAAACTTGTTCAGTGACCACTGTAGCCACCTACTCCTAGCTTAAAAGGTCACCTACTTTTGTTATGTATGCTCCTGCACAATGATATGGTTCACAGCACTGTAGTGTACTGAAACTGGGGAAATTTGGTTGATTTCTCAGACTAATTCAGTAACCTTTGCTGGGAATATGTTTCTGTAGTTGGTAAATGCACTGCCTTTGAGAAATCAAAACACTCACCAAATTATTGAGTGACTTGCTTGCAAGCTGCTGTCGAACGTACGTGGGAACCAAATGGGGAAATTTGTGGTTAGGCACATCACTCTCTAGAATCAGCAAAAGCTGATACTCCTTCTGTTATATAGGTTTAGATTGTTCTGTTTAACTCTTAATTGAATACCATCCTCCTCTATAGAGTGGAGTGTGGGAGAGACACGACAATAACTAATTTTAAGAGTGGACTTTTTATAGAAAAATGTCCCCGGGAACTTCACAGGAACATTTTGAACAAATCTGTTATTGGAGATGATGAAAAGCTTGGCTTAAAAAAAGCAGTTTTTTAAAAAGTATCCTAAAGGAGGCGCGAAAGAGATTTAGGAAGGGCATTTATGAGCTAAGACTCAGAAGGTGCTGAAGATAAAGCCAACAATGACGGAGAAAAGGATTGGAAGTATGCACAAAAAACTAGATTTGGAGGAGCACTAAATTCTTGGAAGGCGATTGGGCTGCAAAGGTTAGAGAAGGTGAGGCCATTGGAAGATTTGAACACTAGGTTTACCAGGATGGAAGGGTCTTTTGTGGGATGAAGGTGTCAGATCTGAGAGAGGAGAAGCCTTTTACAATGCCAGCTGACCTGTCCAAGGTGGATGTTCATTTGTAGGGTCCAGGTCAAAAAAAAAAGGTGAATGAAGAAATGGGAAACTGTCCTTGATCATGTTTCAAAGACCTGTGTCGTGAAGGCTTCAGTGCCACTATAGGGTTGACATGTATTTAATCCAGACAGAATACTTTGACCCCAAATTTTTTTTTTCTTTGTTCACTCCGCTTGACCGCATGCTCGTGGATGAAACTATTGCATCCAATGAGAATCAAGGCTCATTCCTCATTTAAGGGGTGAGATGATTTGCACATGTGGAGTGCAAGTATAAGGAAAATTTTAGATAAACCCTGCTCTTGCATGAAGGACAAGGGGCAGTGCAAGTGAAACTTAACTAGGATAGTAATCTGTTCTTCTGTTCTACTCTCAACTTGTGTTCTATCATCATGGGGGTGCTCATCCATCTCAGCTTCTCCCAGTGAAGAACACAATGTCATTATTAAGATCACACCTGAAGCATGAATTGCCTGCTTTAAGTGTTTACATTATCAGTAGTTTTCATTGCACTTCAAGTATTCCCGATTTGTCTAATTTTAAACACTGGCATTGCAGCCAGACCTGAGGTGTTAGCAATTTGTCGACTGAGGTTCAATTCTGAACTGGATTTTTCTGTTTGCACAGTGTGTTTTGGAGCACCTTAGTCTGTGTGAAGTGGGCAATCAAATCTAGTTACACATTGTCTCACTTCAAAGATAAAATGTAAATTGATTTTGAATAATTTTATAACGGTGAAATTTCAGTTTGATTTTGGGATTTCTAATTTATTATTGGGACTGGGCAATACACTAATTTTAGATACTTGCCCTTTCAATCAGTCGTGAAAAGACTAAATGCTGCTGTAAGTACCATGGCAACATCTTAATGAGAAGAAAGTCTTGCACTTAAGTAGCAATTTTCCCACCGTCAGGATATCCTAAAGAGCCTTCGGCCTTTTCCAAAAATATATTTTATTCATAAAATTTACAAACAAAAATGTTACAAAGGCATTTCAACTTGAAAACTGCAGTATTTGCAGTAAATCCAACATGTTCCACTCTATTCAATTGTAACTGTCTTAATATTTACAAAGTACATTCCATGTCAGATATTCAACCTGAGGGCAAAACATTTCACGTTGGAATTGAATGTCATATATATGGAGTTCTTCATTTAACATGTTGCACTCTGTGGTGCCCACTTTCAGTACTTCGATTTATAACGCTCTTTTTGTAAGGCTAACTGCCTGAGGGGTTCTATAATTTCTAGTCCCTCCGTCTACTACGGCCAAAATGTTTTAGGCAGCAACCTTGCTGCCATCTTTGCGGAAACGACCCCAAGATTTAGTGTGTTCATCAGCACACAGTTGCAGAACTTTGGAATGTGCTAATCTGAACATCTGTCAAGGACAGCTCCTTGTGTTAGAAAATCAGTAAGTTTTGGGCAGACCAAAGAACGTCTTTCATCAAATTGATGGTCCTCCGGGGGTAATTGGTTTGGCTCTGTGTGCATCCGTGTGAATAGCTACAGAGCACAAAACACTGTGTCAGAGTCTGTCAGGATGCACCTTGACAAGAAGCACTGCATCTCTCTCCACGCCTTTGCAAGGGCATGTTTCACAAGGAGGTGGACAACAACCTCTTTACAGCCAGTGAAATACTCTTGAAATGTTGTTACTGTTGTAATGTAGCAAACTTTACAGATAAATAAAAAGCATTTTTTTGAGAAGATTTGTACTTCGGGTTGTAGGTGAGGTGGTAGATTTGCCCGCCGAGCTGGTGTGTTTGGTTGCAAACGTTTCATCACCCTGCTAGGTAATGTCGTCACTGCGCCTCCGGTGAAGCGTTGGTGTTCCGTCCCACTTGTTATTTATATGCCTTGGTTTGCTGGGATGGCTGGTATTACTTCCAGTTCTGTGTTTCAGAATTGTATATCCCAATCTGGGACAACACATCCATAATAACACGAGCTAAAAAGAGACATGCCAGGGAATTCCTGGAGGCCTGGCATTCCAACTGGAACTCCATCAACAAACACATTGAAACATACAAACCACTGAAAAACGGAATCAGAAGTAATGTCAACCACCCCAGCAAACCGAGACATATAAATAACAAGTGGGACAGAACACCAACGCTTCACTGGGGGCGCACGGACGATGTTACCTAGCAGGGTGACGAAACGTCTGCAACCAAACCCACCGGCTTGGCAAGCAAGTCTACAACCTCAAATAAAAGCAAAATACTGTGAATTCTGGAAATCTGAAATAAAAGCAAAAAGTGCTGGAGAAACTCAGCAGGTCTGGCAGTATCTGTAGAGAGAAGCTGAGTTAACGTTCCAAGTCTAGTATGACCGTTCAGACCTGTTCCAAAAAAAATGTCATGCTGGAATTGACACATTAACTCATTCTCCACAGGTGCTGCCAGACTTTGTTTCTCTAGCACTTTTGTTTTCATTTCAAACTTTACAGTCAGTGTGTGCACAGAAAACACCCACAAAACAATGTGATGATGACCAAGTTGATGCGTTCAGTAATGTTAGTCAAGGGATAGATATTAGAAGGGCACATTGAAGGAACTAGTCTATTAGTCTGTCACCTTGCTCTCTCCAGCTCAGTGAGACTGATCTATCTCAGAGGTTTATTTTCTTTGATGTATGCATGATCTCATTTACCTGTTCATTTAATGTCACTGTTTTTTATACCAGGACTGCCTGAAGGCTTGCCAAGAACAGATTGAAGCCGCCCTGGCAGAGAGCTTAAAACAGTCTCAGCAACAGCAAGAGCAAAACATGCCCTCTAAAACTGTACATGAACCAGACCAAATCAGCACTCCTACAGACGTAAGGGATGTCAACCTGTGATCATCCACGTGCAGTTTGTGAGGAAACTGCAACTCCATCTAATGCTCTTTTAGTACTACTTAGTGCTATTTGATAGAAGAAAAGACATTCATTTATTGTATATACAAAAAAGACCCTAATTCTGTACATCATGTAGGGCGAAAACACTGAAAGGCACGCTTGAAATTACGTGAAACATAATGGTGATTATCATCTTGTGAAATTCTTCCACCCTACAGCTGAAGCCTTGATTGTGATTTGTTGACAAGCCAACATGAATATAGCTCCAAATTGAAAGGTTGGCAGATTATAATAAATATTCAGGGGTCTGGTTTCTAAATTTTATTTTTTAATGCCTTCCCAAAAACATCGCTCAAAGTGTGCAAGGTACTTGTTTTTAAAGTCATTATTTGACTTTTAACTTATTGGTACTAGTCACAAAGTTTGATAACATCCAGCATTTTTCTCTCTGTCTCTCTCTCTCTCTCTCTCAAACAAAAAGCAAAAGTTAATGGACATATGAAGATTGTCTCCTCTAAACTGGAGTTCATCTGTTGATTTTTTTTTAAAATGCTATTTTTATACCTGTTGCCTGAAAGAAAAAAGTAAAACTAACGTGGACTTTCATTTAATGAGGAGATCACTCAGCATCATTATCATTCACTATATTTAAATCAGTATTGGTATTTTGCTTAATGGAGACAATCTGATAAATGGGACATTTCAAGTTTATGTTGTAATGACCCATTTAACAGACTTTGACTGTTTTGCACAGTGTAGGAGAGAATTCTATAATATATAGATTAGCACACCTTATTTGTTCTATAGGAATCTCTCATTTGGGGCATTTTGCTTGACATTGTGATGTACCAGTTATCAGGCTTCAATTCTGCTTTGCACAGTGATGTACAAGGATCTAATTGTATATAATATATTTAAAATAGGGCTGTAACAGGAAACTAGATTTGTTTCTCCAAGTGGACATGAAATTGAGAACTGAGGCAATAGGGATAATGTTGGTTGAAATTCGTTATTCAAAATGTTTCTGCTGGAAGTTTTGAAACTGGTGCAGCCCTTATTTAAAAATATATATATTGTATATGCTTGCACGCATGCATATAAATGGAGTGCTGGTTTCTTGATAGTAGAATATGTACCAACTGCTTTATATCTAATGAAATATATTTAGTTACCTTTACACAACGTTACAGACATGAGAAATGTTGGTATATAAACAGCATCAGAGAGGGCTGTGAAGTCCTCTACAATCTTTACATAGCTTCTCAAAGTTTTACAGTTCAAATTTCATTTAAAATCTATTTTAAAACTTAATTATTGTAAAGATTACAGTAGACTTGTCAATATTGTTTTTGAAGCAGACCCACCCACATTATTATGGTAACATCATTTATGCTGAGTTATTAAAACATTAGCTTGACCGTGGTGTGCACATAGCCACAATTTTTTCTATGTAGATCAAGAATTGCTCAAAGTGCAATTTTTCATCTACAGTGATGTTATAGGAAATGTTAGTTGGGACAGAGATTATTTAGCCATTTGAAAATGGTAATATCAACCTGTGGCAAGCCCTCTATGAAGAGGAGAGCTGAGGATGAATGAGGAACTTAACGTTGTATATTACAGATTAATTGATGAAATTTGCTGAACCGCTCCCACAAGAATTGCCTGCATTCTAGTAAGTAAACAAAGCTATGATGCCGAATCATGAAAAGAACAAACTCTGCAAAGCCTCACGTGCTTAATGAGTAGACATTGGTCAGCTCATGGAGTTAATAATGTGCTTGACTATTCATGTAGATAAACGCACTAAATAGTATAGGCACAATTGCAGCATAGTGGCCAAAGGGTGTGTAGCAGCTAATTACCTGCAGTTCAGCTTTTAGTGATTTCTACCTTGTATAAGTATGTCAAGTGAAAGAAAAAGTACTGGTCAGCGCAAGTTGCATCAAGCCATTCTTGATGAAATTCCCCTCCTCATTTTGAAGGCAGTTGTATGCTTTGAGTATTTAGCTGTTTGCTGGGGATTATTGATGAGCAGGAGTGGGATGCAGTTCCACTGTACATCATTTATAGATAATTATTTCAATTTGTATATTAAAGCTAATTTGCATTTCCGATCATCAGAGGTACAGTACATAAAATTAATTTAGATGTGAGCATGTATGTGTGTAGCTGTATGAAAAAACACAAATCTAATAGGCCAGGATCAGTTGCTCAAGAATCGAGTCCCCTTGAAACAAAAATCTTTGGATTGTTTTTCATGACTGGTTACATTTAGGGAGCTGATAGTAGCATCATAGAATTTGGCAGCTAAAGGAGGCAGCCATTAGCCCAACAATTTGCATTTATTTGTAACCCCTTGGACAGAAAAATATCCAAAATCAATTCATATAAGTACAAGGTAAAATTGGGTTTGTGTAGCCTGCAGAAGAGCTGCCTACTGACTGCCATTTCCTTTTAAGTTTTTCTTCAAACGATTACCTAAATTGCTGTTCAAAATGTACTGATTCTGTTTCCATTATATATTTGTTGTTGGTAGAATTCTAAACAAACCTCTACAAAAAAAATCCTAACCTTTTCTATTTTGCAAACTAAGCTTTTAGCTTCTGCCCCCTTACTGACTTAGCAACTAGTGGAAATGTTTCTTTGTTTTATTGAACAACCTCCAGATTTGACCTTCGTGGCTATCCTTTCAACATCCTTTTTACTGTAGGGTGCCCAGAATGGACGCAATATGCACCAAGGAAATTGCCTCGGTGTTCTTAAGTGATATGAGATAGTGATGAGCAAGAATGGCATTTTTTAGTTTCATCTGATCTTTTCTACGCTAGTTTTAAGCCATGCCTTTGAGGTTTCTGGCCATTACCTACTGTAGTATCTTATCTGGAGGTATACTTTGACAATGCTGAACTCTACTTTAGAAAGCATATGATGCTTGGATAAAATGTTCCAGACTCAAAACATTTAAGTGTTTGTTAGTCATTGATCACAGTAATGATTTATATTTAATGATTTGGTGTCTTTTATTTTCCTAGTTCTGCTTTGTAATTACACATTCTTTGTTTGCTCAATTAGTAAAAGTTCTTGTTTGCCAATTTTTAATTGTGTTGAGTGCTGCAATATTTGCTCATCATGTAGGTGATCCGTAGTATCCCAAAAGAACGACAGAGGTTTTAACAGGAGAATTGAAGTACCTTCTTGCTTTTGTAGTAGTTACAACCAGATATTAAGTGAGAGTTTAAGGGCCTGTGTTACCATGGAAAATTATCTTTCAGCAGAAACTAGATTGTGTGAAATTGCTTATACTAACTATGACATGGTTGATTTAATCCACTTAGATTCTTAATTGTATCCCTTTAACTCCTTCATCCTCCACATTCCAAACAATCGGGTCTGTTATTCAAAGAGCAGGCAAATTAGGATGTTATATCTCTTCTGAATTATACTTGTATAATGTCCTGAGAATATTTCCTCCTGCTCCAAGCTGCATGTAAGGATGGAATTTTATTTCTATCCTGCTGATACTCCTGTTTTACATGAAACTTTTGCTTTTGAAAAAAGGTGCAGTCCCTTTAAGAGAACTATGTGCTGATAAACTTAAAAATTAATGTTGCCTCATTCCTCTGTAGGTGCCATCTATTGTTAGGTAATTGTTTCTTTAATGGGTTTTGCACCTGCTGCAGTGACAGCCAAAATGATGAGCCTGTCATTTCTTATCCTGTTGCATGCTGCTTCAGAAATTGTTTCAGATCCAAGTTGAATGGAAAATATGGTGTATTCTCTCCATGGCAGAGACGATAAGTTGCAGCCCTACATCAGCTACTTGGCAGCTCATTTTAAGTTGTTGATCTATGTTCAAATAACCTATGATTGGAAATATTAGATTTGTCAGCTTGCCAACATTAAGTTGCCACTCTTAACCAGTGCAGTCTGTTGCTTGCCTGGTTTGTGTATTTGGGTAGTACAGTGTGTGATTTATGAATGTGCTTGTGGCACTGGAACCTTTCCCCACTGACACCCGTCTCTGCTCAAGGTGTACTCAAACATTGCCCTTAAAGACGTGATATACACTAAGTGCAAATGTAATGTTGGCAAACTGTCTCAGAAACAGTAATGCATTTTAATCCCTCTGTTCTATGAAGATTGCGTATCTTCTTGGGGGGGGGGGGCGCAGTTAATCACTCATATTTTGATTAGCATTCGACATTAGTCAAAGCTATCAATTCTAGATAGATCAATGATCAAACAATAGTCCAGGTCTGCTTAGTAACATCTAAGTTTTCTGGTTTAAAATAAAAAAGTTTGCTGTCTAATTTGCTATGTGGAAGCTCTTCAGTAATTTTTGGACATTTTAACCATTATCTGGTTAATTTCTCAAGACAATTGACCAATCAGTTGCCCTGTTGGTTTGAAATTTAAACATAACTTGGTAGTTAGCTGCCAGTCATCATCTGACTGGTACATTCTCTATGACATTGCCTCTACCAATCAGGAGTCCACTTGCCAACCAGTCGGCACTTTCCTACAACATAAATGCCATTTTACCTTAATGTTAGTATTTATTTTGAATTACCCTGATCAGTGCAAAATGAAAAGGTTCAACAAAGCTTTTTTTTTCTCAGCAATGCTCAAATATTTGTGCCATACCAAACTTGTTAGACATAAATGATGAAATGCAAAGGGGACAAAGCTGATGGTTTCACAATTTCTGGGGCCCATGCAATTTCAGTTTTTTTAAAAAAATAAGTCATGTATTTCTTCACTTTTTCTTTCTTTTCGATTTGGAGCACTTTTAATATGTTATCTTTACTAGTTGCGTACATAATATATAGTTCTGTTTGTGAACTGGGTTGTCGGACATCGAAAAAAAAACTTGAAGCTGATTTAAAAAGTGGTAACTTAAGGAATCATATCAAAATTCAGCAACTAAAACAATCTCTGGCTCATGACATTGGTACCTGTGACCATGCCTGCAGGAGGCCAAGTTTGAACAATCTGAAACTTGCTATGTTAATAGGTTTGACAGAACAAGATTTTTTTTTTTTCCTTTTTTTTGCGCTGCTAAAAGGGCCAATGTTTTACATTTTTTTTTAGTTGTCGTTAATAAATCTTGCTGCTATGATTATTTTATATACAGGATTGTACAAACAACTGAAAGTATCTGTTGGTTCAAGAGACAGTGAAATGTCTATCTTGGTCTCTCAAGGATATAGTTTAAAACTATTAAAATTGCCATACTTAAATTATCAAATCTTTGAAAACCTGTTGTGTTTTCAAAATGGTGTTGAATGCTGCAGTAGTTTTCAGGAGAGGAAGATCAGTAGTGTTTGTACAGTAAGACCTTGAGATAGATCTATAATTATCTTTGGTGTTCTCAATATGGTAAATGTTGATATAACTCCCACATTTATTAATTATTGGTGAGAGGGCATATGGTCTGTATTGAACACAGTTTCTGATGTGCTGTTCCTTGCATATGTTTCAAGGTCCGAGATCAACTAGAACTAGTCCAGTTGGTTATGTATCATTGTCTTACGTGTTTTTTTTAAAGCCACAACTTTTTTTTGCTGCTTATGTTAAAAATCATAAAAGTGAAATGGAATTATAAGAATATTAATTCAAATACTTATGTAAATTTGACTTCATGCAGTTGCCTTTGCTATCTGCAGATGTTCCACTTCCAGTATCTCAGGTTACTAAACAGTTTCTATGGTACCCCACCTGCTCTTTGCGACTTTTTAAAGATCACAATTACATAATGCCATAAGGCTAAACATTGTCTAAAGCCCTTCCTTGGGGACAGGAATTGGTGCAGATGTTTTGTTGGTCAGGTAAACCATTAGTCTTATTCCTTGTGGGCATCTGTTTGGCATCATTTTGGTAGGATGTTTTTCCTCATTTGGAGCCACCAGTTTCATTACACATGTATGCTTTAGTATTAACATTTTTGTGAACTATCAAAAATATCCTGAACATATTACAGCAAGTGTTGCAAATGGTTTCTTTTAAGACTATAGAGTGAATTCCTACAACAGCATTATTTATAAAAGCATCGTTGTGTAAGATTAGGGAAGGTTACAATGCTTTGTAAGTGAAAACCGTTTGAGAGATAACTGGTCCAAAAATGACACCACCTTGACGAATGGTTGGATGGTTCTTAATACTGGAATTGTGTGTTTAAAAGTAGCATTCTCCAACCATTTCACTGACTCTTACATAAACCAAAAGCTTTGATTAATTGCTCTGGAATGACAATTGTTCAGAATTAATTTCTGTAACTCTGACTTGTCTTTCTGAACATTGAGAAAATAAATATTAGTGATTTGAACTGTTGGTTTTTGAAAATGCTTAAAGTCCGCTATAATATTTTCATGGATGCTAATGTGTCTGTTAGTCGTTGTGCATTATGTAGGTAAAACGTCTAGTTCATAAACCCTTCATTGATGGAACTGAACAAAATTAGTCGAGGGTTAAGGTACTGGTGGCAATAGGGTTATTTTAATAGCTTGCTTCTGCCGTATTACCCTCTGTGGGGAAAGATGACCAGTGTTCCTGTTCTCACTTGCTCCTGCTGAGAAGTGCCACATGCATTGGGTTGGGTAAGAATAGAATTGGGCTCAGCTGTGGCGTCCATCCCTTCATTAAATACTTTGCTAACACTTGTTGCCAAATTGTGCACATAAAAGGATAGATAGTTGGATAAGGCATAAGAGGGTGGTTGATACTTGTGGAAACCTGGTCCTTTGAGATTCAATGGCATAAAATTGAGGGTGGGGTTAGATTAAGTCTTAAAGAATATTCCCTTATTTTTGTTATCACTTTGTCATCCAATGAGCCAGCTGTAAAATTTGAGTTGTTTTAATTGAGTATTAACTGTGTAACTGTAATGAAACTTGAATAATCATCCGGTTTATTTTATTCTACCAAAAGAGGACACTGCATGTGCAATGCTTGCATTAAGTAGTATCTGGCATATTTTACGATTATTTCAGTGTGTAAACATCATTGCATATCATAATATTACTGCCATTTTATAAGTGCATTATCTGATTAGCATTAAGAAGTCTGTTTTGGGTATACATAGCAGAATATTTTGAGTCATGTCATTAAATAATATGGTCTAATTCTTATCAAAGTACCATGCAAGAGTAAATTACTTTTGTTTTTCCACTGCTTGTCAAAACTTGAAAGCACAAGAAACAGTGTGCCGAAATTGTTTTACAAGTTGTGACAAAAGGAAATTGTACAATAGTTAACAGGAGGACAATAATAATTATAGCTTCAAGTTATGGCAGTGAGTGCTTGAAAGTAGTTATGCCTGGAATTTAATCTGTGCCTATTGTGTATTCTTGAATATAAAGCTAGAAATTCAGTTCCCTCTTTATGATATGACCAGTAGGGATGGTCATCTTATCTGTGGATTGTATCTGCTTTTTAGCTTTTGCTCATGGCTGGTTTCCCTCCGAGCAGAGGAGTGGGTCTGACGACTATATGCAGCACCATACCAGTGCCTCCCTAATCATAGTCATTGTCTACCCATTGTTTGGCTGGCTTTCCCAGCACTGGGATATTTCACTAGTGACTTAACCGCTTAAATCCAAGATGGCAACAAAAGTGATATAGATGAAGCAGAAGACAAATTTACAGCTTGTGAGAGTCTTTCCAATAAAATTCCAGAGCTACAGAATTGAAGCAATAACTTATGAGAAAGGACAGAAACATATTTGTGGACACCAGACAAAAAAGTATGAATTTAGGTGCAGAGAAGTTTTGTGATACAAGAAAGTTGGATTTTTATAGAGTAACGTTTTTGTTTGTGTATTGACTTATTCTCCAAGTATACGTGGCCATCCTAATGTAAATGCCTTAAATGTGTTATAATCACTGCAGTAACTTCCTCTCCTTTGTAATCTTAAACACTTATTACAATCACATGTAAGTCTAGAAAGCTACAGCAAAAAACTTGATGAATTTAAGTAAGTTGCAGTTAAAGTCTGACAGTGGTTGTCCAACCAGTTCAGGAGATAAAAGAATGCATATATCAGTTCTATCTGCCTAGAGCAGCTTAGATGAGTTTAATTAATCTACCACCAAGCTGTTAGGTGGACATATGGCAGACCACAGATACGACCCTAACAACCTGCTACAAGAGAGCCTCCTTTAGCAGATCATAGAGTAACTTCTGCAACAATTATAAAGCAACTTAACCAGAATCACCATATTTATCATCTTGACTAAAGGAGGGTTTCTGTACGTAGCAGGATTGGGGCAAGCTAGAGCAGAAACAAAGTGTGAATATTTGAAATTTTCTTCTTTTAAAATAGTTTAATTATTACTTAAGATTATCTATGGGAAAATATACTCAGTAACTTTATGCAGGACTGAAGCATTAATATTACATTGACAGTGCCAGCCAACTGCATGATCAGGGCCTCTGCATTCAGCAGAAAAAAAGATGGTCTGCTGCATTAAGTGAAATTTGACTAGAGTTGGTTGTAATACCCATAGTAAATTGCCTGCTGACACTGGAGCATTTTTAATCGTACATTCCATAAATTGTGAAGTAGGCAGACTATCCTGTGACATTAGCCAATGAGCTAGGGTTTTTTGGTTGAGAAGGCAGGAAGTCAACTGTTGCCTCAGCCAACCAGCAGTTTGACTATGCACATTCCATTGCAAGGAGTCCATTGTTAAACCCATCTGAAAGTTTTCTTGTCAATCCACAACAGCTGCTGATCCCACCCTCAGATTTTAATTTGATTGGCTGCTTATCTGGCAAGGAGTGGGGTGGGGGCAGTTAAAATCACACCACCACAGGCACTCTGGGCTTTTAACATGAAATGTACACACTTCACGGAGGCTGACTACATATAGAATTATATTAAAATCTCCTTCAAGATCTTCAGTTGTTCTCTGCTCTGATGATGGTTTCTTATATATACTGTATTTAAGCTTAGAAGAGGTTTAGCGCAGCTCTACACATAAGCGTTAAGCAATGGAAAGAATAAATATTTTGGGGTATCATTTAAAAATTGCTGAATCTATGTTGCAAAATTGTTGATCTTAAGTCCTGTGTTGCAGCAGTGTCATTTCAAATATAAGATGTAGTTTTATTCTAATTGCCATTAGCCATCCTGAATGAGAAGTACATTGAGCACTGGGGGTTTGATGGACCATTACGTTATTGTCTCAAAATTTGATTTATGTATGTGTTTAGACTTTCTTCTTTACTGTGAAAGTTTTTTTTTAATAACTTTACCTGTTTGACTCCAAGTACAGCAACACTTGTGAACACTTCATTCTTGTGGCACTTTATATTTCTCATTCATTGCGTTGTTCAATGTATTTTCCCAGTGAATTAGGGCTCCATCATTGTTCATTACTCAAATGTTTGTTGCCGAACTATCTGAAGTGACAGCTTTATCTAACCTGGGTATTGAGCAGTGTGAGGACTTTCTTCTTAAGTAAATAGTTTAATGAAGGTCATTGAAGTGCCAAATAGTTTGAAATGCTTCCTCCTATTGCTGCTGATTCAGCAATGGAAACATTTCAGGAGGTAAAACAGAATTGAGAAAGGCTATCAAATTCATCAGACTATAAGAGAACACATTGGGTATGAACTCTTTAATTGCTAATTCTCCCACTTGTGTTTATAGCAATGGCGTGTAATGAAGACTTTAACTCTTGTTTTTAATTTTTCATTCATTTAGTTTGATGTTAGATTTGATTTTTGACACTGTCATGATTATAATGTTTCAGTCCTTTATTCATATTTTGTCACCTATACTCAAATGAAAAAATGTATTTTTTGTTCATTATTGAATGCTTTAGGTTTTTATGAATACCACATCTTCAAGTAAGATTTGACTTTGTGCTCTTCACAGTGTTATCTTCATAACTAGATTCTTTATTACCAAAAATCTGGTTGCTGATTGGGTATGCATATCAAAATGAAATCTGCAGAGAGGAAAGAAATTCTTTGACTTAGAGGGCTGTTGCTATTTTGATGTTATAGTGCCCCAATTTGGTTACATCAGAGCCCTTTCTTAAATTGTTCGACTTGGCTGCATCACAGATAAGGATGTTAAGCCATCAGTTTCACAATTCTTTCTCTTCAGTAGTCCACCTAGGTTTTGTGGCTGTTGTGGACATTTATATAAAATTTCTATTAATGCACAATTGTGCATGTTAAATCCTTTCCAAGAGTAGAATCGAGCTAACATTCCCATCTCACCACCTAAATATGTCTGGAAACTACCGAGTGATTTTGCCAAAATGCTTATTGCACTCCTGTGAAATAACTCTTTTTTTTTAATGAAGAAATCAGCTTTATTGTAAATGTAACATTCATACAATATCCTCTATTGTTAATTTCAATTTAAAATTTTCTACTGTTACCAGAGGTAATCGGTATATTTTGAAGAGTTGGAGTTTATTTGGCTTTCAACTAACATTGATAAACCGAAAGATGTAATCAAAGCTCAAGCAAAATACTGTGAAGAGTTGAATATGTGCTCATGTCCCTAGTTGACTGCATGATTCCATTGTATGATCTTTTTGAGACATAGGCAGAGGCGCTGAACAATAAATGCAGTTTTTCCAAACTGAACGTGTGCTGGTATTTTGTTTCGATTTTGAAACTATGAATGTTTTAGAAGCTGAAGTGAGACATCAGGTCACTCATCGCTTCACACTTTATAGACTTGGGTTTCAGTCAAGGTGACTCTTCACTGCATTACACCTCCCACGCATCTCTGGATACATACATCCGTAATACAACAGGTTCAGTATACTTTGTACTAAACGTGCCTATTTTTCAACAATGTGGCTTAAGCTAGACTACAAACAGATTTCAATGAGTAATACCCTTCCGAGAAGGAAGAATTGCAACCACTGGTTGGTTCAATAGAACATCAAAACACGGTTAGAAGGAAGCTGAGCACTGTATTTCCTTGTAGCTTAGATTTACACACTGTTGGCATTGACCAAATTGACCATTTAATCAACAAAACACTGAATTTGAAACAAACCTAAGCAGCTCGGTTAAGAGGCTTATGCATTCAATAAATATAGATTTGAAGAAAACCAATAGTGAACATTACAGTTTAATTTTTAATTAAAATGGAAGTTTTTTTAAATTTCTGGGAGATAATTTAAGCGATCCTTACCTTTTAATCAACATGGCATGTTACACAGTGCAATGTAATATATATATGCAGAAGTATTTTGCTATTGTGAAAGTGCCATTCTTAATTAAGTGTACTTAACCTGTCACTAAAGCATCATCCTGCCTTTTTAATGATAAGAAGCATGTAACATAATGGTATCAGAAGATTTTAAACTGGTGAAGCCAAAAATGGATTGTTGTGGAAACATGAGTTGTGGTATAGCATGCAGTTTTGTTTGAGGGTCCAAAACCTTTCTACTTTTTCACTTTGTATGTGTCACATTGGAGCTATACTTGTCTTCGAAAGCAAGCTGGAAAGCCACTTCCAGATCATCATAACTGTATTCTTCATAAAGAACACTCATGCCAATAATAACTCACCCACTTTCCTCTGGTCGGGCAGGCTTCCTCCTTATGGCATGGCAATGAAGATCTGTAACTCAAAGGGATCAATGTAATTGAAATGATACCTATTTGTAAGCTGGCTGACACGTTGATGTCAAAATGTACTCACTACCTTACTGACTCTACAAGTGAAGTGCCTTTTTCACTCTGGTTAGTTATTACTTGAACTACTGGTGATTTTAGTATATCTTGTGAGTAATAGAATTTTACGCGAAACCAACTTTGTCATTCAGGAGTTTGATAAGACTTCAAAATTCCTCAACTCCAAAGTGGGACAGCGACTGCAAAACAGTGCAATGTATTCAATGTCAAACCAAGATATTTAAGTTTTACAAAGGAGCCATATTATTAAACTCAAGTTTCAGTGATTAAGGCATTGTAATGTTGCTGTTTGTCAAAATGAGTGCAGAAGCTTGTGGAGGGTATGATGGATGAATAATTAAAAGAGACAATTTGGTATTATGTATTGCTGGCCTTTAATATAGAAAAAACATACAAGCATGAGTTGGGAGAAATAGTAGGAACTGCAGATGCTGGAGAATCTGAGATAACAAGG
>NC_063356.1:12929394-12942805 GCF_021869965.1 Rhincodon typus
CCCCATTTCTGAAGAAGGGTCTAGGCCCGAAACATCAGCCTTCCTGCGCCTCTGATGCTGCTTGGCCTGCTGTGTTCATCCAGCTCTACACCTTGTTATCTAAGCATGAGTTGGGTACAGGATTAGGCCATTAGGGTCTTGGGCCCTGGTCAGCTATTTCATAAGATTCTGGCTCTTTGTGGTCTCAACTCCATTTTCCTACCTCTGCTTTTACCTTTTGATTCCCTTGTGAGTGAAGGACCTCCTTTTGCTGTGCATTAAAAATATTCATTAATCCTGTCTCCATTGCTGTCAAGGGAAGAGAGTTCCGTAGACTCTCAACTCTCAGAAAAAAAAATCATAAATGGGAAACCCTCTTATTCGTGAACTACAACCTCTTTGGTACTAGTCCCTTGAGCAAGGGGAAAGACTTTCAGCATCTGCCACATCAATACCCCGCTAATATTTTTATTAAAATCACCTCTCGTTCTTCCAAACCCCAAAGGATACAGACTCAATCTGCACAACGTTTCCTCAAGATAAATCCTGTCAGCACGGGGATCAGTCAACTCAGCCTTCTCTGAACTGCTAATGTAAGCATGACCTTTTTTAATCATAAAATAAGGACACCAAAACTCCAGATGCAGTTTCATTGATACTCTATACAACTGCTGCAAAATATCCCTACTTTTCTATCTCATTTCCCATTATAATGTACCACTTCTTCACAGATAAAGCTGAATACTAAGTCAAAGGACAGAAAAACATACCCTTATCTTTATCTGCAACAAGATAGATAAGTTGACAACAAAAATAAATGAATATGATTTGGTAGCTATTATTGAGATGTGGTTGCAGAGTGGGAACTCAATACAACGGTATGTGACATGTTGGAAAGATAGGCAAAAAGGTAAAGGGGGTTGGGAAACATTAGTAAAGGAACGTATCGGTGCAGTGTTGAGTAGTGATATAATAGATGTGGAATCAGTTTAGATGGAAATAAGGAATAGCAAGGGAACAAAGTCACAAGTGAGAGTTATCTATAGACTCCCAAAGAGTTGGCTTATTGTAGAACAAAACTCAAATTTGGGAAATAATTGAACTGTGCAAGGACACTTTAATTGTCATGGGGGACTTTAGTCTGCCATATGACAGGATACATTAGATGGATAAAGGTAACATGGACGATGAATTTGTGGAGTAAATCAAGAATTATTCCTTAGCACAGTATGTTGCAGAACCAACCTGAGAACAGGCTATTTTAGATGTAGTATTTTGTCACAAGTTAAGATTAGTAAGAGATCTCAGTTAAGGATCCTCAAGTGGGAAGCAAGCACAACATGATAGATTTCAAATTCAGGATGAGGGCAAACAACTCTTGTCTAAAACCAGTGTCTTCAAATTTAAATAAGGGCAGCTACAGAGGAATGAAGAAAGAGTTATCTGAAGGGGATTGGGAAAATAGACAAACGGGAAGGTCAGTGGATGGAGCAGTGAAAAACATTTAAGCAGATATTTCATTAAGCTTTACAAAAATTTGTTTCAGTCAAAAAAAGACTCAATGAAATGTATGAACTATCTGTGGTTAACAAAGAGAGTATCCAAATCCAAAGCTGAGGCATACATAGTGGCAAAAAGCTAGTGGTAGGCCAGAGGTTTGGATACTTTTTTCAGAAACTAGCAATGGGTGACTAAAAATCTACTAAAGAGGGAGAAAATTGCTTATGAAATTGGCTAGAAATATACAAATAAACAGAAAAACCATCTATGGTTAAACAAAAAATTAGAGAGGAGCTAAAGTCAATGTGGGATGCATGGAGGATGCAACTTGGGAATTAATAATGGAGAACGGGGAAATGGCAGATAATTTAAACAAAGATTTTACATCTGTCTTCACAGTGGAGGACACAATAAACATCCCAAACATATGAATGGTAGGAAAGATCTTATAACATCCTTTATTGTTGCCTGTCTCTGAGAGATGACAGCGTACACATAGATGATGATACAGCAGAGACACTTAGAGCTCTTTAAAATGCAATTAATTTGTTAAGTACTCCAACAACGCACTCTTAATGACTAAAGATATCTTAATCACTGTCTTTCACTACCCTGATTTCTGTAACCAACCCCAAACATTATTACGTGACAGAGCTGGCAGCTAGCCAGGCTGAAACTCTGTTCGTCTTCACCACACCTGTTGAAGGGTACCTCTTGCAGCTTGAGTCTTCGAAGTTCGGCTGAACAATCAGGGGTTTCTGGGACTGCTTTAAACACAGGTGTATGCCTTATTTAGAATTATCTATGCATGTGAGCAATCCTGAATGTTTTGTCCAAATGCATGCCTTATTTGGTAGAGACAGCAGTTACTGATTTCCTGCACTTTTAACTCTTAGCAGACCTGAATGACTCAGCATAATCCCACTAACATAACAACCCATTATAAAGCCTCTTATCACTTCCTGTTACCTTCAGCCTTATCCAAAACTAAGGGAGAAAGTATTTGACATCTAATGGGACTATCGATACAAACTAGTCATCAGGACTAGATGGCTTGCATCCAACGGCATAAAAGGAAGTAACTACAAAGATCGTGCAAGCATCAGTTGAAATATTCCAGAACTTCCTGGATTCGGGAAGGATTCCAGCAGGTTGGAAAACTGATAATGGGATGACCCTGTTTAAGAAAGGAGGGAGACAGAAAGCAAAAAATTACAGTCCAATTAGCCTTAACTTTCATTACTGGGAAAATGTTAGACTCCATTATTGTGAAGGAAGAAATAGTAGGACATTTAGATTAGCTTAAACACGAACAAAGTCAACATGGCTTTGTGAAAAGGAAATCATGTCTGTGAAATCTACAAGAGTTCTTTGAGAATTTGAGTTGATAAAGGAAACTGGTAGATGTAGTGCATTTGGATTTTCAGAAGACATTCAACATGGTTTATTTAAAAGGTTATTAAAGAAGATAGGAGGCCATGGTGTTGGAAATAATGTATTGGAATGGAATGAGTATTTATTCACACACAGCAGACAGAAAGTCAGGACTTTGTGTCTTTCTCAGGTTGGAAAGACACAACTAGTAGAGTGCTACAAGGATCTGTCCTGGGACTTTGATTAGTTACTAGCTATATTAATGACTTGGAGGAGGAGTATAACATATCCAGATTGGTGATGAGACAAAAATAGGTGGGAAGGCGTATTATGATGAGAACATATGGAATCTGCAAAGGGAAATTGATAGATTGCATGAGTGGGCAGAATCTTGGCAAATGGAGTTTAATGTAGCAAAGTGTGAGGTCATGCAGGTTCTAAGAAGACAAAATGAAATTTGACTTATTATTAGAGATTTGGAATTTTAGAATAGGGAAATCTTGTTATAACTGTACAGAGTTTTCATGAGGTCGTTTTTTTTTCCTCCCCATATTTAAGAAAGGATATATTAGCAGTTCAAAAGAAATTCACTAGGTTAATTTCTGGAATGAAGTTGTTTATCAAGAAAAGCTAAACGAGTTAGTACTTTATTTATTAGAGTTTAGAAGAATGCTTATTGAAACAGCGGGTGTTTGATAGGGTAAATGTTGAGAAGGTCTTTCTGCTAATTGGGAAAATCTCAAGCTAGGCACATAATTTCAGCATAAGGGCACATTCATTTAAATCTGGGATGCAAAATAATTTCTTCTCCTGGAGGGTAGTGAATGTCTGGAATTTCCACCTGAGTGTGTGGCGGAGGCTAGGTCACTGAATGTATTTAAAGAGGAGGGAGGTAACTTTTTTAACATATCAGAGAATTGATGGTTATGCTGAGCTGGCACAAAGGAGGAGTTGAAGCCTGGGGCAGATCAGTCATGATCGCATTAAATGGTGGGGTGGGCTTGAGGGGCTGAGTGGCAGCATTCCTATTTCTTACGTTCTGACAGGTAAGCTTTAAGGACTATCTTAAAGAAGATGCAGTGATAGAAGTGAAGGGGTTTAAAGAGAAAATTTTGCCTCATTGTTGAAAAAGTAGTGAAAATGATAGGGTGTTGTAGGTTGCACATATTTACAATAAACTGGGCAGTTAGCATTGCAGGAAAAAGACATGCATCAACCTTTAAGCAGCATAGAATGGTGAAACTAAACAAATTGCTGATCCAGATTTTAGTCAGCCTTTCACAAATATGGATGTAGTCTAACTCAACTGCTACCAAGTACCACAACAATCCCTTCATCTGCTGCTATCTTAGTCTGCACTGTCAGAAATGAACACTTAGGACAAAATGGAAACAAAGTGCAATGACTTAATTTCATTATAAAACTTTTAACATTTTTCACCTCTGTGCCTCCCTTTGACAGTGTAAGAACAATATCTCTTGACAATTGTAACTTTTCAGGACAGAGATGTAAGTAAGTGTTGTGCCTATCTGTCAGTTGCTTGCAGATGTCTCTACCTCTGATCTGTTTCATTAGATATCCCTGTGACTTCGAGCACACATTTGATGCTGCACTGGCAGCTATCTTCCACTTGTTTAGTCAATTGAGGCTGCCCTTCCCTATCAGGCTAGAACCTCATCTGTTCCTATACCATGACTCAGCTTTTTCTGTATTTCCCTGTGTCCTGTTATATTCTGTTCCAATATCTTGTTTTGTCACTTGAGATCTAATATTGTTTGAGGATGCTTCTGTCGCCACTTTTTAAAATATATGATTTAATTCCTGTCCAGAACAATGTTTGCCATTATGATTATTGTATGTAAATTTATCACCGAATCATTGAATTATTACAACACAGAAAACTATTCAACCCATCATGCCCATACCAACTCTCCAAATAAGTAATTCACCAAGTATAATTCTCCACATCTTAAAGCAGAATTTTCATTTTCAGATAACAATCCAATTCTCTCAAGTGCCTCAATTGAATCTTGTTCCACCACAGGCAGTTCATTTGAAATATGTGAAAACATTTTCTTCATATCACCATTGATTCTTTTGCAAATGACCTGAAATCTGTGCCTTCACATTCTCGATCACTCCATCAGTGAGAGTAGCATTTCCCTATCTACCTAGTCCAGACACTTTGTGACTCTGAATACCTCTATCAAATCTCCACTGAGCCTTCTTGTGGAAGGAAAACTGTCTCAAATTCCCCAGTCTTTCTATGTAACTGATGTTCCTCATCCCATGGACCATTCTCATTAACCTCTTCTGCACTCTCTCTAATGCCTTTGCATCTTTCCTGTAAAGTGTGCCCCCAAAACTAGATGCAGTACTCCATTTGAGGTAGAACCAGTGTTCTATACACGTTTAACATAATATTCTTGCTTTTATAAAACATATCACTATTAATAAGGCTTGGGATGCTGTATGTTTATTAATCATGCTCTCAACCTATCTTATAACCCTCAGTGGTTTACAAACCTATCCACCCAGGTCTGTCTGTTCCTGCACCTCCTTTCTAATTATAACCTTATTTAATATTGATTTTCCAGGTTTTTCCTAACACTTCACAGTTCTATTTTTAAGTTATCCTATCGCTTATCTAATTTTGGACCACAGTACTATTATTTTTATTTACTTACTGAAACTTTATGTATCCAATCAACTAAATTCACTACAAAACATAAATTAGTTTTAATGGTGATTTAAGTATAAATATTGTTTTTATAAGTTTACTATATGCTGAAGATATGTTTCAGAAGTCTCAGTGGTTAGCACCGCTGCCTCACAGCGCCAGGATCCAGGGTTCGATTCCACCCTCGGGTGACTGTCTGTCATTCTCCCCATGTCTGCGTGGGTTTCCTCTAGGTGCTCCGGTTTCCTCCCACAGTCCAAAGATATGCAGGCTATGTGTATTGGCCATGCTAAATTGCCCGTAGTGTTCAGGGATGTGTAGATTCGGTGGATTATAGGGGGATGTGTCTGGGGGAGAATGCTCTGAGGGTTGGTGTGGACTTACTGGGCTGAAGGGTCTGTTTCCACACTGTAGGGATTCTATGATTCTATGGTTTCCTCACACAGTCCAAAGATTTGCGAGCTAGGTAGATTGGCCATACTAAATTGTCCATGGTGTTCAGGGATGTGCAGGCTAGATGGATTAGCCATGAGAAATGCAGGATTACAGGGATAGAGTAGGGGGTGGGTCTGAATGGAATGCTGTTTGGAGGGTCAGTGTGGACTCAATGGGCCAAATGGCCTACTTCTACCCTGTAGGGATCTATGAGTGTATATATTCCAGACTAAAGTATCAATGCACTGGTCAGTGGGTGATGTATTATCAGAGGTGACATTTTTCAGGAAGAACATTAAATTCAAATATGATCCGCAACCCAGGCTGATGTCCTATTTGAAGAAGAGCAGAAAGTTCTGCTGGTCTTCTTACCATATTCCTCTTTCAATAAACATCTGCAAAACAGATTATCTGGTTATTCATTCATTCGCTGTTTTTGGACCTTATTAGGTCAGAGGTGGGGAGAAATTCCTTTTCAAAGGGCTAGGAATCTTTGGAGTTCTCAATCTCGGGGAGCTGTAGGTGCTCCGTCATTGAGTATATTTAAGACAGAAATAGAAGGGTGTTTTGTGGTGAAGGGCATTAAGGAATATGGTGATGCAGGAAGAAGAGGGAGAGATCAGTACGACTTTGTTGGATGGTGGAGCAGGCTCGAGACTGGCTTATGGCCTCTGTTCCAGCTCCTATACTTGACCTAGTTGAAGCCAATAATAGTCCTTTGATATCAGTATCTGGATTTGCGCCTGAGAAAGAAGCGGGGAGCTGCCTTCTTGACCAGTCTGCGTAGCAACACCTACTGATAGGGAAGGATAGGTGATATTATTCCAATTCAGCATGGCAACTTGGAGGGGCACAGCAGGCCAGGCAGCATCAGAGGAGCAGGAAAGTTGATGTTTCGGGTTCGGACCCTGCTTCTGACCGGAATATCAACTTTCCTGCTCCTTTGATGCTGCCTGGCCTGCTGCGCTCCTCCAGCTCCACACGGTGTTATCTCAGACTCCAGCGTCTGCAGGTCTAACTAACTCTGATAGGAGGGATCCTTGCAGGTTTTCCCATACATCTATTGCCCCATGTTCTAAGAGTAGAGGTTGCAGCTTTTGAAAGAGTTTTGGTAAGTCATTGCAGTGACTCTTGTCTGTATTGCTGCCACTGGTTGAGGGAGGGTATGTTTAAGTTGCCAACTCAACGACCGGCTTCTTCCTGGGTGGACCTGTTGGTATGTCCAAATGCTGTTTAATGATTTCTCCCTCCTCGAAGAGGCCGCCCCTGAAATCGCCCCAATCCTGGCAGCTGAAGTGCACGGCGCCTGTTCCACATGTGGCAGATTGCAACAAGAGGGCGCGGGCGCGCCTGCGCCAGTGTGCACCCGCACCTCCCGGCAACACGTCGCTGCAACCCCCATCTGTGGGCCGGAGGCGCCCGCGCATGCGTACAAGGGAGGTCACGTCAGGACACTGATCTGCCCGGCAACAGCTGGGCTGCAGCTGCCACGCCTGCGCAGTTGGAGGAGGTTCCTGTCTACGTCACCGACAATGTAGCAAAGCGCGATGTAGCAAAGTTGCCAAAATGTTGCACAATTGTCAAGAATCTAATAATCAAGCACACTGCACATTACTGAACTCTTAGCACTGTACACAACACAGCATTTTTTTCAGACAATTTCTGTACCATTTAAAACCTAGAAATTTACTTTTAAAATATTTATTTAAAATTATGTTAAATGAAATTCCAGGGCATTTTTTAAATAAAATATCTACTCTTAAGATTTTATTCACTGAAGACAAAAAAGTCAGTCATTCAACTGAGAAGTGAAGAGTGAATGCACTAAATATTACATAGAGGAATAAAGTTGTCCCCTACATTTCGTGCGTGACTCTTTAACCCTTTATTGGCCTACACTCCAAAGGTTGCTCGCTGAAATTATTGACTTGCAGCCATCGGAAGTGATCACTAGTGCAGAACTATGAAACGAGGCACAATACACAAAGGGATCTTTGTTTTAAGTTGTTCAGTGCATTTTTGACATTTATTTACTTCCCCCAACCCGCATTCAAAGTTTCTCACGTAGAAATAATGTAGAAATTTTGCTGGGGATGCAGGCTTCGTCATGCAGAGGAAAGGTGACATCTACCGGCTAATTTTATAATTACCAGTGCAACATAAAAATGTTATCATATTCCACGATCTGCTGAAGGGATATACAGCTTTTGAGAAGTGAAGGCTATGTACTTCCAAACATTAAGTTATCGCCTCCTATCAGGATAACGATTCCTTCCAATAACAATAAATGGAGATTTATAATTACTACTTGGAGATTGTCTAAATATTCTCGACCCAATCCTTTTTTTAGTCTTTGAGTTATATGTTTTTGAAAGGTACTAAATTTGTACTATGGGTATTTGAATTTAGATCTGTATTCAGATTTCAATATAGATAAAAATGGCCTTTTAAAGAAGAAATTACTAACTATAAGCTTGCGTTAGTTCTTTTCAAACATGCAAAATAAAATAGTTGTGATAGAAACCAAAAGAACTGTGGATGCTGTAAATCAAGAACAAAAACTAAGTTGCTGGAAAAGCACAGCAGGTCTGGCAGCATCTGTGAAGGAGAAAACAGAGTTAACGTACCGGACCTGAAACGTTAACTCTGTTTTCTCCTTCAAAAATAGTTGTGATGATGCATATAGTTTCACACTGAATCCTTATGAAAAGCTCAGGGGCGACCACAACTAGATAGCTTCATCCAGTTCTGGTCACTGCACTTTAAGAAAGGCATGAGGACCCTGTTAGAAGGTGCAGAGGAAAGTTATCAAAATTGTTCTAGAGAAGGGAGAGTTTAGCTAGTTGAAGACATTTTTTTAATTCGCTCATGGGGTGTGGGTCTCACTGACTAGACCAGAATTTATTCCTCAGCTTTAATTGTTGGGGGCTGTTAAAAGTCAACCACATTGCTATGAGTCCAGAATCACATCTAGACTTGGTGAGGATGGCAGATTTCTTTCCCTGGGTCTTCACAACTTCTGGTTGCCATTGAGGGAACATTTTCTTCCAGATTATTTATATATTTCACAATCCATCATACTGGAATTCAAAGTCATGTCTCCAGAACACTAACCTGGACTCTGGATTACCAGTCCAGTGACATTACCACTACACCACAGCCTCCCGAAGCTGGGGTTGTTCTCCTTGAGGATGTTGAGAGGAAATTTGATAATATTATAGAAATGGAAGCATGGCCAGACTATGCAGCCCATCAAGCTTGCTCCACCATTCAACTGGATCATGGCTAAAATTCACCTTCAAAAATCATCCTGAATTGCTTCTGTACCTTGCAGGCACATGCTCAAACCTCTCTCCATATCAACAATTAGGAGTTTCATTCTTTTTCGATCTTTCAATTCTTCCATCCAAAGTGAATAACCTCACATTGCTCACAGGATAATTCATCTGTCACCTGTTGGCACTCAGCTAATGTGACTGTATCCCTTTGCAGCTTCTTTGGATCCTCCACACAGTGTGCAATTCTACTTACTTTTCTTTCATCGGTAAACTTAGATATATTACTCTTCATCTCTTAACCTAAGTTATTAATACAAATGTAAATAGCTGAGTACCCAGCATCGATCCTTGCAGCATTCTATTAGTTGCAGTCTGCCAACTTGAAAATGCCTCGCTTATCCCCATCTTGCAATAAATCAATCCCCTTTGCAGGCTAATATATCTCCTCCATATACACGTACACACATGTTGCATATTAACTTTTCATCAAATTGGAAATCCAAATATACTACATCTACTGACACCTGGCAAGGGCAGGATTAGTGTTAAATATTCCTGGCTACAAAGAGTTCAGAAAATACAAAATGAAAGAAAGGAAAAGAGTTGGGGTGTTGGTATTGGTTAACAAGAGCATTGTAGAGCAGGAGAAAGATGACATTACGGAGGGTTCAAGGACAGAATCAATCTGGCTTGAGCTAAGCAATAAAAAGTGGTGCAAGTATATTATTCAGTGTGCTCTATTGATGACAACTGGTGGGAAAGATGTAGTGGGACAAATCTGGATGGAAATGACAAGATACCAACATAATATTGTTATATCTGAGGATTTTAACTACTCAAACGTAGACTGGCACAGTGATAGCATCAAGGGTGGAGAGTGGAAAATATTTCTAAATTGTGTTCAGGAGCATTTCTTACAGCAGTATGTGCTCACTTCAATTGAAAGGATGCACTGTCAGAATTAATTTTTGGAAATAGAGTAGATCAAGTGTTTTTGGGGGTGAGGGGGATTTAACAGATAATGATCACTGTACCTTAAGGCATAGGATGATAATAGAAAAGGACAATAGACAATCCAGAGTAAGAATAATTAATTGAGGGAGAGCCACCTTCAATGGTTTAGGGTTAAGGGCAAGAATGGAGCTGGAGCGGATAGGCTGGAATAAAAAGCTGTGGGAAAAAGTGTCATTGAACAACGGATTACCTACAAAGAGGATGTGGTTCATGTACAGTTAATGTATGTTCCCTCAAAAGGGAGAAGGAGGTCAAACAAATCCAGAGATTCATGGATTAAAAAGGGATTAGGAAACTAAAATGCAGAAAGCAAGTGTGTTTACAGCAGATGTCAGGTAGTAAATGCAATTGAGAACAAAGAAGAATACAGAAGATTTAAAACGAGGTGAAAAACACATGAGGGAAGTTAAGAGGGTTTGTGAGAAACACCTGGCAGCCAATATATTGGGGAATCCCAAAGACATCTATAGGCATATAAATAGTAAACGTGTGGTAAAAGGAGGAAGAGAACCTGTCAGTGACCTAATGGGGGATTTACAGATGGAGGCAAGAAGCATTGCTGAGAGGTTAAATTAATACTTTTCATCTGTATTTACCAAGGAGACAGACGCCACCCAGCCATAGTGAGAAAGTTCTGCATTAACACCATATTCTGCATTCTATTCTATTACACTGATGTACTTATGTAAGGTATGCTTTGTCTGGTTAGCACGCAAAACAATACTTTTCACTGTATCTCAGTACGTGTGACAATAATAATTTAAATCAAATCTAACCAAAAAGGGTTCAACATTGATTAGGAAGAAATGTTGGATGGGCTATCAATGCTTAAAGTTGACAAGGTGTGGAGGTGCCGGTGTTGGTCTGGAGTGGACAAAGTCAGAAGTCACACAACACCAGGTTATAGTCCGACAAGTTTATTTGAAATCACACAAGCTTTCGGAGTGCAGCCCCTTCGTCAGGTGCAGTCAGAGAGGAGAGCACCCAGAAACAGAGTTTATAGGCAGAGAGATCAAGGGCAGACAGATCAAAAGATCATACAGCTGGTGTAAGTGGAGTGTCAGATAATAAGTCTCTGCAGGTGACCAAGAGTTTTTGACAGCAAGTAAAGGGGCAGCACGGTGGCACAGTGGTTAGCACTGCTGCCTCACAGCACCAGGGACCTGGGTTTGATTCCACTCTTGGGCCACTGTCTGTGTGGAGTTTGCACATTCTCCCCGTGTCTGCGTGGGTTTTCTCTGGGTGCTCCACTTTCCTCCCACAGTCCAAAGATGTGCAGGCTAGGTGGATTGGCCATGCTAAATTGCCTGTAGCGTTCAGGGATGTGTAGATTTGGTGGGTTATAATGGGATGGGTCTGGTTGGGATGCTCTGAGGGTCGGTGTGGACTTGTTGGGCTGAAGGGCCTGTTTCCACACTGTAGGGATTCTATGATCTAAAATGTTTATAAAGTCAATGTCAGTGCTGTCATGACGAACAGACAACATACAAAGGTTGACATCTCAGGTCAGACACTGTATTTTAGGTTCAGAATCTGTCTAATCAGGCTGGTTTTATTTCAAAAGCTGGAATTTATAAGATGCCACACTGACTGACTGTGACTACAAATTGTGTGTTTACTAACAAAATAGAATGTATCTGCAGATAAACAAACATCTTGGAGGAAATGATTCACCCCATACATTTATGTGTGTGTTTGTGTGTGTATGTGCATGTGAGGGAGAGAGAGAATGTGTGTGTTTGTGTGTGAGAGAGTGTGTGTGTAAGAGAGAGAGTGTGTGAGCGTGTGTGTGTGAGGGAGAGCGTGTGTGTGTGAGAGTGTGAGGGAGAGAAAGTGTGTGTGTGTGAGCGAGAGATGGTGTGAGGGGGAGTGTGTGTGTGTGTGTGAGAGTGTGAGGGAGAGAGAGAGTGTGTGTGTGTGCGCGCGTGTGTGAGGGAGAGAGAGAGTGTGTGTGTGTGCGCGCGTGTGTGAGAGAGAGAGAGAATGTGTGTGTGAGGGAGAGAGAGTGTGTGTGTGTGTGTGAGAGTGCGAGGGAGAGAGTGTATGTGTGTGGGTGTGACGGAGAGAGAGAGTGTGAGTGAGGGAGAGAGAGAGAGTGTGTGTGTGTGAGAGAGAGATAGTGTGACGGAGAGAGAGAGTGTGTGTGTGCATGTGTGTGACGGAGAGAGTGTGTGTGTGCGTGTTGCGTGTGCGCGTGTGTGAGGGAGAGAGGGAGTGTGTGTGTGTGAGGGAGAGTGAGACTGTGTGTGTGTGTGAGGAAGAGACAGAGAGACTGTGTGTGTGTGAGAGTGGGGGAGAGAGAGAGTGTGAGGGAGAGAGAGCGTGTGTATGTGTGTGAGGGAGATAGCAGGAACTGCAGATGCTGGAGAATCCGAGACAACAAGGTGCAGAGCTGGATGAACACAGCCTGCCAAGCAGCATCATAGGAGCAAAAAGGCTGACGTTTCGGGCCTAGACCCTTCATCATTTTCTGATGAAGGGTCTAGGCCCGAAACGTCAGCCTTTCTGCTCCTATGATGCTGCTTGGCCTGCTGTGTTCATCCAGCTCTGCACCAGAGTATGTGTGTGTGTGGGTGTGAGGGAAAGAGAGTGTGAGGGAGAGAGAGTGTGTGTGTGTGTGTGTGTGTGAGGGAGAGAGAGAGAGAGTGTGTGAGTGTGAGGGAAAGAGAGAGTGTGTGTGTGTGTGAGGAAGAGACAGAGAGACTGTGTGTGTGTGTGAGGAGGGAGAGAGAGTGTGAGGGAGAGAGAGTGTGTGTGTGTGGGTTTGTGAGAGAGAGTGTGAGTGCGTGTGTGTGTGTGCACGTGTGTGAGAGGGAGGGAGTGTGTGTGTGTGTGCATTTGTGTGTGAGGGAGAGAGAGAGTGTGTGTGAGTGTGAGGGAAAGAGAGAGTGTGTGAGTGTGAGGAAGAGACAGAGAGATTGTGTGTGTGTGTGTGTGTGTGTGTGTCTGTGAGAGTGAGGGAGAGAGTGTGTGTGTGAGGGAGAGAGAAAGAGTATGTGTGTGTGTGTGTGGGTGTGAGGGAGAGAGTGTGTGTGAGGGAGAGAGAGAGTGTGTGTGTGTGGGTGTGTATGGGTGTGTGTGTGTGAGGGAGACAGTGTGTGTGTGTGTGTGTGAGGGAGGGAGTGTGTGTGAGGGAGAGAGAGTGTGTGGG
>NC_063356.1:12942905-12994890 GCF_021869965.1 Rhincodon typus
GGGGGGGGGGGGAACGTGTGAGGGAAGAGAGAGAAAGAGAGTGTGTGTGTGTGTGTGTGTGTGTGTGTGTGTGTGTGAGTGTGTGAGTGTGTGGGGGAGAGAGAGAGAGAGTGTGTATGGCAGCCCCCAGCTCCATTTCCTGGGAATGAACAAATTGCAGGCTTCAAATGTACCAGGATATTGTGATGAAACTTTGCCAATTGCAGAAGTGGAAGGAGATCCACTCTCACCGGCTGTAAAGGTCACTGTTATTCTTAACCTCCATATGATTGGCTACTTCCAGGGAGCAATGGGTGACCGTTCTGTGCTCTCAGTTGTGCTCCCACAAATACATCAGAACAGTGACCGATGCCATCCGTACAAGATCATACCAGTTCATTTTGTTTCCCCATAGCAGGGTCATTCTGGAGCACTGAGTATTGAGGGTCCAGGTGCCTTGCAAGCCTGGTTATCCACCCGGGCTACGGCTAATGACACCATCACACAACCATCCGAGTGATGCAGAACACAGATAAAATACCGTCCATGCTTCAACCAAGGCTGTGGTGGAGCAGACCGTAAGGCTGCTGCAGATATGGTTCCACTGCTTAAACCAGTTGTGGCTCCACTATAGTCCAAATAGCGTATGTCACATCATTCCGAACAATCGGAGCAGGCAATGGTGCTGGCTGCTGAGGAACTTGAGGAACAGGAGCGGAAGTCAGAGGAGGATGATAAGGACATTAAGGAGGAGAAAGCTCTCCCTGTCACTGACAGAGCTCAGTTGCATCAGACATTACAAGTACGGCAGGAGCTGACTGAAACCCAACTCCAGTCAATAAGAGCTGGGTGCTACAGACCATCGTGGAATGTTGCCATCGGTCATCACGGCAGTATTTGCTATGCATTGTGGGGGACAATCTGAAGTCTCTATTGGTCTTGGGATCAGAGATAGCAGGAACTGCAGATGCTGGAGAATCCGAGACAACAAGGTGCAGAGCTGGATGAACACAGCAGGCCAAGCAGCATCTGATGAAGGGTCTAGGCCCGAAACGTCAGCCTTTCTGCTCCTATGATGCTGCTTGGCCTGCTGTGTTCATCCAGCTCTGCACCTTGTTGTCTCTCTATTGGTCTTATTTGTTTTCCCTATTGGTGACTGTCAATGAAGCTTACGTTTTGACTTGTCCGATTGCTTAGCTACATATGATGATCGCCTGTTGGACAATGGCAGGGAGTAGGTGAACAGTAAGCTCTGGTGACAGAGTCATAGTGACTTAGAAAGGCTATTTAGATGGGATGTAGCTGCAGACAAGTAAACTGTGTGGCTTGGTAGTTACACAGCAATAAGGGTGAGAGAATGGAGTTGTATGTGTGAGGGAGTGTGGGTCATAGCAGCTGAGTGCCATGGGCACCATGACTGTGTGTCTGCTGTGCCATGACATTGGTAATCCAATGCTACCCCTTGTCGGCAATGTTTATCTACACAGTAGCCTTTCAATGATGGAGTGGACACAAGGAATACCAGTCTTTCAGCTGATATCTGCTACGTGTTGCACCGGAATGGCGCATGAAAGACAGGGCTTATATCAGACATGAGGGATGCCATTAGGTCGGGTTGGTAGTTAATGAGGAGCATTTGGTAAGATATGGCAAGAAATAGTGCAAGGCCTCACAACAGGAATCCCTCCAAAAAAACTCAACCTAAATCAGAAAGCCAAACAAAAGATGTAAGATTCATTCCAGAATTAATATTTCAAGTCCAGCACAATTCTTCTTCGGATCTAAAGGGGATGGAAAAGTGATTGTTTTTATGTTATTGATAATATAGGAAGGAGGATCAAGTGGAAGGATAGTGAGTGTGCCCAGACCAAAAGGCAAAGGGACTGATAATGGTAGTAAAGATATTGATACACAATAGATGTTAATGGTAGATGTTAATAGCAGAAAATGTCAGGTCTACCGAGCAAACAAGACATGCAGGAAGAGGCGGAAATGGTTATAATCACAAATGGAGGACTGTGTCCATGATGTGAAGCTGTTGAACTGAAGGCTGGAAGTGCCTCAGATGCTGTCCCTCCAGCTTGTGTTAGGCTTCACTGAAACACTGTAGCAGGCCTAGGACAGAAATGTTAGCACGAGAGCATCCCAATTACAGTGCCTATTAAAGCAGCAGGTAGGCAACTTAATGGACGGCACGATGGCTCAGCGGTTATTACTCACAGCGCGAGGGACCTGGATTCAATTCCCACCTCAGGCAACCGTCCGTGTGGAGTTTGTACATTCTCCCAGTGTCTACGTGTATTTCTTCCAGGTGCTCCAGTTTCACTTATTATTCCATTTTCACTTTTTCAAAAGGATATCATAACCAAAATGCATTTCTGATTTAAAAATATCAGGCATTTGAAAAAAAATCTTTTTGACAATGAACAGTTTAAAAGCTAACAACTAGGACCTGTGAAATATTTAATCATCAAAACATGAAATTCATCCAAACAAGCTTTCAAAAGAAAGTTCAAAGCAACTTGGATATATTATTTGGCCAAGCAAAATGACATTGTACAGCCATCACGCTAATGGCTTAAGTATCACCTACCAGCTAGTGATGCTCACAGGTATCTACATATGTACAAATAAAGGAATTAAACAGGACCTATTTTTAGGCTGTTTTATTAAAGTAATTTTGACTTTTTCCATATGCAGAAGTTTGTAACATTTGTACTGCTACGCGGTATGTTATGGCTGTCTTCTTTTTAAACTGAATAGCATTTGAATTAACTTAATCAAGCTATGTTCATAAATGCCAGTAAAACGTGTTGCATCCATGGATATGAATGTCTTATTTTTCATTATTATGAGGCTGATACAACATTGTGCTTCTGCCTAAATTTTAAAATTGCCCCTTAGTTGTTAAGGTTGCTAATTAGATCATATCCCCACAACCTTTTCCTGTTAAAGTAAGAATCCAACATTATTCTGAAAAGTTACTGAATCTGTTTCGACCATCCTTCAGGCAGCGCATTCTAAAACGTAAATCCGTGTGTAAAAATATTCCTCCTCTCCCACTTCATTCCTTTGCTATTTATCTTAAATGTGTCCTAGATTGTATTTGTTGCTCATGCTGATAATTGGTGCTGTAACCACAATCCAGATTTAGTATTGTTATGACTCTATGAGTGGTCTTTTAAAGGTCACTCACACCACCTCTGCACACCTACTGTTCTGAGAGTTGTACTTTTCACCCTAGGCCACACTTATGGAGTAGCAGGGGTGGATGCATGATTTTGAACCACAGGAGTATAGTTTCCTTCTTGAACATATCACAGATGTATATACATCCACTCGTTTATTTTCTTCCACGTGCTTTTATGTTTTCACATTAAACTCCTGCAGGCAATACTCTGACTAATTAAAGTAGCAGGTAGGAATTTGATGACAACACTGCTAACTCTCCAGTGTGCATTTTGCCAATGAACTCTACTTGACACTCAATAGTAATATTCTTTCCCATTGTATCTATCAAGCTGGTTAGTTCATCAGCTCTTTAAAAAGAAAACAGGAATTTTAAAAGTTTTAATTAGCATTTTGCAATTGCTGTCAGGTACTGCCACAAGAGCAGTAACGCAATTGAAACTTTATTGTACAGTATTAGATTTAGAAATTCATGAAAAGATCTTTTCCCAGCTTTTGGATCATTGCTTAACCTATTGTTATAAAACCAAACTCATGTAAAATCCCTAGAGATAGACTTACTGATGGTTGACTACTTCACAACTGCTACTGTTTCTCCCCTCACCTCCACGCTCAACAGAAACTCAAAATAGAAGCGGCAGGAGGCTCTTCAGCCCATTGGGCTTGCTGCAATATTCAACAGCATTATGGCTGATCTTGTATTACAGCACCAGACTCCTGGGCTCCCCCTACACCCTTGACATCTTCAACGTATTGAAATCCATTTTTTAAAAAAATATATTCAGTGACTGGGCCTCCACAGGCTCATGTGATAGAGAATTCCACAGGTTGACCACCTTCTGCATGAAGAAATTTCTCATGTCAGTCCTAAACAGCCTACCTGTATCCTGAGACCTTGTTCTAGATCCCCCAAGCAGGAGGACCCTTGTTGGAATTTTGTACATTTCAATAAGATGCCCTCTCATTCTTCCAAACTCCAAATTACTACACGCCTAGTTGAACTAAATGTCTCGTCATGCAACAATCCTGCCATCCCAGGAATTAGCCTGATGAGAACTGTTACACTCCACCTATAGCAAGCATATCCTTTCGTGGTAAGGCAACTAAAAGAGTGCCAGTACTCCAGGTATGGGCTAACCAAGGTCCCGTACAGCTGTAGTAAGGTGTCTTTGCTCCCGTACTCAAATCCCCTTGCGCTAAAGGCCTTCCTATCTACTTGCTGCACCTATGTGCTTGGTTTCAGTAACTGGTGTACAAGGACACCCAGGTCCTTTTGTGCATTTGCAACTTTTCCTGTCACTCTCATAAATGTCTCAGAGTTTCTTTCCTCATGTTACTCCCTTAAACTTATATTATTTAGCATGTATGGTTGCTCATACGACCTGCACTGAACTGCGTTAGCCATTGACACTCACCTGGGTAACTCAGCTCCAGATCTCATTCTAGCTTGTTCCACACATGGACTAAACAGCTGAACTCCAGGAGGTGAAGCAAGTATGATTGAACCTCACTTACTCAAAGTCTCAAGAGCTGGGGTGAAGAGTAGCAATTGCCAAAACTTAGGACTCCCAGCAGTATCCTATGTAATGTGAGCTGAACTTGCAGCCTATTCCGTACAGAGCCTCATGACCAATTAAGGTTGCTATTCTCTTCCAGGACATTGCTGTGACAGGTTATCAAAAACCAAGGGCATGACTTTAAGCTTTAGTACCTTTGCATGTCCCATTATTGAAGAAAGGTATCAGTGGAATCATTGATACTCTAGACTACACGATACTCAATGACCTGTCTCAGATTACGCAGCATACCAGGGAAGCTTGACTCAGTTCCACTCGTCTGCTTGTTGCTAAGTTCAGAATCCAACAATGTAAATAAAGACGCCCTCAAATGGTGGAAGTTTAAAATAAAACAGCATTTTCCAGCTGTCGCTGAAAATAATTTAAATGCTAAACACTGCAAATTATTGTTTTGTATAGATTTACAAATCCAGGGAGTGAATTGCTAATTACACTTGGGCTGCTCATTTCGATAGAAGAGTGACAACCTGCATTTCACCAACAATGATTCACACATTGATTGTCAATTTAAAATATTTAATATTTAATTCTCATTCCCTCTCTTGTAAGCATCGAACTACCTCACTGGACTCCAATTGCACAGTGGTTGTTCCAGGTGCTTTTCAAGAGTAAACCAACTTAACAAACATCTACTTCACATCTAACATTCCATATAGGATTCACCCAGGAACTTTAATCAAACTTCATAATTCTAAACCAAAACCTTGCAATAATTGCTGTGTCCTAATTGTTGCCTTTTTAAAAACCATCTCAGTATTCCCAAAGTACTACTTATGGCATATCCATGCTGTGGACGTGAAACTATTCTACTGCAAATAAATACACGAGACAAATTCCCCACCCCATGTGCACTGAAGGCAATAAATATTAATCTAAAAACTGCACAATGTAACAAATGCTTGGGGTAGGTTTTAATATCTGTGTTGGTATGATGCATTTGGCTTCTGATTTCAGGATGAAAAATGGGCTCTTCAACATCACAAAATCTAAACACAAACACTCCACCATGTTATGTTAACTTATAGAAACTAGGTGCAGGATTAGGCCATTCAGCCTTTCAAGTCTGCCTTGCTGTGTAAATATGATCATGGCTGATCATCTAGTGCCATATTCCCACTTTCTCTCCAGGAATTACACAGCTCCTCTGAGACGTTTCCCTGCCTCATTGATACTCTGTCACTTCAAAGCTGGAGAATAAATCTTTTCATCAAGAAGAACTTCCATCACACTGACCAGGTTTCAGGCCAATCCACATCCAACAACCAGCTTTGAAAACCGTGCCCACATTTTTACAGCTGTGACAAATGGCACCATAGCAGCTGAGAGAATTCGCAACATCCTAAATAAGAAAATAATTTTTTTTGTAAAATAATAGATTTCCCCCTCTCCGAGAAGGCTTTAAATAATTTCCGCCGCCAAAATCTAATAATTTCTTCATTGGGCACAACTCCCAAGTTTTAGTAACATCTGTCTGGCAGCTTTTAAGATATATTGTCCATACACAAACAGAGGAAAAGAACACCTCCCATCTTCAGAGGCAGAGATAATAAGAAAATATTGATATGCAAGAAGAAACTCTTTTGACCTATACTCATAACACATTTTTGATATGACTTTGCAGCCAGTAATTTTCTGCTGTTTCATATATAAAATACAACTTGTTCAGGGCATTGTTTGTGAGATCTTAAACATCAATGAAATAAATAAGCAGTGCTTTTTGTTAAAAAGATGTTAGTGAGGGATGAGATACGCAGACAATAACATTGACCTCTATTTAACTAACTAATTTGAGCAACAGAAATGGAGCAATGCAGCACTCTACTGAAATGCGCAGTCTAGATTGTGTTGCAAGTCTCTTGGGTGAAACTTGGGAGTTGTGGGCTTCTGATTTGGAAGCAACAGTGTTAGTAAGTGAGACAAGGCTGATACTGATTTCTTTCATTGTTATATATAATTCCTCTCCCAAAAACAGTGATGTTTTATTACAGCCAGAAACTAAAATGCCATAAAATCTTCAGGCTGACTGTAAGCTATTGATACCTCTGTCTCCAGAAGGGTTGAAAATTGATAATGAGATGGAATTGGATGAGCTATCAGTATTTCATATTGCTAAGGGACCAGGAACCAATGAGGTGCATCCAAGGATATTGAAGGCAGTGGGTGAGGGAATTAGAGGGGCACTGGCCATAATCTTTCAATCATCTCTGGATTCAGGGTTGGTGCTGGAGTATCGTGAACATTACAATCCTTTTTGACCATGGGCACAATTGCTAGACCTCAGTTTAAATTCAGTGGTGGAGATACTTCAAGAAATGATTATTTGGAAAAGAATTACTCATCATATGGAAGACACCAGTGTTAATTTGGAAGAGTCGGCATGGATTTATTAAGGGAAAACCATGTCTTACTAACTTCCTGGAGTTTTTTGAAGAGACAATAGTAGAATTGTTGAGGGCATCTATTGAACTATTGTACATGGACTTCCCAAAAGGCATTTGATACAATATCATACAACAAACTTGAATATGTCAGATCATGGAATAAAAGGTTCGATGGTACAACGATTCAAACTTAGCTGACTGACGGAAACAGAATTAACGTGCATTTTTAGGCCCGGAGGAAGATTTATAGTGTAGTTCCCCAAAGCATCAGTACAAGGACACTGGTTTTTCCTGAAAAATAATGATCTAGAGCTCAGTGTGCAGGGAACAATTTCAAACTTTGCCAATGACAAAACTTGGAAATATTGCAAATTGAGAGGACAGATTGATGAGTTGGTGAAATGGTCACATAGGTGGTAGATTCAGTTCAATGCAGAGAAGTGTGAGGTGCAGACAGAAAACACGAAGAGACAGTATAAAGTAATAGGTACTGTGCTAAAGTGGACGATTATTTAAATAAGAGCATGTAAGTAATGGGAAAAGACAAAAGTTTAGCACTAAGTCAAAATGCTCAGTAAGAGGTACAGACGCTATAGGGCCAAATGGTCTCCTGCTGCACTGTAAAAGTTCTGTGATTTTGAGATAATACATTCTGTGCATCCCCAAAATTCCTCCTGCAAAAGTCCTTCAGTCGCGTCCCTGGCAGTGTACATTTGTTGTATACGCTGAGCCAAGGACTTATAACTGATGTCAGGGATGCAGGGAAACACAAATCTGGCTTCCCGTTATTAATTTTTACTCTATGTGCCATACAGGTTTCAGAACGCTGGGCTAATCTAGAAACTGTCTGGATGGGTGCAGCTCAAACAATGCTCAAGATGCCTGCTTGATTGGCACCACATCGACAAGTATCCACTCCCTCCACCACTGACTTTTGTAGCAGCAGCGTGTACCATTTACAGGATGCATTGCAGAAATTCACCAGAGATCCTTAGCACCTTCCAAATCCATAACCACTTTCATCCAGAAGGACGAGGGCAGCAGATACATAGGAACACCACCACCTGCAAGTTCCCCTCCAAGCCACTCACCATCCTGACTTGGAAATATATTGCTGACCTGCTGTCACTGGGTCAAAATCATGGAATTCCCTTCTTCAGTGCTTTGTGGGTCAACCCACAGCAGGTGGACTGCAGTGTTTTAAGATGGCAGCTCACCACCACCTCCTCAAGGGCAACTAGGGATGGGCAATAAAATATAGCTGGCAAACCAGCAATGGCCACATCCCACAAGAGAATTTTTTTTTTTTTTTAAATGGTCATTAGGGGTAAATACCAGAGTGTCTACAAACAACTAATTCCAAGATGCTTCACAGGAGCATTAGAAAACAAAGTATGATAACCATAAGGAATATATACATTTAAAAAAAAAACTCAAACAAAAAAAGGCAAAAAGAATAAGCACAAAATAAACCATTATTCATAAGTGATGTGTAGCAGATAAATAATGATTTGCTCCTTTGACCTAGTGAGAGCTTAATATTACACAGAGAACGAAAGCCAATCATCGGGTCAATTAATTTCCCATCACATCCAGGTATTTATTCACATCAGAGATCACAAGGCCCCAAATGTCACTCCACTGCCATTCCCACTTCCACATCCCTTGACTTGGAGTTGACCAGTTCACGTCGGGTCTCAGATGAAATCTGTGGATGGCAGTGGATCCGCAGCAGTTCTAGCAAGGACTCTTTCTGCTCAGAGGACAGGTCCTCCTTATACCGCTGGGCAAAGGTAAGCAGGCACTGGTGCCACAGTACAGGTAGGATTCGCTGATCAGTCCTGAATTGCAGGAAGTGGAACACCAAAGCGTCGATTACTCGGAAGGGAAGCGCATACTTCTTGTCAATCATCAGTCGGAGGAAGATGCTGTTTGCTCCATTATATTCCATTTCCGCAATCTTCAGCATTGCAGCACTATTAACAGAAAATACATTGTGCTAAAGAGACGGAGATAGCAGTATCACAAAAACTGCAGACTATTAAAAAAAAACCCTTCATGCACGTTGCATCACGGAATCATCACTCAAATTTAGAAGAATTGATTAATTAACTTAGAAAATAATTTTGAATTTGTATTTTTAAACATGCATCATCTTGGAACCAACATACAATTTTCATTCCACTGCTTACTTTTCTCCATCCATAAATGTATTATTGAAAACAAGAATTTATTGATTGCTTCCTGATTTTAAAATATAATTAGGCAAGGTCGAGGAAGAACTGCTCTCATCACTATGGAGAGCAACAATTTGCATTTAAATAGCATCTTTAACAAAAATGTTCTAAAATGTTTCAAAGAGATGACCTCAAAAGTCGGATGGCATTGCACCTAGAAGGTGGTATTAGAAAGTGTGTGTGTGTGTGTGTGTGTGTGTGTGTGTGTGTGTGTGTGTGTGGTTCACCAAAAGTGCAAAACGTTACATCCCCAATAAAAGTGTCACAATTTCATAACGGAGTTACAACCTATATTTAAATAACACCTTTAGCAGAAACAAAATGCCCAGAAGTAGTTCACACATGGATTACCAAATAAACAGTTTGATGTGTAAATTCTCCTTCCCTCCCCTCCACTTAGAGAGTACAACATGCAAACCAACAATTACCTGGTGTGCAGAACTGGAATAGAGCATTTTGTCAGAATGCTCCCAATAATGATAGCTTCTCTTAGCGTGCATGTGCCAGATTCACACAAGGGAAGTAGAATACCTGGGGAATGTGGAGGGGGAAAAACATTAATTAAAAAATTGCAACCAAGCATGTATTCTTGCCTTCTCACAAATTATACATCTTTTCCCCCGTCTCTCTCACACAAATGAACATGTTCAATACTCACTGAAATGAAACAAAAAGAAATGCTCGAAGTATGCCAGATTAATGATTTTTTTTTTACCAGAACAGTAACAAAATAAAAACAATAAACCCGTTATATTAACTCGTTTTCTCTCTCCACAGATGCTGCCAGAGATATGCAACCTCCATTTTTATTTCAGATTTTCAAGCATCTGCAGTATTTTCAGTTTTGAAATAAAAATCCACTTATTGCCAGGAATGAAAAGACACAATAATTGCGTAGAACAGACATGGGACATTTCTCCTTGGTATCTTTAAGCATTTTCTCCAAATCTTTCAGTGCTCTCAGTAACCATCAGGATCTGCAAGTATCTCAGGCTGCAACTTTTCATTGTTACTAAATTAAAATATGAGACCAAAAAAATGCATAGTGTGTCAACAATGAGGGTGGAGGGGAATGTCATTCTTAACTGAATGATTTGTAAAAAAATTCCTTCACAGGATATGTGTGTAATGCCTAGACCATTACTCATCCTAAATGCCCTCAAAAAAGTGGTGGAGCTAAACTGCCGTCTTGAATCACTGCAGTCCATGTGCAACAAAAATTAAAATGGACGTGCCTCACAAATAATCTGCCAGCACTCGCTCAGATGATGACAAAGTCTACTGAAGCAAAAGTAGGTACCTTCAGTGCAGGCAGGGAAAATACATCTGCATTTAAAGATCAATATTATTGTTTTATTGTCAACCACCAGTTACCTGCCTGGAATTACCAGCACTTAGTCCTTACTTTCTACAGTTCAAAATTTCTTCAAACAAAACCCAAGTGCAGGTTGGGTTTATTTATTGCTTTGTGATCAACACAGTTCATGATAAGAAATTTAGAGTCCCAGCAACACAGAGTTATACAGCATAGAAACAAATCTATTGGTCCAGCTTGTCTGCATCGACCAGACATCCAAATCCAACCTAGTTCCATTTGCCAGCATTTGGCCCTTATCCCTCTAAATCCTTCCTATTCATGTACCCATCCAGATGCCTTTTAAAATTGTAATTGTACCCACCTCCACCACTTCCTCTGGCAGCTCTTTCTATACAGGCACCACCCGCAATGTGAAGAAGTTACCCCTCAGGTGCTTTTTTTAATCTTTCCCCTCTCGCCTTAAACGTATGCTCTGCAGTTTTGGACTCCCCTACCCTAGGAAAATGACCTTGGCTATTCACCCTACTCATGCACCTCAAGATGGATACTGGACTCCAGGTAAGTCCAGCAATTTCCGCAGGTGTGGCTGGGAAACCCCAGTGAGGGCAAGGAGGGGGATTTACAGAAGCTTAGGGATCTAAGTACATATCTTATGACTGAAAAAGGAAACTGACAAATGTACAAATCAACTGTAGTCTGCTGATGGTGCAAATTTCCAGATAGAATGTACCAGTTGTTACAATCATGGAGCTCAAATGGGTGATAAAATGATTACAGGGGTTAATTTGTTCATGAGTTAACACAGAACTTGTACATATCCCTATCCCTATCCCTACCCCTACATTAGTGCTCTTAATTGTCTTTACCACAGGAAAGCCTTTTTACCTTTAAACCAAGCTCCGGGTTTGAAGAGTGCTTTTTTTAAGGCTGCATAAAGGTGAAAGTTCAGGCGTTTATATTCCGCAATATCATCTCTGATTCGGGGCAAAAGCACCAAGTTATAGAATCTCTGCGCCATCTTTGCCTTCAGATTGGCAGTAAAAATCCTATAGGAGTTTGAAGAGGAACAAGTTAGGCAAGCATCAAAATTTTACCGTTTTTCTGTTTCAATACAAAATTGGTGAAATCACGCCGAAACATTTTCCTCTTCTACATCCTGTATATATATGACTGAATGATATATTATGACATATATGATCGAAATACATACAATATACATTAAATGATTGAATTTTCATTCAGTTTGAGGCAGAGAAGAGGGGTATAAGACTAGTAGTTTAAATTTAAGTGAGTCATTGTGAGAGAAGAAAAGCACAGCTAGCTAAACTGGACTGACAACTTAGGTTAAACATTAAGTCAATAGAGATGCAGTGGCACATATTTAAGACAGCAATTCAGAATATACTAAATAGATGCCTTCCAGTAAGAAAGAAAAATTCCCAGGGGAGGATCCACCATCTATGGTTAAAGAAAGAAAAATGTAAAGTTAAAGACAGTTTCAAAGTTAACGAAAACAGATAATTTCATCAAGATGAGAAACAAGTCCCATAAGACTGGACAGAATATAAAAAACAACAAAGAATGACTAACTAATAGGTAAAGTTGACACAGTAGGTAGGTAGAAACAGCAAAGAGGGTCTGCTAAGGGGATATGAGCAAAGGGCTAAATTAAAAAGCAGAACCAAAACAAGGTAATAATCTCTGGATTACGACTTGAACCATGAGCAAATTGGCACAAGATTAAAGAGCTAGATGCTTGGTTCAAAGATTTGTGTGGGAGAAATGGGTTCATTGGAAACAAATTCAAACAAACAATGGGACTTTGGCACCAGTACTGGAGAAGGACGGAGCTGTTCCAATGGGATGGGCTCCACTTAAATCATACTGGGACCAGAGTCCTGGCAAATCGCATAACTAGGACTTTAAACTAAATACTGGGGGAGGTGAATCAGTTGCAGTTGGAAAACTATGGAAAAAAATAAAGTGAGGGGAGGGCTCAGAAGAGGTTTATTAAAGTTCCCAGAATATGTAATAGGACAGAGAGTATAGAAAGGGTCAGGTGAAACTTCAGGCACAGGAGACAACTATGAGAAGGGGGGCAGTCAACACAGGACTGAGGGTTTTGTACTTAAATGCATGCAGTATATTAAACAAGGTAAAAGAGCTTGTGGTGCAGATTGAAGTTAGCATGTACTATGATGAGGATACCACAAAAGACATGCTGCAGGGAATCAGGGCTGGGAACTAAATAACCAAGGATTCACATCCTAGTGAAAGGACAGGTAGGTGAGCAGAGAGGGTGGGATTGCCTGATTGGTAAGAAATGAAATTAAATTGATAGCAAGAAGTAATATTTAGTCAGAAAACTTAGAATCTGTACAGGTAGAGTTGAGGAACCCAAAGTAGAAACAGACCCTGATATGAATACTTTGGAGGCCTCCTAGCAGTAGAAGAAAATAGATCAGGAGATAGAAAGAGCATGTAAGAAAGGCACTCCAGCAATAAGCATGGGGGCTTCAATATGCAAGTGGACAGGGAAACTCAAGTTGATAGTGGATTTCAAGAAAAAGGAATTAGTGGAATATCCATGAGATTTTTATTTTGGGAAAAGTTTGTGGTAGAGCCCACTATGGAACAGGCAATTCTGGATTTGGTGATGTGTAATGAGGCAGACTTGATTAAGGTGAAGGTTAACCTTGAGGTGAAAACACCGGAGGGGAGCAGTGACCAAAATATAATAGAAATCACCCTGTAGTTTGAGAGGGAGAAGCTAGAATCAGATGTAGTGGTATTACAATTGAATAAAGGTACCTATAAATATACGTGGGAGAAGCTGGCCAGAGTAAATTGGAAGGGGAGCCCAGCAAGGAAGATGGTAGAGCAGCAATGGCAGGAATTTCTGGGGGTAACTCAGGAGGCACAGCAGAAATTCATCTCAGGGAAGAAACAACATACTAAGGGGAGGATGAAGCAATGATGGCTGACATGGCAAGTCAGGGACAGCATAAAAGCAAAAAAAACATTCAATATCATACAGTCATACAGTGCAGAAAAGGCTCTTCAGTCCATCAAGTCTGCACCAAAGTCTGCTCCCACTTAAAAAGCGCGCTAATCCCAATTTCCTGGACTTGTCCCATATCTCTGAATGTTATATTTCAACTGCTCATCCAAATTTTTTTTGAAAGGTTGTAAGATTTCTGGCTTCCACTACCTTCCCTTCCCAGGCAGTGCATTCCAGATTCCCACCACCCGCTGAGTGAAAATGTTTTTGTTTCCTCAAATCCCCTCTAAATCGCCTTCTCTTTACCCTAAAACTATGACCCCTCAACCAAGGAGAAGCTGCTCCCTACTCATTTGTCCATGTCCCGCATAATCCTATACACCTCAATCATGTCCCCCCCACCTCAGCCTTCTCTGCTCTAAAGAAAATCCAAGCCTACGTAGTCTCTCCTTATAGCTCAATTTCTCCATCCCAGGCAACATCCTGGTGAACTTCCTCTGTATCCATTCTCGTGCTATCACACCCTTCCTGTTTTGAGGTGACCAGAACTACACACAACACTCCAGCCGTGGCCTAACCAACGCTCTGTACAACTCCAACATTATCTCCTCGCTCTTTATGGCACGACTGACCCATGTGCAAGTGTCCCATATGCCTTCTCAACTACCCTATTCATGTGCTCGGTCAACTTCAGGGATCTCTGAATAATTACCACAAGATCCCTCTGTTCCTCTAAGCTACCCAGTATCCTGCCACTCATTAAATATTCCCTCATCTGATTTCTTCTTCCAAAGTGCATCACCTCACACTTAACTGGGTTAAATACCATCTGCCACTGCTGTCCATGTATGAATGTGGTGAAGATTAGTGGAAAGCCAGAGGCTCAGGAAGCCATAAAAATCCAGCAGATGATAAACAAAAAAAAAGCAGTAAGCAGGGAGGCAGTGAAATATGAGGGTAAGCGAGCTAGTAGCATAAAAGATTGCAGGAGATTTTTTTTAGATATCCAAAGCTGACAGAGAGGCAAAAGTGGACACTGGACCACTGGAAAATGAGGCAGGAGATGTAGTAATGGAGAACAAAAAAATGGCAGAGGTAACTGGTACTCTACATTAGTTTTTCACAATGGAAGACCACCAGTAGCATACTAGAATTTCTAGAGAGTCAGGGGGCATAGGTGAGAGTAATGGCCATCACTAAGGAGAAGGTGCTGGGGATGCTGAAAGGTCTGAAGGTGGATAAATCACCTGGACCAGATGGACTACATCCCAGAGTTCTGAAGGAGATAGCTGAGGAGATTGTAGAGGCATTGGTGGCGATCTTTGAGGAATCACTGGAGTCACGGAGGGTCCCAGAGGACTGGAAAATGGCTAATGCAACACTCCTGCTTAAGAAGGGAGGGAGGCAGAATTCAGGAAACTATAGGCCAGTTAGCTTCACCTTGGTCAATGATAAGATTTTAAAGTCTATTATTAAGGATGAGATTGCGGAGTACTCGGAAGTGCATGGTAAAACAGGCTGAGTCTGTAACGAGTAGTGTGCCACAATCTGAAAAGAAACTGTCTATACCTACGGTTCCCTGTTGGCTAATCATTCTTATACAGTTCACGTGAAGCTTCATCAAGAGGAGGTCATGCCTGACAGATGTCAGAATTCTTTGAGGAGGTAACAAGCAAGTTAGACAAAGGAGAGCCAATGGACATAATCTATTTGGATTTCCAGAAGGCCTTTGACAAGGTGCCACACGGGACATCGCTAAATAAGAGTGCATGGTGTTAGGAGCAAGGTATTGGCACGGACAGAGGATCAGCTGACTGGCAGGAGGCAGAGAGCGGGAATAAAGTGGTCTTTTTCAGGATGGCAGCTGGTGGCTTGTGGAGTTCTGCAGGGGTCAGTGTTGGGAACACAACTATTCACAATATACATTAATGATCCGGACAAAGGAACCAAGGGCATTGTTGCTAAGTTTGCAGATGGCACAAAGCTGGGGGAAGGTTAGGTAATGTTGAAGAAGCTGGGAGGGTGCAGAGGAACTTAGACATGCTTGCTAGGAGAGTGGGCAAAAGAAGTAACATATGGAACACAATGTGGGAAAGTGTGACGTTATGCACTTTGGTAGGAAGAATAAAGGCATACACTATTTTCTAAATGGGGGAAAGTCTTTGGAAATCTGAAGCACAAAAGGGACTTGGGAGTCCTAGTTCAGAATTCTCTTAAGGTTAACATACTGGTTCATTTGGCAGTTATGAAAGCAAATGCAATGTTAGTATTCATTTCAAGACAGCTAGAGTACACGAGCAGAGATGTACTGCGAAGGCTGTATAAGTCTCTGGTCAGACCACATTTGGAATATTGTGATGGGTTCAGAACCCCTGTATCTAAGAAAGGACGCATTGGTGTTGGACAGGGTCTAGAAGAGGTTTATAGGAACAGTCCTGGGGATGAGAGGTTTGTTATATGAGACTGTTATATGGATCTGTACTCAATGGAGCTTAGAAAGATTTGGGGGGGGTAGGGGTGGGATCTGATTGAAACTTTAAATACTAAGAGGCCTGGATTGAGTAGACATGGAGTAGATGCTTCCACTAGTTGGAGAGACTAGGACCTGAGGGCACTGCCCTCAGAATGAAGGACCTTTTAGAATTGAGATGAGGAGGGACTCTTCAGGTGGTTAATCTGTGGAACTCATTGCTGCAGAGCTTATGGAGGCCAAATCATTCCGTGTATTTAGGACAGACATAGATAGGTTCTTGATTGGTAAAGGGATCAAGGGTTACTGGGAGAAGGAGGAGGGGGTTGAGAAACATAGCAGCACAGCATACTCGATGAGCCGAATGGGTTCTTTGCCTTATGGTCCTATAGTCCAACCAGACCACAGTGCTGCTCTCTCATAATGGAGAGATGACTGGTGGTGGTGTAAGCAGAGGGTCATCACACTTCAGGTGAACTATACAAGAATGGTTAGCCAACAGGGAACAGTAGGCACAGACAGTTCATTTTCAGATTGTGGCATACCACTCGTTGTATGTTGCCAGTAATCAGTACTGGAACCTCAATTTTTTGCAGTTTTTATAAATGTCTTGGATAAAACGATCAAAGCCATAGTCACTACAAAGACAGGAATGGAAGTAGAGTATGAAGAGTACATAGGGAGGCTATAAAAGAGAAGTTAAATGAGTGGGAAAAACACTGGCAATGTTGTATAACTGAGGCAAAATATGAAAATGTCCATTTTGCAGGAAGAATAATAAAAAAAGAAGTATTGTAAATAGTGAGATATTTCAGACCTCTGAGATGCAAAGGGATCAGGATGTCCTACTGCGTGAATTGCAAAAGGTTAGGATGAAGGAACAAGTAATTAGGAAAGTTAATGGAATGTTATTGTCTATTGTGGGGGAATTAAAAACAAAAGTAAGGGGGTTATGCTTCAGTGATGAAGAATGAGGCAAGACCACATCTAAAGTAGTGTGTGCAATACTGGTTTCCTTATTTAAGAAAGGATGCAAATGTATTAGAAGCAGTTCAGAGAAGAGATGCTTTGGACTCAAAGGGGCACACAGTGCAGGTCCGCCTTACCTTGTTGCCTGATACATGGCTGCCGCTGTCCAGCTTTCTGGTTCAGTGATGTACAAGATCTGTTCCCAGTTTGACAATGCTGGGATAATCTTAAATGCTTTGGGGAGTTTCCCACTCCTGTACTTGCACAATACCTGTTGGAAATCAAGAGACAAAATTTAACCATTTTTGTTAAACCATTACAGTATTCAATTAATACAGAATGATATACTCTATCATTCCAGCTTCAAATGTTAAAGACAGACACGTTTCAATAAATAATAGTTGTGGAAAAATTCATATACCTACAAAGGACATTGGACCTAGTTGAGAAAGGAGATTCCAGTTGTCAATGGTTTAATGAAGAAAAAACATAGGACTGCGTTTCAACACAATTGACAGATGTGCCTAATGTCTTTTCGCAAAATTGATCATGACACACATATTCCCCAGCACGAGAGAAGAACTTTTCCCAGGAAACAAATGGCAGGAGAAGCCGAAGGAAAAAGAAGCTATCAACTTAATTATTTATACAGGTGACTAACTCTGTCACAGAATGAGAGCAGTTCCTAATGCTCACCTTAGATCAATGCGTAGGACAGATAGATAGAGGTGGGAATAATCAGTAAACTAATATCTTTAAGGATTCATACCAGTATACTACAAAGCATGGTAAAATCTTTTAGACCGCAGCAGTTCAAGAAGGCACCACCTTCTCAAGGGCAATTAGGGGTGAGCAATAAATACTGACCTAGCTAACACACCACCTTCTCAAGGGCAATTAGGGGTGAGCAATAAATACTGACCTAGCTAACAATGTCCACATCCCTCAATTGGAAAGGGATTTTAAAAAATCCACCTTTTAACCTTTTTTTTTAAGAAGGGGCTGTTGCACAAAGTTTCCTTTCAATCATTTTTCTAATCTTTAAGGAGTAAAAGAAAACATTTTGGACCAGAAATGTCTATGACATACAATTAAAATTTAAAGGACTATCAATAATAAGATAACAAAAAATTCCAGACGAAACCAATTTTAGGATAGAGGAAATAATAAATAATAGCAAGGACTGTGAAACCAGAGGCTCAATTCAGAGAAACGTTGTGACAGGCCTCTTAGAAATCCACACCTGAAGGCTTAAAATTTCAAATGGAGTGAAGAGACCATAATAGGGGAATTACATAGTACTGCTGACAGAAAACTACCAAGAAAATTGTTCAAGATTGAAACATAAGCAATAAGCTAGGAAACAGCCCTCAAGCAAAGTATAAGTGACAAATCATTGTCAGTACCAGTTTAATTAAGCAGGTATCAAATTGATCATTTCTTGGCTTTGTATCTAGAGGTATAGGATGAAAAAGCTCAGCAAACAAAAAAAAAATAAACTAAACTTGCTCCAGTCCCAATTTAGCTCTACTTGTACCAGTGGTAGCTGCCTCTTCAGAAACAAGAGTGGGAGACTAAATGCTCAAGTCAGAATGCAGAGCTTTAAAGGCTCGTCTGAGAATGGAGGAGGAGAATGTTTAGAGGAGAAATTCCAGGGGATGGGGCCTAGTCAATGAAAGGAAAAGGTCAGAATCCTCAGGGCTGAGAGTTCCTGCCAGGTGGTGACGATGGATTTGTAGGTATGGATGAAGTAATGTACCTAACACTTTCATAGTATACTGTGACAGAATCAGAATAGAGGTTAAACTCTTTACAACTCAAGAGCTCCCATCCACAGGATTGTGGGGGCGGGGGCATTAGCAGGAAGCAAAATTAATCTCTCTCAAAAAAACCTATTTTCAGATAAATAATCTACAAGATTTCTCAGCTGGGAGGTGGTGCAAATATCTGGGGGGGTGGCAAGAAAGTAAGTTTAGCTTTTAAAAATAAGTAAGAAATATGCTGCATTATGAAAATATTTTTAAAAACATTCATAGGATACAAGCGTCGCTGGCTGGACCAGCATTTATTGCCCATTCCTAATTGCCCTGGACAAGGGTGCACGGTGGCTCAGTGGTTAGCACTGCTGCCTCACAGTGCCAGGCACCTTAATTCAATTCTAGCCTCGGGTGACTGTCTGCGTGGACTTTGCTCATCCTCCCTGTGTCTGCATGGATTTCCTCCAGGTGCTCCGGTTTTCTCCCACTGTCTAAAGATGTGCAGGTTAGGTGTATTAGCCACGATAAATTGCCTATAGTGTCCAGGGATGTATAGTTCAGGTGGATTACCCATGGGAAACGCAGGGTTACAGGGATCGGGTAGGGAGGTGGGGCTGGGTGGGATCTTCTTTTGAGTACCTGCCGCTCCTCCATGGGCCGAATGGCCTGCTGTAGGGATTCGATGATAAGGCAGTGATGAGCTGCCTTCAAGTGCTGCAATCCTTGGGGTATAGGGTGCTGTTCTACAGTGCTGTTAGGAAGGGATTTTGATGACAAACCATAACAATGACAATGACACAGTGTGAATAACTGGGATACCACAAGGATTCCCTCTCTCTCAGGACAGGAGTTCACAAAATGGGCAATGGGCAGATTGGGACAGTCACAGTCATAATTTCAGCTGTCCCTTGTTCCACTTGTGCAGCAAGTTGGCTACACTTCCTGGCCTGTCCTCAAGTAGTTGTGGATTGTCCAGATTTTCCTTGGAAGGTTGAAAGCTGAGACCTAACTGCTTGGGTTTTTTCCCCCAGGTTGCAGTTGGCTAAGTCTGCAGTCAACCAGGAAATGGACTACAGAGAGGTGTGGCTGTCAACAGTTTATTGGGGTGTGGAATACATTTCAATAGGGACTGCAGGATTTTAGATGAGAGTTTTTTTTTTGAGGTCCTGCCTTATTGGAAATGCTTCATTAGCTGTCAATTGGCATTCCTGAGGAAGACGTTTCCCCTGCAGACATCAGAAAGCTCAAGGTGTGCTTATACACAAAGTCACTTAAGCTGTGTTGGTCAATATCATGTCATAGAGGCATACAGCAAGGAAACAAGCCCTTCGGCCCAACTTGTCCATGCCAACCTGGTTTCCTAAACTGAACTAGTCCCACTTGCCTACATTTGGCCCATATTGCTCTAAACCTTTCCTATCCAAGTACCTGTCCAAATGTCTTTTAAAAGTTGTAATTGAACCCTCCTCTATCTCTTCATCCGGCTGCTTGTTCCATACACGCACCACCCTCTGTTTGAAAAGGTTGCCCCTCAGGTCCCTTTTAAATCTTTCCCCTTCCCACCTTAAACCTATGCCCTCTTGTTTTAGACTTCCCTACATTGAGTTGGAAGCAGTTCTGATCACTCACCACACTGCACTCCCTCTACTGGCAAAGCTGGATATAGCAAATTATTATAAACAGCATTCAGTATACCTGTCATGACCACTTTTGGTCAATAATACATATTTTACAATGGACTTGGCGGAACACTTTACCTCACGCACGCCTTTATAAACATCCAGGACCCTGGGATCAAGCTGAGGCATAGGTCGGCCAGAGAATTCAGACATGGCTGTCTCCACTTCTGTCTGCTTCTCTGTGATCTTCTCCATGATAATGTCGGCAAGTGTACGCCTTCAGTGAAAAACAAGAAAAAGTTAACTGAGCAGTGCATGTGTATCATAGATCATAGAATCCCTACAGTGTGGAAACAGGCCCTTTGGCCCAACCAGTCCACACTGATCGTCAGAGTATCCCACCCAAAGCCATACCCCTAATCGACACATCCCTGAACATTACGGGCAATTTAGCATGGCCAATCCACCTAGCCTACACATCTTTGGACTGTGGGAGGAAACTGGAGCACCCGGAGGAAACCCATGCAGACACGGGGAGAATGTGCAAACTCCACACAGACAGTTGCCCAAGGGTGGAATCGAACCCGGGTCCCTGGCGCTGTGAGGCAGCAGTGCTAACCACTGAGCCATCGTGCTGCCCCCTGTGTGCAGCCAAAATACTTGCACATCTAATACCTGTGTGGGCTCAAAATTTAAGGGTTGATCATTATTTGACATCTACTTCCACACTTACTGACAGTATAGAGGAACATGACAAGGGGCCCTTGCGGCACAATGGAATGTCCCTATCTCTGAGCTAGAAGGCCCAGGTTCAAGTCCCACCTGCTCCACAGCTGTGCCGTATCATCTCTGAACAAGCCAATTTGAAAATATCTAAAGGAACATGGCATTGGAGGCCTCAAGACCATTATAACATCGTTAAGAATAGCTAACCCTCACTCATACCAATTCTGTGAATACATTCATCATCCAGTGTTACACTGGGCACATACATACACAAAAGCAGAAATTTAATCCCTTTTCTGTGTTGGATTTTTCAGATTGCAGAGACTGCACTGGGACACTATACTAGACGTTGGTATACTGACGTCAGCAGGTGGGCTGAGAGGACTCAAAGGTATTGACTTCTCCGTGCTTCTGAGCACTGCACAGGGATCACTGCTGGACAGTGTACACAAACATGTCAGCTGAGAAAATAAAGATCAGCTCTGGCATTCACCCTAATCTGCACCCACGCACCCACTCACCCAGAGATAACTGCCTGCTGACAATCACAACTGGATTTGCACCCAAGGCATGATTTCTTGGACAGAGGGGTGCCATGGGAGGGGTGCATGAGATGGTGGAATTAATTAAATGTACTAATTTGACCACATATTTTCTGCAACTCTCCCTTCATTCCTACGAGGGTGTTCAAAAGATTTGTGAATACTACACATATCTTTTCAAAAAAAAGTGGTGTGCATTACAAACATAGCTGATGTGGTATTTAGAGGGATATGGGCCAAATGCTGGCAAATGGGACGACATTAATTTAGGATATCTGTTCAGTGTAGAAGAGTTGGACCAAAGGGTCTGTTTCAGGGCTGTACAATTCTATGACTCCCCATCCCTACAATTTCAGATTCAAAAAACACTTGCACTTCCCTCTGGCAACCACTAAAGCCACTCTACACAGCACCAGCCACCATAGGCTGTCCCCGGTAATGTTCTACCCATTGGTAGTAAAAGTCCAACTTGACAATTTTTAATATTCCAGACCAAAACTGGAATTAAAAAAAAAACAGGTGGCTTCAGTAGGTGAAGAATGGAGCAGGCATAGGGTAGAAATTACTGAGTTTTTCTACTGAGGCAGTCACTTCCAAATAAGTACAAAAAAGCAATGGGCCTTAATGTTTTCTCGACATTACCTTAATGGTGGATTTTTGCTCATGAACATATCGATCGCCTTTTCATCCTCAGGGTTCACAATGACTTCCTTACAATAGTCTTCCTTTGCCATCGCCGCAGCTGTCTCCAGTGTAGGCCATTCATCATCCGAATCGGAGTCAGAACCTTTACTCTTCGAACTTGTGCCTACATAAGTCAGAAGACATTTCATAACAACAAGCACGGGGTGGGGGGTCCTCTTCTTCCTAATTCCATAGTTATGCTTAACCATTCATTCCCTTGTTTTGCTTCCAGCAGCTTTTAATGAAGGTGAACCCGTCACCTCTCGCATGACCCTTTTGACCCAAATTTCTAAAGGTGTTCAAGGATTCTGTGTAAGGCTGCAAATTCGTAAGACAATATAGAGGATCTAGAAGCCAAGATGGTAATTTTCTACATGTAATACAGACTGAGTCCTTTCAGTGCCACAGACAGGCATTTTGTTACAGTAGCCTGCACTGAATATGGCAAGCCAACGTTTCTATGTGCCCAATCCTTTCAGCCTCTCTGTTGAAGCCTTGTCTAAATTCACCAAAGTGATGTTATTTCTCTTTTTCTAGACATTGGCAATAAATGTAGACAGATTCATTCAATGGTTACAACGCAAACAGAGGCCATTGAACAGTTATGCCTGTGCTGGATCTCAGCAAGAGCAACTCAGTTGATTCCACTCCTCAGTCCTCTCGCTGTCATCCTGCAAATGTTCTCTCTTCGGGTGCTTATCCAATTCCAGTCTGAAATCCTTACTGAATCTATCTCCACCAGTGGAGACAGTGCATTCCAGATCATAACTATTCATCCTGCAAAATAAAAGGATATTCCTCATGTCTCCTTTGGTTCTTCAGCTAGTCACCTTAATAATGGGTGCTTTTGAGTTCCTCATTTTTCAGCCAGTTAGCGATAGTTTCTCCCCATTTACCAACCTCAGCAGTTCAACTCTGCATTGCAAAACACACAAATGGTCTTAATCCTTCTTACAAAAGGGTTTATAGCAATATTGATCTGAAAACAACTCAGCAGCTGATGCAATCGGTTTGGCAGTTTTTCCAAGATTACCCAAAAACTGGAGAAAAGCAAGTGCAAATTTCAAGACTTTGTTTTTACTGAAATTATGCCCTGTATCCAGAGCGATACAGCACTCCACAAGTAGCAGATAAAATAAGAATTGAGTGTATTCAAACTGAACAATACTACTGGGTCTTAGAGACAGGCAAGTAATTTCAGCACCCTGAAATAAACCAAAGACCTTAAGACTGTACTAAAGTTATGTCAAGGAATGGGAGGTTAGCATTTTGAATATCAAAATGCTCAATCTTTTCAAACACCGAGAGATCTATGTTGTATTTTCTTCAGCCTGGCTCTGAACTCCTGTTAATCTGAAATGATGCATAATCAAGGGAACATATTTTATTAAAAATATTAAAAAATAACAAGGAAGTAGGTCTATAGATAATTTTATATGGTCCATCTTTCACTTTACTTAAGAAAGTAATAGCAGCTTTCCCTTCCCAGTTCAGTCATGACTGGGTACAATCCCACAGGACCTATTCCCTGACTGACATTGTTATTCACCGTCTATATGCATCCTACCACATCAAGCCATGTATGGTACAAGGTATAATTTTTCAAGGTATATAGACCAGTGTGCGTCAACTCATTAATGTTGAATTATTGCTGTCAGTTTCTCCATTTGAAGTCAGAAATGTGCAGTGTTGCAGATGGCTATTGTTGGAAGTCACAGCAGGACTGGTCACTTATGAGTAGCCCTATCTTCTGTGGAGTTTCTGCCCAACTGCAAACGGAGGACAATATCACAATAAGATTGAAAACAACAAATGGTGAAGCTTTGATGAAGAGTTATCTAGGCTTAAAACCTTAGCTTGCTGTCTCTCCATAGATGCTGTCTGACCCGCCTGTGATCTCCAGCATTTGTTGTTTTCAGTACAGATTCCAGCATCTGCAGTAATTTGTTCCCATATCACAATAAGATAGCTTCTTGTTCACACAAGTACATCATGCTTCTTTTCAAAGGTAGACCAAGAAAACACTTGGTAAGATGAGGTAGTAGGAACTGCAGATGCTGGAGAATCTGAGATAACAAGGTGTAGAGCTGGATGAACACAGCAGACCAAGCAGCATTAGAGGAGCAGGAAGGCTGACGTTTCGGGCCTAGACCCTTCTGAAGGGTTCATCCAGCTCTACACCTTGTTATCTCACTTGGTAAGATGAGACCAGATATAAATGAGGAAGCTGGTCAGCAAGGTGACCATACAGAGCAGTAGGTGAGACTGAAGTGACTCTCTTTAGTCTGTACAAAGTGTCTTCATGGAATGCCAAATAAAAAAAAAACAAAATGCACATCCCCACATCTTCCTTGATAAAAATCAACTTACAATTTCTTTGCTCTACCTTCAGAGTATGCATGAAAACATACTTTAGTCAGTTTTTTCCTTGGTCCACATTTTTACAACTGGCGAGCAGGGTCTAGGATCAGAGATTTCACAACACAATGGTTGAGTGATGTTTATCAATTACCATGAGAAGATAACAGATTGTTTGTTTTCAGTACTTTGTGAGACCAATTTCAATACCTAACTTATTAACATTATAATCACTTTTTTGTTTTCGTACTTTACAAAGACACATGCATACTTTGCTTTAAAGCCCCACAATTGAAAACAACCCTTTCCAAATTCCTGTGGAAAAGGAAAGAGAAAATAATCCAGTTCCAAAATCTAGAGGAACTGTACACAAAATCCACTTCGAGTTAGGTGTACAACTTACTGATACCACAAACTAAAAAGATGATCAGATTAACAATCTCCATCCAAATCTTAACTTATTTTCCCATTCCTTTCCATTTCAGCTGCTACACATTTTTACCATTTTCTGATTGTACCAGAGAATCCTGTGCAACAGGCAATTAGGAAGGCTAATGGTACGTTAGCCTTTCTCCATGTTAACAGGATTTGAGTACAGGAATCGTGAAGTCTTGTTTCAATTATACAGAAACTTGGTTTGACTGCACCCAGAGTGCACAGCATGTGCAGTTTTGGTGCCCTCGCCTTAAAGGAGGGTAATACCACTATAGAGCGGGTGCTCTGAAATTCCACCAGATCTCAAAATGTTGAACTATCCTTGAAGAGAGACTGAGGAAACTGTGATGATATTCTATAGAGTGAGAGGTCATCTCATTGGAATCTACAAAATACTTGAAGTGACAGACGGGAAAGATGCAGACAAGGGGTTTCCTCTGGTTGGAAAGTCTAGAACCAAGAGTCACAATTTGAAAATAATGGGGAAGCCTATCAGAACTGAGATGAGAAGTTTTTTTTAAAAACTTTGGGGGAACATGAATCTTTGAAACTGTATACTCCAGAGGGCTGTGGAAGCTCATTCATTGCATTGGTTTGATTGACAGATTTCCAAGACCAATGATATAAAGGGGTAAGGAGATAGTGTGGGAAAAAGACATTGAATTGGATAATTAGCTGTGATCATATTGAATCTAGAGCAGGCTCAACAGGCTGAATAGTCAACTCCTGTTCCTATGTCCCTAAATATTCCAAAAGTTCAAAGGATCCATTGGCAAAACAATACATCATTAATGTCCTAATGTATTACACATTAACAGAATAAAGCAATTTCCAGTTTTTACAAGTAGGTACATAACACCTACTTGGAGGACTTACTCTTCACTTAAAAACTCACCAAGTCTGGCAACATCTACAGAGAGAGAAAAATCATCAATGTCATCGGGAAGGCGATCGCTGATGTTCTGGGATTCCAAGTTTGAATCCTGCCATGGCAGAACTTTTTATGAAAAGGTCTGGAATTAAGAATCTACCGATGACCATGAAATCATTATCGATTGTCGGAAAAACCCATCTGGTTCACTAATGTCCTTCAGGGAAGGAAATCCACCATCCTCATATGGTCTGGTCTACATTTGCCTCCAGACCCACAGCAATGTGGTTGACTCTCAATTGCCCTCTGAAATGGCCTAGAAAGCCATTCAGTTGTACCAATCACTACAAAGTCTCAAAGAAATGAAACCAGATGGATCACCTGGCATCGGCCTAGGCACCAGAAGAGACAACGGCAGAAACAGCCCTGTAGACCCTGCAAAGTCCTCCTTACTGACACGTGGGGGCTAGTGCCAAAATTGGGAGAGCTGTCTCACAGACTAGTGAACACAGCCTGACATAGTCATACTCACGGAAAATCATCAGTAGCAACAGTGTGTAGCATCTACAAGATGCGCTGCAGAAATTCACCAAAGATCCTCAAAGAGCACCTTCCAAACCCATGACTACTTCCATCTAGAAGGACAAGGGCAGCAGATATATGGGAACACCCAACCACCTTCAAATCCCCTCCAAGCCACTCACCATCCTGACTTGGAAATATACACTTTTTCTTCACTGTTGCTGGGTCAAAATCCTAGAATTCCCTCTGACAGCGGGTAGACTATAGCCGTTCAAGAAGGCAGCTCACTACCACCTTTCCAAGGGCAACCAGGGACAGAGAAGAAATGCTGGCCAGCCAGCAATGCCCACATCCCACAAGTTAATAAAAAGAAGTCCAAAATAACTCTTCTTCAGGGTCGTCCTCCACGGAGAAGAAGCTAAACAGGAGCTTCAAGAGGGTTTTTTTTTTGAAAAAGAAGGGTTTGGAGACAATACTGTACATAAACAGAAAGTTACCAATGACTTAATGGTGAAGGGTCCTGAGACAATCGACAATTATACCAACACAGTAAGAGGTGAATACCTGTAAGGCAGAATCTGCTAGGGTGATGGATACAGGTTCAATTATAGCTGTTAAAAAGGAATCAAGTTGTTTTTTTCTTCACCAGCAAGAAAACAGCAAATGCAATGAAGGGTCTAACTTGATTTCTCATTGAAAGTGACAGTACAGACCTGAATGTTCACTTCTGGGCTCAACAAAAGAAAAAAAGATAGTTTGTATTCATCAACTGTGGTCTTAGAGTCACCACACCACACAGAAAATGTAAATAGTAGGATTGTTAGATTCTGTAAAGAAATGGGTTATTATTTCAACTGAACACATCAAAAGCACCTTCAGTCAGGCCATTCGGCCAACTAAATGCTGGTGTTCATGCTTCAGACGATTTTCATCGAAGTTGCTCAGCATTTATTTCTTCCCCGTGCGCTTATCCAGCTTTCCCTTAAATTTGGATAGAATTCCAGATCATACGATATTCCAACACTTGTTTAGCCTGGTTAACTATTTTTCGAAACTGCTTTGGCAACCTTGGGTGATGCGGATTTAACACCAAACCTGTTACAACACTTTGAGACCCCCGGCCCCCGCGCTTTCTGGCCGTACGGTGCAGTCAGACCTACCCAGGACCGTGGTTTGGGGTCTCTTCTTCTTGCCGACTCCATGCTCTGCCTCCAGCTCCTCCTGCTGAATCCTGGCCTGCTCCAGGATCTTGCGGGACAGTTTCTCGTCCACGTACTCATCGTCAGCCTCGTCGCCCCGGCCCCGCTTCTTGATGCGGCTGATCGGTTTGACGGCATCTTCCTGCAGGATCTGATCGGCCAAGGCCAGGCCCCTGGACTCCTTTAGCCTGCCTTTAGCCGCCTTCGCTTTCGGCATCACCCCGCCGAAACTAAAGCACCAGCCCCTCCTCAGACACGTTGAAACAAAAACGGAACCGTACCCCTCCTTTCCCAGATCCCGGGGGGAAAACACCGGATCAAAAAGCACCGACCACTTCTGCCCGACCCACGTGGCCAGTACACTGCCTCCTGCGCCTGCGCGACATGTATCCATTTCAATAAGACACACCACGTTCCATCATTACCATAGTCAGTTTCATTCTACCCAATTGCTCCTCCCTGCTTTTCTCCCACTTGGTCTCTTTCCATACTTGTTGCTTCCTTTTAATCGGAAGCAGGCCTTCCAGCCTGTCCTGCTGATGCTGGCCCTTTGAAAGAGCTCATCCAATCTGTCCCACGGTCTCTGCCCCTGTAAATTATTCCCCTGTAAATTGGACTGGGGCAAAAGAACAGAAATTGCTGGAAAAGCTCAGCAAGTCTGGCAGCATCTGTGGGGAGAAGTCATGGTTAATGTTTCGGGTCCAGTGAGCCTTCCTCGGAACGCACCCAGTTAGACTGGGATTGTTTTCCTTAGACCACAAAGGGCTCATTGAGGTCTACAAAGTTGTGGGGTCATAGATAAAGTAGGTAGAAAGATCTTTTCCTCTTAATAGTGGAGTTAATAGCGGGGGGAGATGACGGGAGGGACACAGCATTAAGGTAAAGAGCAGGAGGTTTATGGGGGAATTTCTTCCATTTGGGTCGGTGTCTGGAAATTACTGCTTAAAAGTATGGTTTAGGTGGGAACCGTTAAGATATTTAAAAGCATTTAAATGAGCACTCGAAATACCATAACATACTAGGCTATGAACTGAGTGCTGGAAAATGGGACTGGAATGGATAGATGCTTGATGACCAGCAAAGGACAAGATGGGCTGAAAGGCCTTTTTCCCTGTATAAGGTCTCCATGAGTCTAAGCATGCCTATTGAATGAGGTTCCATCAGTTTTACTGGCATCGTAACATTTTGTCTTCAACTCAATGACCCATGCACTTCTAATTCTAACTTGTTGTACTTTGTTGATTTTAATCACTCCAGCATTGATGGCTATACCTTCCCTAGGCCTCCAGGCTCTGAAATACTCACCCTACATTTTTCCGCTTCTCTATCTCCCTTTTATTTTAAATTCTTCTTAAAACCTATTTTTCGACAAAATGTCTGGGCTCCAATATCGCATTAAGTGGCTGAGTATCATACTTTGTTTTTATAATACCCCTCTGAATCAACACCTCCTCAGAAATGTTGAAACAAAAACTGAATCATACCCCTCTTTTCCCAGATCCTGGGGGGAGGAAAAAAAAACTGGATCAAAAAGCACTGACCACTTCTGCCTGACCCACGTGGCCAATACACTGCGTTTTGCGCCTGTGCGACATGTATCTATTTCAATAAGACACACCACATTCCATCATTACCATAGTCAGTTTTATTCTACCCATAATGTTTTATGACATTAAAGATTCTATATAAATACAAGTTGCCCTCTAAACTCACCTTTGGTCCCTTTACCAGTTTCCATAATTGGCAATCCCAGTCCATGCCCATTGCTTAAGGACTTCATTCTTCTAACAGACAAATGGACTTCAGAGGTTCAAGAAGCTGGCTCACCACCACCTTCTTAAGGGCAACCAGGGATGGACAATAAGTGTTGGCCCAGCCAGAGACGTTCACATCCCATGAGTGAATGAAAAAAATCTCCACAGTCTCATTCAAAATGAGACAGATTCTCCCAAAGGCTCACTTTCCTATCATTGTTCCAAGCTCTCACACTTCTTTCATATCCAGCTGGGAGATGAGAATTTGATTTTAAGACCCAAGTTGTTATGATTTTGAAATGTGCTGCCTGATTGGTTGGTGGAAGTATTTTCAAAACTTTGAAATGTAATTACTGTATAATTCTATAATTACTTGAACAGGCAAAATAGCAGGGCTATGGGGAATGAGCAGAAGATTGGGACGAGTTGAATTGCCCTTCCAAAGAGACTGTATAGTCATAAACCACCAAGCTAGTTCCTGCTGTGCTGTGTGATTCTATGGTACACGGTTACTAACATGTTCGGCAGAGGTCAAGAATGCTCTGGTTCCTCAGGATCAATTTGGCAGCTGCCTCTTCGCTTCAATCAGTATTGTGCTACCTTGTTCAGCAAGTGGAGAGATAACATCAAAATGTTAAAGTTGTTGGGAACTCATTGTGTCAATATGCTTCTGCTGCAGCACCATTTTGCATGTCTGTAAACACTTGTAGACATGAACATATATTATGCAAGTATTTTGTTAAGATGACAACATACCAAAAATTTGAGATACAGTAAATTGTGGATACTCTTCTTTTTAGGATATGGCAGATATGATAACATTTCAACACTTGCAATGTATTCTGAGTACCTTGTATGGAGCAGCAGTCGATTTATAACAACATATCAGATACAAACTTGATTTATTTGTCTATTTTGACAATAAAAAGTACTTGCAGATGGCCTGTCTTGGCTGATTCCTTCAGTTCTGTTAATTGCTGATTTGGTGCCAACATTTACTTGTTCCAAACTACATTGATTTGTGCATCCATATGCAAAACTACTTTTAGAAAGGAAGTCACTGTTTATTGTCAGTAGAACAAAGCCTATGGGGTATGTTTCATTTAAAGTAATTCCCCAAATTTTGTTATGTGTTACGGTTTTATTTCCCTCATTATTATTCCAAAGTGGGAAATAACCTTCTACTTTTGCTAAATTGCACTTCCTTCCTACAAGAATAAATGGTTGTCCCCATAGAACAATATATATCTTGAGTAGTTTCTGGGGCAAAAAAAAGGACATCATGTGTTTTTATTAAAAATCTGTACACATTTCAGGTCAAGAATGGGATCGTGTGGCCTTCGGGAACAGAAAAACCTGCATGAGTGAATAATCGTTGTTATAGAACTTTTGTTTTTTCTATTGAGACATGATAGATGTCATTTTTGATTAAGATTTCCATTATAGTTCAAAATGCAGGAGGAAAGAGATATTGTACAGTTTTGCACTGTTACTTTTGAGATGGGAAGAAATGCATTTGAAGGTCACCTTCTTTGTGCTTTTAGAAAAAAATTGTCTTTGATGGGCATAGAGTAGATCGTTTGTGCCTGACATTTTTGAGTGAAATAGATTTACCTCCTCCAGCTATATTTTTCTGTTCTTAAGAGAGCTCTTGTTAAATAACAATAGTGAATTCTCACTGTTTAAGTTTTAATTGTGATCTCTTTGATCATTTTACAGAGCTTTCTATCCACTGCTTGTTAAACTATTCTCAATCAACCTCGTACTCAATTTTATTTAAACTGCTGTATAAAAATATTTCACAGTAGTTGTGTTCATGCATATTATGCATATAATTTGTGATTTTGATCATGATAAATTGGATAAATATTCACTTATAATCAAATACCAGTTTTATTTTGTTTATTGCAACGTGTATATGAATAGGAAGGTTCAGAGGGATATAGGCCAAATGCTGGCATATGAGACTAGATTAGTTTAAGATATCTGGTCGGCAGTCAAGTTGGACCGAAGGATCTGTTTCTGTACTGTACAACTCTATGACTCCATGTTCTCTTAACAATATAGAACTTTGCTTAAAACAAACAGTCTATTCCTTGTTGATCTATAAAGTTCACTTCTTGTTAATCCCAAATCCAACTGAAAATTAATTTTGTCTGGAGGGAAATCTTCAGGACAGAAGAAACCAATGTGAAATAACTGGCTTTACTGAAATTTTTAAAAATATTTTTGGCATTTTTAAGTGTGAAAGGCCTTTCAGTCAAATGCTGTAGGTATGCATGTAGAATAAATTAAAGGATCTATTGATTTTCATTCATTTTAGTGGATTTTATTATGAACTCTATAAAATACAAACTTAAATTCTAACATAATAATAAAACAGAGAACTGTGGATGCTGAAAATCTGAAACACACAAAAACAGTAAGATGCTGTCAGACCTGCAAAGTTAAACTTTATTTTGATATCTAATCTCTTATGTGTTTTTTTCTGGATTCCTTTAGTTTGCACAATATGCATTTTGGCACTACATGGGACTTCTTCGATTGAAGTAAGAGGTGACTAACCCTAACCCTAAATCTAACCCTATCGCAGGAGACTTTGACGAGTAGTCATAGAGTCATACACCAGAGAAACAGACCCTTCGGTCCAACAAGTCTGTGTCGAACATAATCCCAAACTAAACTAGTCTCACCTGCCTGCTCCTAGCCAATATCCCTACAAACCTTTCCTATTCATCTACTGATCCAAATGTCTTTCAAATGTTGTAGTTGTACCCACATTCATCACTTCCTTAGGAAGTTCACTCTGCACTCAAACCATCCTCTGTGTAAAAAATTTGCCCTTTGTGTCTTTTTTAAATCTCTCTCCTCTCACTTTAAAAATGTGCCCCCAGTCTTGAAATCCTCCATCCTAGAAAACCACTATTAACCCAGTAGTAGTGAGATAGTAGGAACTGCAGATGCTGGAGAATCTGAGCCTTTCTGAAGAAGGGTCTAGGCCCGAAACGTCAGCTTTCCTGCTCCTCTGACGCTGCTTGGCCTGCTGTGTTCATCCAGCTCTGCACCTTGTTATCTCACTAACCCAGTAGTCACTGCTGTATTGTAGAAAACATAGTGTAGATGGAATACCTCTTTATTTAATTAAAAAATTGTGCTTAATTTTGCTTTAAATAATTCCCTCACTTACGGTACGAGATCGTGATCAAGTTTGTCTTAAAGGCAATAGATGCTTGTGTGAGCTGGATCTTTAATGCTGGGATACCTGTTAAGCCCTGATTCTGAAGGCCAGCGGCAGCCAGGAGGTCTTCTTGTCCAGTAGGGGCGCGGTTGCGGGAGAGTCATTGTGAGCGAGGTGAGAGATGCCTCTTGGAGGGTTTGTGAGCGTCGTCGTGGGAATAGCTCCGGGGAGGAGGTCGAGGATAGAGCGCTTTTGGCGCTGAAAGGAAAAGCGGAATATTGTGATCGTATCTTTGCAGCAGGAGGTGACTCCGGAGGGTGCTGAAGGATTGCAGAGTTGGAGGAAGAGCCGGAGCTGAGAGGATGGGTGTTACCTGGTGAGAGGCACCTTCTTTATGAACTCTCTTTATTAAACAGAACTATCAGTGCAGGGGGAGGGAGTTGAGCCTTAGCAACGCACCCAGACCTGAAGGCAAGTGTATTCAGCAGCCTGTGAGTTCCAAAACAATTTCAAACGTTAAATTTGTATTATATAAGAGCAAAAAAAAGTCACCAAAGCATCCCTCTATGCCAGGACCCTCCAGTATTTCTTGAACGTGTAGTATAATACATTACAAATCACTGTAAGGTAAAATGCTTGTGTCGGATTCGTCAATTTTTATCTTAAAATTATTTATTTCTGACATGATTACAGATTCTGATCAGTTCCTCTGTACTGCCTGACGTGGGTGTAACTGGAATCCACATGCATGTTAATATTTAGGCCTCTCAGAGGGCTTAAGATTCGAGACTTGCTTTGCTGTCTCTGCTCTGAGTTGTAACTTGAACAAGAAGTTGAGTTTATTTTTGCCCCAGAGGATGGTGGGGGTCTGGAACTTACTGCTTGAAAGTGCCCTCTTCACACTTATAAATACTTGGATGTTCACTTGAGGTTCCATAACCTGCAGGATCACAAGCCAAGCTCTGGAAAGTGATATGGTCACACTGGGCCTGAATGGTGCCTGTCACAGCTGTAAATTTTCTACGCTTCAGAGCGGTTTGGGTTGAAGGCACCATTAAAGGTGCAGGAAAACAAAAGCAAAGTACTGCGCATGCTGGAGATCTGAAATTAAATTCGGAAAGTGCTAGGGCAACTTGGATCTGAGGGTCTCTGTCACAAGAGAAACAATCAGTAGAGTTTTGAGTCCAATATGATTCATATGAACTTCATATTGAACTCGAAACATCAACTCTGTTTCAGTCTCTACTGATGTTGCCAGCCCTGCTGAGTTTCTCTAGTCCTTGCAGTTTTCCAGCAAAACTAGAATCAATGGGTATCAGGCGCAAACTCTCCAGTGGTGAGAGTCATACCTGACACATAGGAAGATGGTCATTGTTGTTGGTCAGTCATCTCAACTCCACCACATCTCTGCAGGAGTCCCTCAGGGTAGTGTTCCAGGCACAACCATCTTTAGCTGCTTCATCAATGACCTTCCCTCCATCATAAGGTCGGAAGCGGGGATGTTCGCCGATGTCTGCACGATGTTCAGCACCATTCGCGACTCCTCAGACACTGAAGCAGTCTGTGCCTAAATGCAACAAGATCTGGACAATATCCAGATTTGGGCTGACAAGTGGCAAGTAACATTAGCGCCACACAAATGCCAGGCTATGACCATCACCAGTAAGAGACAATCTAACGACTGCCCCTTGATATTCAATGGTGTTACCATCACTATATCCCCCACTATCAACATCCTGGGGGTTATCATTGATCAGAAACTCAACTGGACTCGGGTCAGAGGCTAGGAATACTGTGGTGGGTAACACCACCTGACTCCCCAAAGCCTGTCCACCATCTACAAGGCACAAGTCAGGAGTGTGTTGGAATACTCCCCACTTGCCTGAATGAGTGCAGCCCCAACAACACTCCAGAAGCTTGACACCATCCTCGACAAAGCAGCCCGCTTGATTCGCACTGAATCCACAACCATCCACTCCCTCCACCAGCAATGCTCAGTAGCAGCAGTGTGTACTATCTATGAGATGCACTACAGAAATTCACCAAAGATCCTCAGAGCACCTTCCAAACTCACGATCACTTCCATTTAGAAGGATAAGGGCATTAGATATATGGGAACACCACCACCTTCAAGTTCCCCTCCAAGCCACTCGCCATCCTGACTTGGAAATATATTGGCATTCCTTCACTGTTGCTGGGTCAAAATCCTGGAAATCCCTCCCTCATGGCTTTGTGGGTCAATCCACAGCAGGTGGACTGCAGCGGTTCAAGAAGGCAGCTCACCACCACCTTCTCAAGGGCAACTAGGGATAGGCAATAAATGCTGGCCAGCCAGAGGCACCCACATCTCTCAAAATGAATAAATTTTAAAAGTTTTTATATAATATCAAATGCCCTTATAGACGCCAGCAAAAGTTGGTCTTATCTCCCCGCTCCACACAGCCAATCTTTTGAGTGAACATCTTTTGAATAAAGGCTTAAAACAGACAAAGACAAGAGTTTGGATGCTCATATACCACTGGGAGTAGGTGTGAGCTCGATTTGAAACTTGTGTTCGTGGAGGCTGGCACTGAATCCTAACACCCCTGGGGCACTGCTCCAGGAGTGACAGGGAGCTGCTTGCCCCCAGTTAATGTTAAGCTCCTTGAAGAGTTTGTTAACTGGGTTGATGTAAAGATAATTTTCAATGTGAAGATCAACAAACCCAAGCAGTTTCATACACAATGTGGACTAGATTAATCTAGGATATCATGTCAGCATGGATGAGTTGAACCAAAGGGGCTATTTCTGGGCTGTACAATTCTATAATGTTATCTGTCAGCTTTAATTTAAGGATAAGTGGAAGTGTTTTCACTACAGTGGATCGTAGTCATAGAGTCATACAGCACGGAAACAGATCTTTCGGTCCAACTCGTCCATGCCAACCATGTTCCCAAACCAAACGAGTCCCACTTGCCTGCATTTGGGCCATATCCCTCCAACCCTTTCCTATTCATATATTTATCCAAATGTCTTTTAAATGTTGTAACTGTACCTGCATCCACACTTCCTCTGGCAGTTCATTCCACATATGAACCAATCTTTGCGTAAAAAAAGTTGCCTCTCATGTCTTTTTTAAACCTTCCTCCTCTCACCTTAAATATATGGCCTCTAGTTTTGAACTCCTCCACCCTAGGGAAAAGATTCTTGCTATTCATGTTATCTGTGCCCCTTATGATTTTATAAACCTCTATAAGGTCACCCTCAACCTCCTATGCTCCAGTGAAAAAAGTCCCAGCCCATCTCAAACCCTCCAATCCTGGCAACATTCTGGTAAATCTTTTCTGAACCCTCTCCAATTTAATAATATCCTTCCTATAACAAGGTAACTAGAACTATACACAGTACTCCAGAAGGGGCCTCCCCAATGTCCTGTACAACTTCAACATGACATCCCAAATCCTATACTCAAAGGTCTGAGCAATAAAGGCCAGTATGCTAAATGCCTTTTTATCCACGCTGTCTACACGGAATGTAAATTTCAAAGAATTATGTACCTGAACCCCTAGGTCTCTCTGTTCTACAATACCATGCAGGGCCCAACCATTAACTGTATAAGACCTGCCCTTGTTTGTTTTAGCAAAATGCAATACCTTGCATTTATCCAAATTAAACTCCATCTACCACTCCTCAATCCATTGACTCAGTTGATCAAGATCTCTTTGTAACCTTTGATAACCCTCTTCGTTGCGACGTAGACAGAGGAACTGGCAGAATGGAATAAAGTCTTTACAGGAAGCAGGGTGTGAGGATGTACAGTTGAGGGAACTGGGAGTTCGTTGGTTTGCCGTGTATATCAGTGGCCACCCTAGCCTCAGAAGTGGAGACAGAGATATCGAGGAAGGGAACTGAGTTGGTGGTTGATTATGCATATTAGCCCTCATTTTGGCCATTTGGCAACATATGCTCACAGTTAGGCTCCTGACCCTCTGTGGTGTTGCCTGCTTCCTTCAGGGTAGCAGCAAGTCTCATCATAGTTGCCATCTGCCTTTGCCACTTGCTCTCTACAGACAGATCCCACGTCCTGTTAAAGCTTGGTGCCCATAATTAGATGCTGAGCTCAGCAGTGGCCCAGTTAGGGCATTTGCATTTCGAAATAGCATAGAGGGATTCTCTAGCCCTTGTTGTTTTATATAATGTCAAATGTCTATCCATGTAAATACCAACAAAAGTTGGTTTTATCTCCATGACACACAGACAATCTCTTGAAAATCAAGACCTGTTATAGCACAGGGTTGGCACCTGGAAATTACCCAGATATTGGGTTCCCAATCCTGATCTTGGAAATCACTCTCCAAGGATTCTGTGAGAGTGCAACAAGGCACTGTCTTCTCATATCTTTAACTGCAAGTAAACTGAGAGTAGAATGTTGTTTAACCTGAAGTACATCAAGGTGCAGTTGCTAGCAGGAATTGCTAAAAGTTGATGAGTGCCAATGATTTGACCTTTGTTTCTTCATGGGTTTCAAGGTTATGCTGTCAAGAAAACTGTGTGTGCAATCCTTTTAACATTGTGGAGTATACCACAGCTGATCCTTGAAAGGTTGAATATTTTAAACACATCATATCATATCACTAGAACTGCTTCCTTTCATTGAGAATACTAACTATTGCGCACAACAGATTTAAGTTAACAAACCAACCCATGTCTGCAATGATCCCAGGCAGCATAGTATTCAGTATTCAAAAGCTAAAGCTGTTGTATATGCCCTTGCTACGGAGCCCAAGTAATGTTATCAACTCAGGTCGGAGGGCATCTTGGAGGTTTCATCATATGATCTTTCACCCCTGCCCTCCCACTGTTGACTGCCTGACACTCCCGTTTTTCCTGTACCACATGTGACATGGACTCAGTTGGGTGGTTCTTGACTCAGTTGAAGTGAGTTTTCCCATTGCTGGGGGTGTACCTATACTTTTACAACCAATATTTGAACATGCTTTTTCTTTCTAGAAAATAAAAACAGCACACAATTTTGGCAACATTCTCTCTTTGGAGAGAAAGGAGAGTTAATGTTTTGGGTCCAGTGACCCTTTTTCAGAACTGATTGTAACCAGGAAAAGGTCAACATATATGCTAAACATGGGGTCAGGGGAGGAGTAAACGATAGGTGGGGATGAAGCCCAGAGAGAGTAAAAAGCAGTTAGGCAGGAAAATGAATGGGTAAAGGTCATCCTCGGGGAATGATAGCAGCTAATGGGGAACTCAGGCTTGATGCAGTGCTCCAGCGAAGCTCAGTGCAAGCTGGAAGAATAGCACCTCATTTTTCTGCTTGGGACTCTGTTGAGTTCAACAACTTTAGGGCCTGAGCACCTTCTCCCATGACCTTACCCCAACCCCTACACACTAGGCCTTGTCATTACATTGGATGCTACCACAAACAATCCATTGTCAGCCACTAATGGTCCCTACTAGCAGCTATTGATTTTCCCAGGCTGACATTTACCCAATGCTTTGTTTGCCCAGCCATTTTTGTCTCTCTCTGGGTTCCATCTCCACCTGTCACTTACTCTCTGTCTCCCCCCCCACTCTGTTACCCCACCCTGCCTCCCCAATATCTTCAGTATATGTACCAACTGTTTCCTCACTACAAAATCAGTTGTGAAGAAGGGTCACTGGACACGAAATGCTAAGTCTGCTTTCTGTCCACAGACACTGCCAGACCTGCTGAAATTTTCCAGCAATTTTGCTTTTGTTTCTGACTTCCAGCATCATTAGTCCTTTGGGGTTTTTTTGGTATCTCTTTGCAGACTTGCTTTGCAATGGCACATTTTAGAAAGATTTTGGCGAAGGTTCTTCTTGCTACTAGTCAAACTAGGTCTTACTTTTGCTTGAAAGTTCTGCTGTTGAAATGTTCAACCAGACGACTTTAACAATCTGCTCAGGCTCAATTTTTCTCAATTTTTCAACTCAATTTTTTTTTTCTTTTCCAAAATATGTTTTATTCATGAAATTTGTAAAAGTGCCTTACAAACTATTCCTGCTTAAATTACAAAATTTACAACAAAATTCATCTTGTCTCTATTCATCACGTTCCACTCTTAGGTGTTTCAGTACAATTGTAATTGTATTAATATGTACAGTATGCATTCCGTGTTAACATACATGCCAATGACGAAATGGCATCAAATTAGAAATTTTGGAAAGTGACATAGAAATGAATTTTTCAGCAAACACCATGTTCCACTCAGATGTCTCAGTACAATTTCAATACTTTTGATGTTCTCAGTGTACATTCCTTGTCAGGTGTACAGCATGATGGGTTCTACAGTTTACCGATCCCTCAGTATGCTCTTGGCTGAAAAGCATTAGACAGTGATCTTTTCCCTCATTGTGTCTCTGCGGTTTCTGTCTCAAGCTTTCGTGTTCTTGAACACATAGCCCTGGATCTTGGAATGTGCCAGTCTGCAACACAATAGAGGACAACACTTTGCAATGGAAGGCCAGCCAGCAGACCAGGGCATCAGATGATTATTTAAATAGAAACATTATTCAGGTTAATGGCAACAAAGTAAGGGAATGGCACTGAGTTATAATGCTTACCTCAGAGAACTGGGACAGACACAATGGGCCAAACTGCCTCTGCCTGTGCTATAACTATCATGTGACTCCATGAAGTTTCAGACAGACCGAAGAGTATCTTCCACCAAGTTGATAGTCCTGCAGCCACATTTAATGTCTCAATATGCATTCTTGGGAACAGCCCGTAGGGTACAGAGTCCTTTGAGGCGGTGCTGCTCGGGATGAACCTTGACAAAAAAACACTGCATTTCTCTTCAGGGAATTAGATCTGACTGTTTCCAGTGTTAATTCCCTCTAGAGAATGCCAGTACTTTTATGATGGAGACTCCTTTCTGCAAAGTAACAATCTGAGCTTTTGTTCTGACAGTATAAAGGGACTAAAAATAACTTGCAACATGTCACTAGTCTTTTAAAGACGTTGTTCTCTCTCCCACTGCAACCCACTGGTAATCTCCTCTGCCCTGAAACTCTTCGACCATATAATTCAACAAACCCGGTACTACTGCCACATCTCTTTTCTGTCCCACCTATCTGCCCCACCCATCCCACTGACCAATCCCTGCCACTCCCTACCTGCATTCACCTATCACCATCCCACCTACCTTTCCCCAGCCCCACCCCTGCTCTCTCTATTTATTTCCCAGCACTCTTCCCCCTCCTCCATTTCTGAAGAAGGGTCCCGACCTGAAACGTTAGCTTTCCTGCTCCTCTGATGCTGCCTGGCCTGCTGCGTTCCTCCAGCTCCATACTGTGTTATCTCTGACTCTAGCATCTGTCGTTCTTGCTATCTCCGAGTGAAGTACAATCCTAAATATGTTGATCTCCTGGTTGCTTTTAGATCATCCCAAAGTCAATTTCCCCCTGGTTTATTTTAGATTTTAGTTTGCAAGTACTGTGGATTATTCAGGTAAAGCCAGCGCCCAGGATTAAATGGAAACAGATCCTTCGGCCCAAGCTGTCCATGCTGACCATAATCTCAAACTAATCTAGTCCCACCTGCCTGAGCTTGGCCCATATCCCTCCAAACAGTTCCTATTCATAAACTTATCTAAATGTCTTTTAAATGTTGTAACTGTATCTGTGTCCACTACTTCCTCTGGAATTTCATTCCACACACAAACCACGCTCTGTGTAAAACAAAATTGCCCCCATGTCTTCTTTAAATCATGCTCCTTTCCCCTTAAAAATATGCTCCCAGTCTTGAAATCCCTCACACTTCAGAAATTCACCTTATCTATGCCCCTCATTATTTTATAAACCTCTATAATATTCCCCCTCAACCTCCTATGCTCCATTGAAATAAGTCCCAGCATATCCAACCTCTCCTTAGAACTCAAACCCTCCATTCCCGAAAACATCCTGGTAAATTGTAAATGGACCTCACTAATTTCAAATCTAATGTTGATCTTGCTTTTTTTGCACCACCTTTGCAACTGTGTAACCTGTATTCCTCGCCTTGTTGAATCAACATATGATCTTTGTATGGCATGATCTGCCTCTACTGCATGCAAAACAAAACTTTTCACTGCACCTAGGTACATGTGCCAATAATAAATCAAATCAAATAATCCCTTCTGAGACTTTTTTTAAATTTTTAAAACATTTTCAAGTTCGTAGAGAATTCAACTTCTTCAAATCTAGAAGCTAATAACTAGTACCATTGCAGAAGCCAGGCTGCAAAAAAATTACTTCTCTGGGAAAAGAAAAGGTTTTAGAATTTCACTGGTTGGTTATAAGCTATAAATGTCTTTGGGAGTGAATACACCACAACTGTTCAAAGCTGTTCATTCATTTTGCAAATTCTTCCAGAATTGCCCTAGCTTCTACACCAGTCTCATGGGTTAAAAGATGGAAAACCTGAACCCACTGTTCAAAAAAGGAAGGAGAGAGAAAATATAGCCAGTTATCCTTACATCAATAGTAGGGAAAATTCTGAGGCATGATAATCGGGAAGTGGGGAAATCATAATATTAAGCTGAGTCATTGTTGATTTATGAAAGGGAAATGGTGTCTGGCCAGCAGTAAGTTTTATGAGGGCATAACTAATCAGGTGAGTAAAGGGGACCAGGGGAGGTAGTGTATTTTGATTTCCCAAATGGGGAAGGGAACACGGGCTGTGAAAGGATTTGACGGGTGAACGGAGTCTCTAGGCACGTGCCAGATGGAATAGTGGTATGGTGCCTCAAATTCCGGTTAGCTAAAAACTGCCGATGTGTGAATACAGTTGAAGAAAAGAAGTTAAATTGCCATGAGTATTTTTTTAATTCACTAACGGGGCATGGAAATCACTGGCTGGGCCAACATTTATTGCTGATCCCTAGTTCCCGTTTAGAAGGTGGTGTTGAGCTCCCTTCTTAAACCGCCGTAGTTCATGTGCTGTAGGTGGACCCACATTGCCATTAGGGAGGAAATTTTAATTATTATTCAATGAGTAAAATAACACATGGGCATGTCGACAAGTTTTCAGCTTCTGCAGCTTCAGTGTCTACCTGTCTTTTTCTGATCTGAGTGACCTTTGACCTCGCTTAGGCTGACCTACCTGACTCAGCCCAAACTGCCCAATCCCAAGACTGGCAAAATCCATACTGACTTTCTTTGGTGTGTGGAGATTCGGCTTGGGATTCCAACAGGGTGGGGGGTGGGGTTCTCAAGCCATGAAATAGACTAATTTCTCTTTTTCTTTCTTTTTTGATTACATCATTGTGGAAGGACTGTTATTCTGAACGTTTTAATTATTTATTTTCCTGATTTATTACTGTGATTTTATACTTTTGAACGTCTGTAATGTTGGACTTTTTATTTTTCTTTTTTTTGCCTAGGTACCTTTGTACCTAAGATGGCGCCCTAAGTGGTGACTTGTAAACCTTTCACTGTACTCGTGTGAATATGTGACAATAAAACTAATTCTATTCATTTGTAGACCTGGCTGTGAATTGCTGGTTTTGAGACACGTGACTTGTACAATATGGGAAAATATGAAGTTGTCTGCTTTTTGTTAGAATGAATTGAAAAGCAGAATATCTTTTAAAAGGTGAGATATTGGGAAATATTGGCTTTCAGAGGGACCTGGGAGTCCATATAATCACTGAAAGTTAAGACGTGGATACAGCAAATATTTAAGAAAACAAATGCTACATTAATATTTAACTCCTAAGACAATGAAATGTACCAGTCGCAGAATCACAGAATACCTAGAGTGTGGAAGCAGGCTAATCGGCCCATCGAGTCTACACTGACCCTCTGAAGAGCATCCTCCCAGATTCCAACCACGCCCCACCCCGCCCTGCCCCACTCAAATCCCCAATCCCTGTAACCCTGCGTAGCTAACCCACCTAGCCTGCACATCCCTGGACACCACGGGCCAAATATAGCATGGCCAATCCACCTAACCTGAAAAAATCTTTGGACAGCGGGAGGCAACCAGAGCACTCGGGAAACTCACACAGACATGGGGAGAATTTGCAAACTTCACACAAACTCCAATCCCTGAGGGTGGAATTGAACCCGGGTCCCTGGTGTTGTAAGGCAGCAGTGCTAACCATTGTGTCACCCTTGTATAGGAGCTGGGGTGTTGAATATAGGTCTGCTTGCCTTATTCAAGGAAGACTGTTCTTGTTTTAGATTGCGCAGAAAAAATATTTCCAGGATAAGGTGATTGTCTTGGGAGGGATGGAGTAGACAAGACTTAAATTACCTCGAGTTTAGAATCATTATAGGTGATTTCATTAAACGCATACAATTCTTAAGGGATTCGACAGGAGAGATGTTGGGAGCTATTCGGGGAATTTAGAACTAGGGATCCCAGTTTCAAACTGAAGGGTCGACCATATAGGATTGAGATGAGGAAACCTATTTCTCCAATCAAAGATTTGTTGATGTTTGGGATTCTCCACTCCAGAAAACTCTGGAGGCTCAGTCATGTAATCATGACGAGACTGAGACGGAACCTTTGAATGGTTAAGGAATTGGCAGGTATGGGGATAGTGTAGGAAACTGTAGCTGAGGTAGAAAATCAGCTGCGATCTGTTTGAATATTGGGGTAGACTTGAGGGGCTGAATAGCTGACTCCAGCTCCTGTTTGTTATGTTTAGAATTTATGACCTCCGTTGTTTTAAGTAACACGCAATCTGATTTGTGCAGGTTCCAGTTTCACCCTCAAACCAATCTGGTTGGTTCTGTCAGTTTCTATTCCTGGTCTGTAATTGATCTGATTGGATCAGACAGTTCTCATTTCCTGCTTCCTAACGGATTTGGTTTGTACCAACAGTCACTAATTGGGTGATTCTTTTTTTCCTTTCTCAAGTACTGACTTGTAAGTTGAGACTCTGTTTTTTGTACAGAGTGAAGAGAAAGCTGTGTATCTGAGAGCCTGTTGTAAAAAGTCTGTGTCAGGAACTTGCGAGAAGGCTAGCCTCTGATGTGTGCAAGTATTAGGATTAGTTCCTAATCGTTGCTGAGATACAATAACTGGTATAATGGTTCTGGGCCTGAAAACGGATGGTCATTCATTCACATTCCACATGACAAATTGTGAAATGGGGTTTGTGAGCTGGTATGAAGGAGAATGCTGTCTTTAGTAAACTTGTCCACACACCCACCCCCAAACTTTTATTTAAAGCAGCCTGCTTGCCCTATGGATCACTCCAGTCTAGCAGCATTGCAATATTGAAATGGTTAGTTTTCAGGTGGATTTTCCAGCCATATCCCTCAGGCAATTGGAACAATTACTTCCTTACTTGAGGTAACTGTGAGCTTTGATTTCAATTGATCAGACTGTGAAGTGTTCTTGCTATGAGTTTAAGGGAGCTCTTGTGTTGCAGTGATAGTGTTCTTACTTCTGAGACAGAACGCCCAGGTTCAAATCCTATCTATTACAGAGATTGTCATAACACACCTGAATGTCTTCATTAAAAATGCCGATGATGCTTTGTGTGGTTGAATAGCCTGCCAACCCTATTGGGCTGGATTCCAAAACACCATGCATCTGTATCACACAGATAGGAAGATCTCTTCATGACATGAGGGGAGAAAATGGAATGGAAATGCAAAACTCACTTCTTTCCACACTCCACACCCCCAAACCCAAAATGCTGCACTTGAACCTCTGCTGAGTTTTGTTAATCTGCTGATTCTCATTTACAGTGTTTCCCAGATTCCTGCAGTTGAGGGCAAGAGTGTTCAGCAAGCAGTGGAAATGCTCACCAAGAAACTGGAGATATTGGGTGCTGTTAAGCAGGGGACGTTTTGTGTGGACTGTGAAACCTATCATGCAGGACCAACTGTGACCATCCCAGGTAACTGTCACAAACACTGAAGACCCACAAGTCCTTTTCTGCCGTGTAATAATTTGTGATCATTTCTTCACAAGTTGTAAAATGTAAAGGGACACATAGGCACAGCTAGCAGAGCTCTGCAAAACGTTTGAAACCAAGTTGGTATCGTTGGTGCAATACTTTAAATCCTTTCATTCCTTTCATCCCATTCCTTTCAACACCCCCATTCCACCCCTTGTTCCTACACCATTTCTGTTCCCCCAACTACCTTGAAGCCCACCCCTACAGCTCCTGTCTCGTGCTTTGTACTTTGCTCTTAGTTACCCTTCCTTTTGTTGTATTTCTCCATTGACCTTCCTCACCTGCTGCCGCCCCCAGCCTTTGGCAATCGGGCATATGCCATAAGCTCCTGACCTCTGGGGTGCTGGGTGCCTCAATGTTTGCCAGCCTTTGCCCACCAATCAGAACAGTGCAAACTGCATATTGTTGTTACAGATTGTGTAACTTCACAAACCGCTGAATTGGAAAATTAATGCATAAATGAAGCTTAACAAAATGTCCCTGTCTGTTTTTGAAAACCAGAGCAATTTCTCAGAATTGTTTCACAGAACAGTGCAGGCTAGATGTTGTTATAACTCCATTTTTTGGGTGGGGTCAGAATCGGTCCCCTCCTTCTAACCCCTTATTTGGCTGCAACAAAGATTTTTAGTTCTTTTTTAGGTATGGGCTGCATCACATTTCCAATAAAACATGATACTTGCCAAAAGTTTTGGAGCCAATTACAAGTTTTTCTTGAGTAAAAGGCATTTTATAACTTATTTACCTGAAAAAAAAAAGTGACATCAAACACATAAGTAAACATAAGTATAAAGTTTAAAAGGAATAGTGTCTCAAATAAAATAGGCAATTTAAAGTCAGAGCTTTTACAGAACATAAAAAGGCGCTTCAGCCCATTGTATCCACACCAATCATCAAGCATCTATATTCTAATCCTGTTCTGACTTTATGTTCTTTTCCAAGTTGGATAATCTATAAGTGACTTTCATCTTAATATGCGTACCATCCAGAAAGGTGTAAATCAACCAATGGATATAAATTTTAGTCTCTGTGCGTTTTTGTAATGAAGTTAATTTCAGCTCTGACTGATTCCTGTTTATTAATGACTTTGAGCTGGGCTCAACCTGGTCATATGACCACTTAGCCTTTGGAAGTCAATGTTTTAACCTTTGTAAAACGATTTTAGTCCATAAAAGGTCCCAGGTAATGAAAGTGGATAATGGAACTGAAAAATTGATGGTCCATTTTTACCACTATAGCAACAACCTGGTTAGGAGCTGTACCCTAGCTGGATTTCCCTCCTGCCTCACCCCGGCATCATGATCAATATATTCTATTGTGGCCCATCCATTGCTATCAAGGGCAGTTTGAGTCCAGTTTTGCCCAACTGCATTATACAGTGCAGTTTAAAACAACCCATTACACACTCAAGGTTTGGTTTGCTTTGGGACCAATTCAGTCAGTAATGTGAGCAGAAATTGCAGAACTGGACTGCAAAATCTCCCAAAGAATCAGCCTAGAAATACCAAAACTCACCTCAAAGTATTTCAGCAAATCGAGGCCCAAGTAATCAAAATCATTTTAGTTTATTAGTGGCAACACACCTAATTGTTCATTTACAACTTTCTAAGTCAGTGAGAGAGATTGGAATGTTCATGGTGGTTGGTATAGTGTTGGATGTGGCGAATGAGGTTTCAGTTTTCTTCCCCCTCAAGTGACTGGATTTTTAATGTTAACCTTATTACAGATTGTAAAGACCTAAATGTTTGATGAATAATCATTTACTGGCTAAGGGAATGAAGCACATGGTGAGATATAGTCAGGAGTCACACAACGCCAAGTTATAGTCCAACAAGTTTAGTTGAAATCACAAGCTTTCAGAGTGCTGCTCCTTCATCTAGTGACGAAGGAGCAGCACTCGGAAAGCTTGTGATTTCGAATGAACTGTTGGACTATAACCTGGTGCCATGTGACTTCTGACTTTGTCCATCCCAGTCCAACACTGGCACCTCGACATCATGTGACAATAAATGATTCAATTCAATAAAATCATGAGAAGCATGGATATGGTGAATAGCCAAGGTTTTTTTTAAATCAGAGTAGGGGAGTCTAAAAATAGAGAGCCTAGGTTTAATGTGAGAGGGCAAAGGTTTAAAAGGGACCTGAGGGGCAATCTTTTCATGCAGAGGGTGGTATGTTTATGGAATGAGCTGTCAAAGGGGTGTGTGAGGCAGATACAATTGCAAAATTTAAAAGGCATATGGATGGGTACATGAAAAGGAAGGGTTTAGAGGGATATGGGCCAAATGGTGCAAATGGGAGTGGATCAGTTTAGGATGTCTGGTTGGTGTGGACGAGTTGGACCGAGGGTCTGTTGCCGCACTATATATCTCTATGACTCCCAATGAGATACGTTCAGGACATTAGCGCGTATCTTGAATTTCTTTCCTGTCTTGACCAAAGCTCTGAAGTCATCACCACAACAATTCCATACACAGATGCACATGCACAGGTGCAGACACACCCTCCCCCACAGCCTGCATATTGGCCTGTGAGGAAACCCTGGATTAATAAATAATAACTTGCACAAGCAAGACCTGACAATGCTGCAAAAGATTGTGCGCGTGTTGTGAAGGGTAGAGGGGTGACAGTAGCAGAATAATTGTTGCAAACTTGAAAAATCTATGATTGAAAATCTTACATCATTCAGTGGTTCAATTTCTGACATTGTAGTGGACTGAAAATCTTACTATCTTCCTCTAATGGCAGTTTCATCTATGTCATGTTTTAGACCCAGGAAGTATAATTCTACCTACATAAATGAAACAAACTGTCTTTTGTTTTAAGCTAAATGGGTTGCTCTCCATCTGTCTGGCAATAAAAGTAATTAAGAAAGTTGGTAGGATGTTGACCTTTATCTCAAGTGGCTGGGATATAATGATGTTGAAGTTGTATTGCTGTTATCTAAAGCTTCAGTTAGACCCAATTTGAAGTCCGGTTTTGAAGAAGATTAAATTTCAAAATCAGAACTAGGCCATTCAGGAGTGATATTACGAAGCACATCTTCACATGAGTAGTATAAATCTGTAATGGCACATCCCCCTGCAACAAAAAGCACCCCTACCCCCACCAAAAACACTATTGGAGCTTTCGTGCACGATTGATGATTTCACATCTGGGATGAACAGATTATCACTGCTACTCTTTAGAGATACCGCTGAGTATTCCCAGCGCTTTCTATTTTTATTTACGGTACCATGTTCACTTCCGGGCGCCACAACTTCAGGAACAAGATATTGGCCTTGGAAGGGCTGGAGCGAAGAAGAAACTTTTTCTTTCCATTCAGAGGATTGTGAGAGTGCTGAGCAGGCTGATTGAATGGACAGAAGCAAAAAACTGTCAACTAGCCCAAGAGCTGGGATGAAGCGAGATTGCTACTTGACAGCCATGTGGACGCAATAGCTGAATGACCTTTCCATGCTGTGAATTTCTTCTCTGATTCACCAGAACAATACTGGAGCTAAAAGGCTTAAATTAGGAGGACAGATTGTATAGACTAGACTTGTATATTTGAGTGTAGAAGATGAAGGGATGATCTATTTGAAATATTTCTGATTAAAAGAATTGTTAGGACAGACAGAGAAAGAGAAACAAATTTCTCTTGTAATGCGGAACAAGGAAATTGACTTAAAATTAGATCTAAACTAGTCAGGGGTCATGTCGGGAAGCAAATCTTCACACAAGTGTTGGAAATCTGGAATTCTTACCACTCATTCACTCACCAGACCCTGGAACTAAGACAGTTAGGAACAGATCAGCTATGTCCTAATTAATGGGCTGAATGGCCTACTCTTGTCCCTTATGTTCAGTGCATGTGCATCCAGCATGAGTCAGAGGCTAGAGATGGGGAGAGGAAGTTTGGTTTTCTTTTGCTTTCTTGTTCGGAATGTCAGATTATTTAGAAATCTAGCATGAAAGTTCTCAAAGTTAAAATTGGCGTGATCAAAACAGTGCTGAGATAAAATGTCACCAATCTTGGATGTGTAACTTGGCAAACAGCTGAACTGAAGGCAGATAGATTTTCCTCAGAAGAAAGGATTGTGTCTTATTTTGGTTTGTGCATTTCTAACTGCTGTACCTCATTACAGCTGCTTGAAACATTAAGAATTATTATATGTATGATTCCTGCTGGTATTGATGTACTTAAGATTACCTGAATAATATTAAATCAATTCATGTTCACCACGTTGGTGTCCCTAAGATGTTTATGAAAAGTACAGAGGTTCAGTGCTACCTTGGAAGACTGAACTGGTTGAAACTTTGAGTAGTTCTTCGTAATATCATAGAAATGGTTATGTTGCCTTGGGCTTACCTATTCAGGAATGCAGTAGAACTTGGTCTTTAATGCTATTTCTATTGATGTTGGAACATGCATTCTCATTCTTCGAATGCAAGACCTTTGAAATACTTAAGGAATTCACTGACATAATGTCTATGTATGTAATATGTATTATGTATTTTCTTAAAAACTCTGAACGTATTTTGCATGTCTTCCTGCATTACAATTTTGTCGTCTTAAGTGTTTCCAATCCACTGAACTCAACATTCATTTGCTGAAATGAATCTCAACGAGACATCTCTAGAGGATGAGCATCTGCATTTGATTTTGGTGCTCTTGGGCTAGGGAGAAGGAAATCAGCCAGCGCTCTAGTTTTTGCTCATTATCCGTTGACTCTTAATAGCATATTATGCATAGAGACAGGACAGGGTTGTAAAAATTGATATGATGACTTCCATGGCTGAATAGCCTACCAAATCCTCCTTTTTGAGTGTGGCACAGTTATCAAGGTGTAACACCAGCAGGTGATCCAATGCCCGTAGAATTTTAAGCCAGTCTGAACGAGTGAGTGAGTTCCTTCAGAAGAGGAAGCAACTCAATTAATAAGTGATGTAAATCTCCTGCAGAGTGTGGTTAGAACTCTAAATACTCTGTGTGTGTGTGTGTATGTGTTAGAGAGCATGATTTATTGCATCTTTGTTAGACAGCTGCAGCACCCACCCTGAACTCAATGTGACCTCTGTGAGGCTGGATGTATAACGAGGTCTTAAATCTCTATTTTTGCTTTGTGCTCATTAATTCTAATGATATCCATCCTACTTTTCATCAGGGCAGGCTGCAAAGTTCATGTACGTTATGCACAACACAGAATATCCTCTCAGCTGCTTTGCACTTTTTGAAAACGGCCCCTACTTGGTGGCAGACTCAAACTTTGACACGCTGATGATCAAACTGAAGGGGTTTTTCCAGAATGCAAAAAGCAGCAAGATAGAGAGCCGTGGACCTCGCTACCAATATGGCGATTTCCTAGTAAAGGTTGGGACGGTCACCATGGGACCAAGTGTGCGTGGCATATCAGTTGAGGTATGTTCATTGTTTTCCATAATTTCAGCTGCAGATGCTTGTTCTTTACACCCTTGTATTTCCCTGGCATTGTTTTGTGAGTGTTCTTTCATGTTTAATGGGTTGGTTTAGATAAATGTGAGGTGTTGCATTTTGATAAGGCCCACTAGGGCAGGACTTACGCAGTTAATAGTCGGGCCATTGGGAGTGTTGCCGAAAAAGAGACTTAGAAGTTTAGGTACATGGTTCCTTGAAAGTAGAATTACACGTAGACAACGTGGTGAAGAAGACTTTTGGCATGCTTAATTGGTCAGAACATTGAATATAGGAATTGGGACGTCATGTTGCGGCAATACAAGACATTGAGCCCACTTTTAAAATACTGTGTACAATTCTGGTCGCCCTTCTGTAGGAAGGATATTGTTAAACTTGAGAGGGTGCAAAAAAGATTTACAAGAATGTTGCTGGGATTGGAGGGATTTGAGTTATAGGGAGAGGCTGAATAGAGGAGGCAAGGCAATGGCCTAGTGGTATTATGGCTGGACTGTTAATCCAGAGACCCGGATAATGTTCTGGGAACCTGGGTTTGAATCCCGCCATAGTAGACGGTGGAATTTGAATTCAATAAATATCTGGATGTAAGAGTCTAATGATGACCATGAATCCATTGCCGATTGTCTGGTTCATTAATGTCCTTTTGGGAAGGAAACGGCCATCCTTACCTGGTCTGGCCTACATATGACTCCAGACCTACAGCAATGTGGTTGACTGTTACCTGCTCTCTGGACAATTAGGGACGGGCAATAAATACTGGCCTAGCTAGTGAAGTCCTCATCCCGTGAATGAACAAAAAAAAGTGGGATTTCTTTCCCTAGAGCATCAGAGGCTGAGGGGTGACCTTATAGAGTTTTATGAAATCATGAAGGGCATGGATAGGATGAATAGCCAAGGTCTTTTTCCTAGGGTGGGTGGAGCCCAAAACTAGCAGACATAGGTTTAAGGTGAGAGGGCGAAGATTTTAAAAAAGGACCTGAGGGGTAACTTTTTCATGCAGAGAGTGGTGCGTGTATGGAACAAGCTGCCAGAGGAAGTGGTGGAGGCTAGTATACTTACAACATTTAAAAGGCATCTGGATGGGCATATAAATACGACGGGTTTTGAGGGATACGGGCCAAATGCTGGCAATGGGACTAGGTCACATTGGGATGACTGGTCGGCGCGGACTAGTTGGTCTGTTTCTGTGCTGTATGACTCTGACTATAAGATGATGAAAATTATGATTTCAAAACAAATGCTAAGTGATGTATATCCCACCATGGGGTATTTGGTCAAGAGAGAGATTCTAATGAGGGTCTTAAAGGAGAAAACTGAGGTAGTGAGACAGAAAGTTCCATAATAGAACATATTCCAGAGTTTAGGGCCTAGGCATCTGAAGACATGACCATCACTGATTGAGCAATTAAAATTGGGGATTCAGAAGAAGCCAGAGGAACAGAGTGGAGATGGTGGATGATAGTGAGTGGAGAGTTCGGTGAAAAATCAGTTGTTCCTTGTTTGGTAATTACAATGTTTGCAGTTTTTTAAATTGATATCAGAATAGGTGATCTGTAAAAAGAAATTAAGTAGCCCCTGACCCATTAGTTTGATGAAGGAGCTGAACTGATGTCCCTAAAGAATGATAGAGGTTTAGAACTCTCTTCTACGAACGGCAGTTGGTGCTAGTCCAGTTGTTAATTTTAAATCTGAAATAAATGCATTTTTGTTTAGCAATGGTATTAAGGGAGACGGGCCAAATGCAGGTATATGGAGATAGTAGGAACTGCAGATGCTGGAAAATCTGAGATAACAAGGTGTAGAGCTGGATGAACACAGCAGGCCAAGCAGCATCATAGGAGCAGGAAGGCTGACGTTTCGGGCCGAGACCCTTCAA
>NC_063356.1:12995290-13058157 GCF_021869965.1 Rhincodon typus
CTCAATGAGTGGGAATACAGGCTTGAAGGGTTGAATGGCCTACTCCTGTTCCTACACAGGGGGTTCTGATGTAACGTGATAGTTTCTGTTCTCGTGTTATAAGAAAATCGCACAATAGCTGCGTCATTTAAACTAATGGGACCGGAATCAGGTTACAACCTATACAGGTAAGGAAAGTTCGCGTTCTTACAAATAACGGTCTAAATTCTTCAATCGTGGTAAGGTCAATTTGCGTTGAAGAAACACGTGTTATAGCAGAACCGACTGTGTATATATTTTCTTTCACTTTCTGTGCGACATGGTGTGTTTTTGGTCTTCACTTGGCCTATCCTGGCAGTGACCTGACCATACCTAAGAGATAACTTGCAGTTAAATAAGATATACATAAAAGAGTAAATACTGTGTTCTTCATAATTCTAGGTGGAGTACTGTCCTTGCATTGTATCCAATGACTGTTGGAATCTCATGATGGAATTCATGCAAAGTTTCATGGGAAGCCATACACCCGGGATTCCTTCTGTATTCTCAACAAAACATGACGGAATTTATTCACCAACAGACACAGCTATTCAATACATGGAGCTGTTCAATAAGATTCGGAAACAGCAACAGGCCCCTGTGTCTGGAATTAGATAGACTACTTCAGTGTAGGAAATCTACATTGAGTCACATACGGACTTTGTACTTTTTGTTTCTTTTTGCAGTCTAAGCCACATTCTTGCTGAAGTAAATAGCAGATTTTCAATATGGAATATTCTTGGAAGCATTCAAGGTGCTGCAAAAATCTCTCCAGTACTTTGTTTCAAAGAAGCAGAAGGTGGAGTGAAGAAAAATGGTTTGTTGCTTTCCCTCTCTATCGACAGATGTGGCCACTCAACATCTGGGTGTCACTTTTCTGACGTGGTCAGTGAAGTCTTCCCGTGCTTTATTTTTAACCTCTTCTCCCTCTACCATCCCAACTCTGCTCACACTGATTCCCTTGTTATATTTGGAATTTTTTTTGGAGCAGAATTGTTCAATTAAATATAGGCACAACCTGAAGTGATGACATCCGCTGACTTGGCTGTGCAATCAGTGCTTTTGCAATTTCAAGTCGGGCTACCTTAAGCAAGTGGTGCGTGGAAGCTGTCAGGAAAGATTTGAAGAGAGTGGTACAGCCTTATGAAGAAGGATCACTGGACCCAAAACGTTAACTGTCCTTTCTCTCCACAGGTGCTGCCAGATCTGCTGAGATTTTCCAGCAACTTCTGTTTTTGTTACAGCCTTGTTTTTGATTGCACATCCAATCTTCGATTTGAAAGGCATGTGAGTGATTGGCTAATTCAGACTGCCGGCCTGGCTGTGGGCCATGTGGGGTTTAGAAACAGAGCAACAGAGGAAAAATGCTCGCTAGCTCCTCACAGCCAAATAATCTTTAAACAAAACCAATGTTGGAAATCCAAAATAAAAATAAAAAATTCAAAAAAATTTGACTAGTACATGAAGTATCTGTGGAAAGAGGAAGCTGCTGATGAATGTTTACGGTTTTTCTCACTTACAGATGCTGCTTAACCAGAATATTGCCTGTATTTTCTGTTTTGATAAATTAAGTCTTAATATCTTCCTGTACGACTGTACGGGTCACAAGCTCAATGGAAAGAAACTGCTTTGCTTTAGATTATGACTGAAAGATTGTCTTAGGCTTTGTAAACCCTTTTTTTCTGCTGGTTCTTAATGGGCAAATGAATTTAGTGAGATTAGTTAATAGATCTTAGTTTGTGTTAAAATATAAGTTGGTCAACATCACAAGTACATTGCTCCCAGGCTGAGGAGGGAATTTAAAACAAAAAAAATGCCCCATTTCTGACCAGTTGACTCCCACTGGAGCAATTGTGTGGGCTTCTAGAGAGGGCAAGATCTGGCTACATCAGTCCTTGTGACCATACAGCCTGCTGAGGCAGATTTACATATGAATGGCGCCTCTTGTGACGTACTGGTCAACTGCTGGTGCTGTTGGGTGTTTCTAAATTTTGGCTATTAGATGTTTAAAATTCTCTACAATTGTATCTATCATTGAAGCTGTCCAATGCTATTGTTCTTAAAAAAAAAAAAAAAATGATTAAAATAATTTGAGTTTGCTTTTTGCTTTCTGAGCTACCTTCCAACTGGGTTCACTGGATAGTAATCAAAACTGGGGATAATTACTGTTTCCCTATCTCCTGGTCGAGGAGTGCTAAAGAAACATATGGTGTTCCACCTGCTCAGATTAGCAAACTCAAATCAAGAGAAAGGGAGGGACACTGATAACCTGGATGGCTCCATTCCCTACTGCAATGAGATTTTTGATGGCCATCAAAACAATTTATGGAGCACAACTTACTCCCAAAAGTAAGGTAAAACACCCAATACATTGGGGAGGTGAAGAAATCCAATTTTATTGCAATAAGTTTTTAGATGCCTTAATTCTGAAACTCATTACGTCTCTTGTTTTAAGCTATACAGACTGTGTTATGTAGCATATTGTATTTCTGTGTATAGTTAATGGTTTTATCTATTTGTGGAAAAGACAATTCATTAATGGGACACACCACTCCACAACTGCCAGAGATTGAGATAATGTCATAAACCACAAAGGCAAACCATAAGTGACTTACGAACGATGTCAATTTTGGGAGGTGTTCATGCTCAGAATCCCTTTCAAAAGTGCAAGATTTACAGTGTGCTGAATGCAGAGTATTCTTGTTCATTTTGTGCTGAGGATTGCTACAATGGAATTGTTGGATTTATGAAGTAATATTGTGTCATACGGTGGCTTGGTAAGCAGAAATAGTGAGATTTATTTAACTGAGCAAATAGACAAACAAAAGACAAACAAACCTGTCTGCTGAAAAACAAAAAGAAATACAAATATGCTAGAAATGTGATACAGTAATAAAATGCGGGAAATGTTCAGGTTGTTTACAAAATGTGGAGACCAGTTCTGATGAAGGATGCACATCTGACTTTTAAACTAGTCTGTGATTGTTTTTGTATTTTTTTTTTCTCCCCACCTCAACATTTCAGATAAGGAAGGGATGTTTCCAGTTCTTCAGCAACTTGTTAACATGCTTCCAGTGAAGGCCTAGATAGAATGTTGGTATGGTTACTTGGCCATGAGAAGCATCAAACTTGATCTGAATCAGTTATCCATTTTGTAGGTGAAATGTCCCAAAATGTTTCACAAGACCATAATAAGATAATGACGGCACCTAGTCAACACATAAGACAGATGACCCAAATCTTGATCAACAAGGTAACTCTTAAGAACCATCTTAAAGGAAGAGAGCAAAGCAGAAAGATTTGAGAGAGTTCCATAAATTTGCTGCCAGACAGCTGAAGCAATGATTGGAAGTTGTAGGAGGTAGAAGACGCACAAAACTGGAATTGGAGATATGCAGAGTTGACTGTGATTGCAAGGCTTGGGGAAGTTGCTGAAATAAGCCTTCCATCATCAGACAGCCAGACGTTATGCTTTTGACTGTGTTCATTGGATCGTAATGAAAACTGGGGTAATTTCTCTTTCCTATCTCCTGGTCAAGGAATGCTAAGGAAACATATAGTGCTGCACCTGCTCAAATTAGCAAACTCAAAACAAGAGTAAAGGAGGGATCCTGAGAGCCTGGACATCTTAATTCCCTACTGCAATGAGATTTTTGTCTATCCTCAGGACTGTTTCTTTGCACATTTATTTCTGCTCAATTGGTACAATATGGGAATAAATACCCAAATAGCCTTTTAAAACAGGGGGCAATAAAAGTGGCTCATTCATTTTGCTTGTTCGGGATCGTACTGCACTTGTGACAATTATATGTGCTGTCATAGAATCTGTTTTTGTGTTATTCTTTCATGGGATGCAGGCATCACTGGTTAGGCCAACATTTATGCCATTCATGAAACCTCGGACAGTTAAATGTCAACAATATTTTCCTGGGTCTAGGATCAAAAGTAGGTCAGACCAGGTAAGGTCAGCAGATTTTCTCCCTGATGTGGAAGTTATGTGATCTTGTATAATGTTCAAGATTAAGTGAGTTACTATTTGTTTCACCCTGCCTTTTATAAGAAATAGATGCAGGAACTGGCTATTTCTGAACTTGCTCCACCATTCAATAAGATTACAGATGAGCTAATTTTAGTCTTTACTCCACTTTCCTGACTCTATATCCCTTGATTTCTTTGATCAAAAAGCTAACTTAATCTTGAATATGTTCAATGATCCAGCCTCCACTGTGCTCCAAGAGACCTTCAGAGGAAAAAAAATGTCATCTCAGTCTTAAATGGCTCACTCCTTATTTTAAAAATGTGATAGGGTCTCCAGCTCTAAGGATGTCCCTCACAAGCGAAATCACCATCTTAGCCTCTACCTCTCAAGTTCCCTTATTATCTTTTGTTTCAGTAATATTACCCCTTATTCATCTGCTGAACTTTATCTGGACTGCTTTCCAATGCAAATAATATCCCTCCTTAATAAGGAGACAAATACTGCATGCAGGTCTCTAGATGCGGCCTCACCAGTGCCTTGTCCAGTTGTAGCAAAGCTCCCTACTTTAATGATGCACCCCCCTTCCAATCATAGTGAATTTTACTCCCCAGTGATTGAAAACAGTATTGCTCCGTTCCTCAAGAAGTCAGCACAAGTAACCAAGTTGTTAGTGCACCATCTGGTATCCAGCCCTACAATGCAGGAGGCCAATCATGTTTATTGTGCCTGTGCTGAGGAATTAATAAATAAAAGCAATGACAATCTGTTTTTGTTATTTATGATGTTGACAATTAGCAATAAAAACCAGGAGTGGAACCACCTCATGCTACCATCAGGTGGTGGCAACTTAAGACTCTGTGTGTGTGTCTCTCAAACTCTGTCTCTCTGTTTCTCACTGTTTGCCTTGTGCAGCTGACAAGACAGCCTGTGGAGTTACCAGCTGTAAACATATCTTTAATCTTATGCCAGATTCTTGAGACTCACCTAGTTCAGTTCTGAAAAGTCGGAGACCGATGAGTGCAGCTAATTAGCTTTAACATGATATGCAACATGTTGCTGTTTCAGTGTCTGTTCCCAAACAGAATGACTGACAAGGTCAGTGCATTCTGCATACTGAGTCTTAGGCATGACTGTTGACCCATTTAAAACACACTTTCTTTTATATTTTTATCTTTTTAACAGTTTATTGCCAATTGTTGTATTATTTCCCAATTTCTTCTCTCAAAACAAACATCTGTCAACAAAGGGGAGTTATTAAGAATGTGTAAGACTGAACATATGGAAGTGTTTATTTTTACAAGTGACGTACATCAAAGTGGATAATATTTTTCAGACGATTTCCAATGCGCACACTTACTTTTCTGTTACACCTATGTCAAGTTTGTTTTGAAACACCTTTTAAATGTTACAAAGTCTTTACAATGCTACTGTAGAGGCTGTAGTTAGCACAGACAGTAGCTATACCGTTGAGTGGGTTAATGGGCACCATTACTTAAAGATTTGCTCTCGCTCTTAGTTGGCAAATATGGAATACAGGCTTGCTAAATCATTTGGAAAAGAAAGAGCATTGTGATTACTGTTCTCATTTGGGTGGCAGCAGTTGACATATCCTTATCCTGGACCTCAGTATATTGTTCATGCTTCTTGTGTTGTTGCTATCCTTTTGGAAAATCCAGTTGTGGGGATATTTGACAAGGGCTTAAGCTTGACTGTGATGCCCTTGTAGTAAATAATGCAGGTATAAGTTAGGATTTTATTTTATGCCTCATGTTTTCAAGATCTGGAATTCACTACCTCAATAGATACAGGAATGGACTGTTTCTGAGCCTGTCAGTAACATTATAGCTGATCTAATTTTATTCTTTACTCCACTTTCCTGTCTAACTCCATAAGCCTTGTTTCTTGTTTCTTTTTTCTTTGATCAAAAAACTGACTTAGCCCTGAGTACATTCAATGACTCAACCTCCACCATCCTCACAGTAGCAACCCGTAGAGGGGAAAAAGAATCAGATTTAATATCACCTTTCCTTTCATTGGATGTTTCCTTGGAAAGGAAAGCACTTGTTGGGCTATGGCGAAAGAGTGGGAAATAAACCAAATTTTTGATTTTTTTCAAAAGCTGGCAAAGGCAGAATGAGCTTAATGGCCTCCTTCAATGCTATAATATTCTACTGTGCTGTTAAACAGCCTTCTGAAATTACTGAGAGCTAATTCTTGGGGGTTGGCCTCTTGGCAAAGGTACAATGGTGGCAGCTGACATTTTGGAACTCAACTCTTGTCAGAGAAAATTTTCCAGGAAGTAGAGAAAGTTGGTTGGGGAATTGGAGGAGTGCAAGGTGGGAGAGGGGATTTAATTTGAAACAGGGTATCTGACAAAACAAGAGACAAGTAAACTCAGCAAAACTCATTTGCTAGGAATGGCAGTATTTTAAATGACATTTTAATATATTTATTCTTGCTGCAAAAATAAACTTAGATTGTAAACTCGTTTAACAAAATGATTATATCTAATTACAAATGTCTGCAGAATCTGGATCCCATTACGTTCCAGTCATTGCACAATGGTTACAAATTAAAAACATGTTTTTAATAACAAAGCTGATCATTTGATAATTGTCTCTTCTAACCTGCAGTTTAAAAAAAATTACAAAAGTTTAGATACCTTACATTTGATGTCAGGAAGTAACATATTTGCCTATTTAGGCCACTGGCCCATTGGAAATATTTGAGCTGTGATCTTGAAAGGGACAGGCTCGGCTAGCAAACAGTGCTCCAGCAGACTTCAGATATTTTGGTATCTATTACAGGATTGAAGGGCTGCTCAAGAGGCGTTAATTTGATTAAGTGGTGGCATTTTAAGTCACTCGGTTCTGGGTTTAAATTTCATTCTTGGAGCTCAAGGGCTTTATCTATGTTGACATTTAAGCACAGAGCTTTGTTTTGAGAGAGAATTTTCTTTATTTTATATAAAATGTTAATTTAAACTGAAGTCCTGTGTGCAATGTGAATTAACCTTCACATACTTTGAAGGATATGAGCGTTTTCCTGGTCAGCATTTATCCTTAAGAGAATCACAGAGGTGTTATGGTGCAGAGGCCATTCAGCCCATTGGACCTTTAACCAAAATAGATTAACTGCTTGTTAATCTTCGGGCTGTCCTTTTCGTGTCTGATTAACTTTTGCTTTCAAATTTGTTGCTTTTAATTCATTCACGTGTTGAGCGCATTGCTGGCTAAACCAGCATTTATTGCCCATCCCCGAAGATGACAGTTTCCTTCCCAAAACGATGTTAGTGAATCAGAGGTGTTTTTCTGACCATCAAATCATTGTTAGACTCTTAATTCCAGGTTTTTATTGAATTCAAATTCCACCATGGGACATGGCATGATTTGAATCCGTGTCTTTGCGATAATACCACTAGGCCATCGCGTAGTACTTTAAGATCATGCATCAACGGTAATTGATTGACTGCAAAGCATTTTAGAACACCAGGATGTACTTTGCCACTTCTCCAATCTGGAATGCTTGGGACCAAGTTATTTCTGGATTTCAAACTTTTCTGGTTTATGGAAGATCATTAGAATGTCTATTCATATGTGAGTGAACTGGAAAACATCATTGATAATGCATTATAAAGCAGCAACAAAACCAGTTTTGATTATCTAAGTGCTATATTTTTCCAGGTATTCTGCTCTCAAAATACTCTACTAAAATGATGAATCATTTAGGTCCACTCAAAAAAAAACTTCTAGATAAGTGGTGTTCTGATCCATAGAGGCCAGACTGGAGAGACACAGTATTATAGAAAATGAAAAACATTTCTCTTTCTGAAACAGGATGTAAGTGAATTTAAACAGAAGTGAAAGCATTTTCCCTGTTTTCTATAGCCCTGTCTTTGTTGTCTAGTGTAAAACGAAACACTAAATAATAAAGGAGCAGTAAATGTATTGTCATAAAGGGACTGAAATTTGTACTGGACACGGGTGATAATATTTGATTATATAAGCTTCTTCATGTTTTTTATTAGTTGTGCCCATCTTAGTAAGGGAAAATGTTTTGTTTGATGTCACCAGCCCAGTGTCTCCTTACAGTTTTATTATGGGGGGTTGAGCTGTATATGAAGGCTGCCAACATTATTTGGATATATCCATGAAGTCTTAGTCATCGGAAACCACTGCACCCAGTCAAACAACATTCTTTTCCCATATGTCCTTTGGCAAAAAAAAAGCAGTCTGTAAAAGATTTATTCAAGGAATGTGGGTATCACTGGCTGGCCAGCATTTGTTGCCTGTTTCTAGTTGCCTTTAGAAGGTGGTGAGCTGCCTTCTTGCACCACTACAGTCCACATGCTGTAGGTTGACCTACAATGCCCATGGGGAGGGAATTCCAGGAATTTGACCTAGTGACAGAGAAGGAATGATGATATATTTTCAAGTCAAAACGGTGAGTTGCTTGGAGGGGAACTTGTAGGTGGTGGAACTTGTAGGATAAGTATTCCCACTTATCTTGTAGATAGTATGCAATGCTGCTACTGAGCATCGGTGGTAAGGGACTGGATGCTTGTGGATGTGGTACAATCAAGCAGCTGCTTTGTACTGGATGGTGTCAAGCTTCTTGAGTGTTGTTGGAGCTGCACCCATTCAGTCAATTGGAGAATATTCCATCACACTCCTGACCAATGCCTTGTAGATGGTGAACAGGCTTTGGGGAGTTAGGAGTGACTCGCCACAGTATTCCTAGCCTCCAACCTACTCTTGTAGCCACTGTGCTTATGTGGCGAGTGCAGTTGAGTTTCCAGTCATTCGTAAACTCCCGTTTCCCCCCCATCCCAGGATGTGGATAGTGGGGGATTCAGTGATGGTAACAGCATTGAATGTCAAAGGGCAGTGGTTCGATGGTCTTTTGTTGAAGATGGTCATTGCCTGGCATTTGTGTGGTGTGAATGTTACTTTTACTTGTCAGTCCAAGCCTGGATGTTGTCCGGATCTTGTTACATTTGAACATCGACTGCTTCAGGAGTTGCAAATGGTGCTGAACATCCCCACTTCCGACCTTATGATGGAGGGAAGGTCATTGGTGAAGCAGCTGAAGATGTTTGGGCCAAGGACACTGCTGAGGGACCCCTGCAGCAATGTCCTGGAGCCGAGATGACTGACCTCCAACAACCACAATCATCTTCATATGTGCCAGGTATGCCTCCAACCAGCAGACAGTTTATCCCTGATTCACATTGATTCCAGTTTTGCTAGAAATGATATAAGGAAAAACATTGCAATATTCCTATGATTTGGAACACAGTTACTGAAAGGTGGTAGAAACAAGTTGGATAAGCACTTGAAGGGGGAAAATTGCACTTAAAATAATGTATTTATATGATGCTTTTCCTAACATGCAACATCTCAAAAAATAGATTGGCTGATGGTGAGAAGAACATTTCCTGCCGATCATCCATTCTTGCCCAGATTCTCATCACTGCAAATTGTCTTTGAGATGGCTGCAGCAATGAAGAGAGAGTTGGACATCTGGAATTTGCCTTTGGAGAGAGATGCAGTGGTTTTTGTGGAAGTTCATCCCCAGCAGCTCCATGACTCAGGGCTCTGAGCTGTTGCCTGGAACACACCATTACACAAATCTCGACAGTGGCTAGGGGACCATCAACTCTGAAGATGGTATCTAGTCTGCTCGAAACACTTTAACAATAGCTGTTTGTGTGAAGACCAATCAAGTGGAATGGGCTGACACTTTCCAAGATCCAGGACTATGTGCTGAGAGATACACGAAAACCCAGAGCAGCCACTACCAAGGTGCAGTGGGGAAAGGCCACTTTACACCAAAATGTACCGAGAGGCTACTAACTTCTATAACCCTTTTGGCAAAATACTTGCATTGAAATGTGTTTAGTTTTTGTATTTAGTAATCAAACAAATTTTGCATTTGGAAGGAGGCATGGTGCAAATCATTCAAATGAGAAATGTGGAATTGTATTTTCTGTAATGTCCACTTTGGATTGTTTTGTCATGTACTTTTATAAAATTTATACATGAAGTATTTTCTGCAAACAAAATATCAGATGTCCCAAAATGCTTTATGGGGCAATTCAATAGTTTTTGAAGAGTAGTCACTGTTCTAATAACAGCAAACAGCAACATGATAATGATCAGATAATCTGTTTTTTTGAAGTTGATTGAGTTGTAAATATCGTGCAGGCCACTAGAGATAACTCCTTTGCTGTTCTTTGAAGTAGTGCCACAGGATCTTTTACATCCGTCCAAGCAAGCAGACAGGGCCTCAGTTTGAATCTCTTTCCAAAGACCGCACAATCTGACAGCCCTGCACTCCCTCAGTGCTCCACTGAAATGCTATGTGCCCAGAGTGACCCTGTAAGATACAACACTCAGACAAGAGTGCTAAAAATCAAACCTCACTTTACACTAGTCTACATAGTAGAGCGTTGTTAAAAGGAAGTGGGGGAATTGATTGATTTGGATATTGCTTGTAATGAACTAGCGCAGAGACAATGAAATGACGGTGTATTGGTCTATGATCTCCAATATTTTATTATTAATAAAAAAAAGTTTTGAAAACAAAAGGGAAAGTTTTGCACCATTTGAATAATTCCCCGGCCTGCCTGCCCACCACCCCATCATCTGATCTCCTCTGATTTGCTTTCAGCCAGTATCCAGGAAATGTTGAGTTGTTAGTCTCTGGAGAATCCTTTCTGATGTTTCTGGAGGGTCTTAGGGAAGGTTTGCGTAAATCCACCTTTAATGATATCAGGACATCCAAAAAATCTTCGTAGCAGCTGAGGAATGTTCACACTCTACCTTTATCAGTTCCTGTTTGTGAAAACTTTGAACAAATTGCCTCTTCAACCAAAAGGCAGTAGATTTTATGTTATGTCTTTTTCCACCTTAGCCTGGTTTGTGGCTCAGGACTATCTTCCATGCTGCTCTCTCAGCTCCCTATGATAACTGGGAAAGTGCATTTCCCCACTCACCCGTAACTCTTTAGACACTGACCCCCACTCCCCTTGTCTATGGTGCTAATAATGAAAACTGTACTTAGCCTGTGTGCGTTGAATCATAATAAAAACTAAAGGAAAACAAAGGAAGACTTGCATCTGTATCATGTTTTTCATGCTCGTTGGCATTTCAAAGTATTGTACAACTTGTTAAGTACTTTTTGAAGTTAAAGAGCCAAATAAAAAGGTTGTAAAAACTCAACAGGTTAGGAAACATTTGTGGAGAGAAGCAGAGTTGGGTTGAGGTGAAACTTCATCAGAATCCAATACTTTCTAAAGTTGGTCATTGTTGGGAAGTAAGAAATGCAGCAGCCAATATGTTCACAGCAAACTCCACTCAACACCGATGTGATAACGACTAAATTAATTTCGTTTCTAATGTTGATCAAGGGATAAGTATGAGCCAGAGGTGGAGTGGGGGATGTAACTCCCTTGCTGTTCTTCACAATAAAGCTATTGCATCTTTTATAACCACCTGAGCACAGTGACAAGTTTAACATCTAATATGAAAAAGATTAACTGTGCTGTACTCCCTCTGTACTGCACCGAAGTTTGGGGCGATCAGATTTTCAGAAGTCAAAACTAGGACGTGTTGACCAGCTTTTGTTAATATGAAGTTTCACACTAAGGGGATATGAGACCCTGTTTAACTGTGGCCCAATCCAGTGTAGTAGTGAGCTGTTTCCTTGGCCACCTGGATGCATGGTTTTACCTGAAATTGGAGCATCTGCCGTGCCATTTGTGAACTTGTGAGCTAAGAGGTGCTGTCAATATTACACTCAAGAGAGTGAATCAGGTGAATCTCGCATGAGTTCCCAGAGCACAAGCTTGGCTGGAGGTGTTTCCCTGGGACCAGTTGTAAATCAGCCTAGATACTCTCCCTAGCCCTATCATCATTTCAGTTGGTTTACATTCCAGTTACATTACTATTTTGTCACCACTTCCTTACCTTTGACATAATTTACAACCAGGGTAAAGCTGAAACCTGAGCACTTGAACCACTTTTGAAGAGTTTGTTGGGACAGCTAGGACACAATGAAAATCTGGGGCTGCCTTGGGTATACAGGACATCTAGTCACTCTGTGGAGTGTCAAGTGTCGATATTCGCATTTGGGTGTTTAAGCGGTGGGAATGGGACTTTCATTCCTCCATAGGATGTAGGAGGTGGGCATTGTTAGCTAGGCCTGGATTTGTTGTCTGTCCTTATCCTTGAGAAGGTGGTAGTGGTCTGCCTTCTAGAAATGCTGCAATTAATGTGGAGTAGCTACACCCATAGTGCTGTTGGGAAGTGAGTTCCAGCATTTGTGTGAAGGACTGATGACATTGGAACATAGAAATAAATAAGTTAGAAGTAGGAGTAAGCTATTCAGCTCCTGGAGCCTGCTTTACCAATAGAAAAGATTATAACTAATCTTATTCTGGCCTCAATTCTACTTTCCTATTGATTCTCTATAACCTCTGACTGCCTTATCAATGAGGAATCTATCTAAGTCAGCCTTAAAATATTTGATGACCCTCCTCTGTTTAGGAAAGAGAATTTCATCAATCAATGACTCTGAGAGAAAACCTTTCTCCTCATCATTTTAAATGCGCCATCCCTTATTCTGAAGCTGTCTTCTCAGGACCTAATCTTTCCCATCGGAGAAACATTCTTTCAGCATCCACCCTGTTGAGTCTTCTTGAGAGCTTGCACTTTTTAGTAAGAGGTAGCCTTTCATCTTTCTAAACTCCAATGGATACAGGCCCAACCTGACCCCCAATCTTTCCTCAAAAGATAACCCTTTCATCCCAGCATCCTTCCAAATGAGTGGACTCTACCATTAATAAAGTCAGGGGCAATGGATTCATGGGAACACCACCATCTGCAAGTTCCCCTGCAAAACACACACCATTCCGACTTGGAATATATCACCATTCCTTCACTGGGTGTAATGCTAACTTGCAATGTCACATCCCAGGAATGAATCTTTTAAAAAATATGTATAGTGTTATCATTTACTCATTTTTTTCCAGGTCAAGGATAAGAAGTCAAGTGAAGGCCTTTGGCTGCTTGAGCCTGCTCCACCATTCAACAAGAACATGGCTGATCTCTAAGTCAACTTCGTCCTTCCTGCATGAACTCCATATCCTTAAATTCTGTTCATAAACAAACATTCTTCTATCTCTGTCTTGAATATACTTAATGATTAAGCATCCACAGTTCTCTGGAATATAGAATTCCAAAGGTTGTTAGCTCTTCGAGTGAAGACATTTCTTCTCACCTCAATGCTAACTGGTTGCACAAAGAGCAAATGGTTTCCTGCCACTAGCTTCTCGAGGACAATTAGGAATGGCCAATAAATCCTTGCCTAGCCACTGATACCCATATCCTGTGAAGGAATAAATATATAAAAAGAATTAGTTATGTGGAGGATAGTGTGCTGATTGGAAGATGTGAGGGTGGAATTGAATGTGGTTCATGGTGAACATGGTACATGGTCAATGTGGGGCAAGGTAAGTGTCGTACATGGTGAATGTGTCTAGTGTGAAAATTGGCAAAGTGAATGTGGTCATGATCATTCATTAGTGGTCCCTTGCAGATGAGGATGACTCTCTTCCACTCTCCGGGTGAATCTGTAGGTGGCTGTACAAACTGATGCAACTACTGCAGGCTCTGTTACACTTAGGGCAAAAGGTGGTTGTGGGAATGGGTGGGTGAGGCATTGGTGTGTTTTTGCTTGGCTTCTGCCTTCTCCTGATGGCAAGTCTTGTGGTGCTTGACGCCTTCCCAAGTTCCTCCTCCACTTTGGTTGGTCTTGGACAAGTCATTCCCAGGTGTTGGTGGGAATGCCACACTTCACCACTGATACCTTGAGGATATCACTGAAGTGCTTCCCCTGTCCACCTGGGGCTCACCTGCTGTTTAGATGCTGGGAGTGGAGCATCTGTTTGGTGAATCTTGTATCAGTACTGCAGAAAATGTGCCCAGTCCATCATAGCTGATCAAGGGTGGTCAGTGTCTGGATGCTGGAGATGTTGGCCTGGTTGAGGGGACGCTGGTGTTGGTGCATCTTTCTTCCCAGTGGATTCACAGGATCTTGTGCAGGCAGCGTTGGTGGTACTGCTCCAGCACCCTGAGCTGTCTGTAGACAGTCCATGTCTCAGAGCCATATAGGAGGGTGTGAACCGAAACAGCTCTGTAAACCATGATCTAGGTGTCAGATCTGATGTTGTTGTCCTCGAACATCCTTTTCCTCAGGGACTTGAAAGCTGCGCCAGTACACTGGAGGTAATGTTGGATCTCTTTATCAAGAGCTGTTTTGGCCGACAGGATACTCAGAGATACATGGTCAATGTGGTACATGGTGATTACAGTACATGCGTGAATGTGGCATGTGGTGAATGCAGTGTATGGTGAATATCTATTGGGCTCACATTCTGGAATCTACATATATTAACACACCCTGTTCTTTGCAGACAGAAAGAATATGTACACGCACTGTGTGGTGACAGTCATTCACTAGCTCATTTTTCAGGGCAATGCTGTGACCATTCACAGTCAATCTGGCTGGTTTAAAATCTAAACAAAGCCTGGTGACTGTCAATCATCATTTACTGCTGCATTCTCCATTGCAACACCTCTACCAATCATAGTACACTTGCCTGCCAATCTCCATTCCTACAGTATAAATGTTGTTTTTCCCCTTTTTGATATTCTTGTGAATTGCCATAATGAGTGCAAGACGATAGTCTTATAAAAATCAGCAGTACTCAGTTTAGATGGTGGATGCAGTAAATGGTGAATTTGTTACATGGTGCGTGTGATACATTGTGGATATGATACATAATTAAGTTGTATATGGTGATGCATACATGGTGACTATGGTGCAATAAACAGCAAAGGCCGTACATGCTAAATGTGGTGAATGCACTGTATGATGACTGTGGTACACAGTGAAAGTGGTATGTTAAAAATGTAGCACATTGGAACATGATGCACGGTAAACGTGGAACATGGTGAATGCAGTATATGATGAATGTGGCACACTGTAAAGGCAGTGCGAGGTGAAGGCAGTATATAGTGAAGGCACTACATGATGAAGTGGCACATGGCAATTGTGGTACATGGTGAAGGTGGTATATGATGAAAATGATCTACAGTGAGTCTGGTACATGGTCTAGTTGTTACATGTTGAATGTAGTTCATGGTGTTTGCGGTAAATGATGAAGACAGTACATGGCAGTTGTGGTGCATGGTGAATGTAGTACACTGATTGTTGTACATGGTAAAGGCGGTATGTGGTGATTGCATATATGGTGAAGGCGGTATACAAAGGTAGTAGTACATGGTGAAGATGATACAGTGATTGTGGTACATAGCGAAGGTGGTACAGGGTGATTGTGGTATGTGGTGAATATAGAACATAGAACATAGAACATAGAACATTACAGCGCAGTACAGGCCCTTCGGCCCTCGATGTTGTGCCGACCTGTGAAACCAATCTGAAGCCCATCTAACCTAAACTATTCCATTATCATCCATATGTTTATCCAATGACCATTTAAATGCCCTTAAAGTGGGCGAGTCTACTATTTTTGCAGGCAGGGCATTCCACAGTCCATGGTGACAGCAGTACATATCCATTGTGGTACATGGTGAAGGTAGTACAAGGTGATAGTGATACGTGGCAATTATGGTTCACAATGAAGGCAGTACACAGCTTTTGCAGTGCATAGTGAAGATGGTACACGGCAATTACAATACCTGGTGAAGATAATACACAACAATTGTAGTGTGCAGGGAAGGTGGTACATGGCAATCGCAGCACATGGTGAATGTTGTCCACAGTAAACATGGTACATGGTGATTACAGTACATGGTGAAGGCGATACACAGCAATTACAGTACATGGTGAAGGTGGTACATGGCGAAGGCAGTACATGGCCATTAAAGTACATGGCTAATGTGATGCACTGTGAACGTGGTGCACAGCGAAGGTAATGCACGGTGATTGCAGTACATGCTATTAAAGTGCATGGCTAAGCTGATGCACCACGAAGATGGTGCACAGTGAAGGCGATACATGGCAATTGCAGTACACGGCGAAGGTGGTACATGGCGATCACAGTATATGGCTAAGGTGGTGCATTGCAAAGGTGGTACACGGTGTAAGCGGCGTACTGTGAAGGTAGTACATGGTGAGGGTGGTACTTGGCCCTGAGGGAGTGAGTGGGGAAGGTTGACCCTCAGCGACATGGAGCAGGGTCTCAGTGGGGTGGGGAGGAGAGGCCCCGCCCCTTACCCTGACCCCGCCCCTTACCCTGACCCCGCCCCCTCACTTATTTTCCCCCCCTCGTTCTGGCCCCGCCCCCTCTGACCCCTGACCCCCGGCGGCGTCACAGCAGCAATGGCGCCACCCAGTGACTTCCTGTCCAAGCACTCTATTGTTCTTTATGAGGATTTTCAAATCTTATTTTGGAGGTTAAAAAAAAACGCGCCGATGGTGCCGGCTCTGCCCAGGCGGCGCTTCCTCTCGCTTTTCCCACTTGTTATTCCATCTGGGGGAAGGAAGATGTCGGGGGAGGAGGTCGACGACGGCCGCCGGTGGCGTCTTCGCGGTGAGTTGTGTTTTTCTTTTTTTTTTCCACACATCACCAGCTCCCCCCCTCCATCCACACACACCACCCCCCCCCACCACCTTCATCCCGCCGGCGTGGAAAAGGAAAAGATTAAACCTCGCACATAGACACACAGCAACAACAACAAAACACCCCCCCTCCCTCCTCGCTCCTACAGTAATAAATAAAATATAAATATTGTTGTAGAGGAGGAGGTGGCGCAGGCCGCGAGTCAATGTGTTGATCTCGAGGTCTCCACAACAACAATAACAACATCTCTTCACCCCCCAACCCCACTCTCTCCTTTTCACTACTTTTACCAGTCATTACTTTGCTATGTTTTATCTGTTTATTTCCAGTGGTCAAATGTGAAGTCAGAAAGAGAATTTTCGCGTAAAACACAACGACACCCCGGCTTTCGCCAGCTCTCTGTACTTTTTTTTGTCGTTTCTCCTCCTTCCGCCCCCCCCCAAATAAAAATGCTGTGAACTTTTATTTTAGGTGAAAAGATTGTTTTCCCTCCACTTTCCTCATGGCATTCGTGTGTGACTGTCTGATCCCAAACCTTTATCTTCATAACAAGTGTTTGGAACATCCCAGCACGTTGGGAAATCCTCCGTCTCTCTTCTCTCCTGGGATTTTCTTTCTTTCTCTCCACAAGTCTTTATCGGAAAAAAATTGCTAAATGTATCTACGTGTAGATTCTAACTGCCTTTCTTCTCCTGTTACTATTCTCTCTTTTTCTGTCAGTCCAAGGTTGTGATTTTTCTTTCATTTCTCTCTCTCGTGGTTGCCACATGATTAATTTTTTTAAACAGTTTGATGACATGTCGGTGATTATGATGCCAGAGGGAACGTCATTAATCCTCTTGGTGCAAATAAGTACGCATATATTTCTGCTGCCTTTAACTTTGTCTGGTAGAAATTCCTGATTTTATGCAGCATCCCCAGCCCCCTCCTGTCTGTGTCATGAATGTAAGCAGAAGATCCTTTTCTGTTTCTCTCGGGGTGTTGGGGGCCGAATCCCTGTTTAGGTGGATTATGTTTTTTAAAAAAATGAGTCTTGGCTCTCTGGAGTAGGAATCACTGTAACTCCTCCGCCGTGGGTTTGATACTTTGTCGTCGTTGCCATAAAGCGTAAATGGAAGGCGAATATGTTTTTCTTTAAAGTCCTGGCCGGAATTCTTATCTGTGCCAAGCCGCAGGCAGCAGAATGGGCAGTTCAGAAGCGAGTTTTTTTTTGTTGCAGACTTGCGTGCGTTTGTATAGTAGTGTACATATCGCACTATTAATAGCCTAAACGGCGTATAAAACTCTACCTGATGTGTAACATCGTGAATTACATCCCGCAGTATCTCCCCTCTGCACTGTCTCTGAGAGATGGAGGATACGATTGTGTCTTCCTGTGAAACTTTTGTGTGTAATAGTTAACAGCTGCAGTTTTTTATGTTCCGAAAGTGTGGATCTGGGAGATTTTTGACAATTTTCATTTCGGACAGGAGGCATATATTCCCTTCTAGTGAAAGCAGGTGCTTATTTCAATTTGCAGGTCAGCTATGGCCTAATTGGACCCCATGTATTATTGTTATATTCAACCACGTTATTCTGCATTTTGCCAGATTATCTTCGTGGCGTTTGCAAACAGCTGGTGTATTCTATCAAATGTGCAACTTTTACAATAACCCTGTAACTCTGATAGGTAGCTGCAAACAGGAAAAGAACTGCACAGACTGCAGGTCATCATTCCTGGATCATGTCATGGAATTTGAATTTTTGGTATCCATAGGAAAATTTATCTTTTGTGATGTGCAAATGTATTTGACTTCATTTCAAATCATAAATTTCAGTCTAATTGGATTGTGACATTTTGCAATGCATTTCCTTGCATCTCTAATTTCTGCATTCTTTTTCCTTGCTGCTATCAAAAACTCTTCAGTTCCTGCTAATTTCTACCCTTCTGTTTATGTAAAGTTGCTACTGGTGCTTAAGGCACTTATTCTATAGATTTCAATACAGCTGATTTTTTTTTAAAAAAGAAATCCTATTGTAAAAACGCTGCTCCCTTCTTGAATTGATTTTCTTTGCTTGCATCAGTTTGTATATGAGAACATTACACACAGTAAATTCTACTTCAATTCTGTGTTTTGCCTTAATTACCTGTGTTAAGTGCCTCAATTGATACTTGATCAGTGGTGACTTGGCTAAAAGTATGAGAAGAACACAGCAAATGTCTCTTTTGCAAGGTTAGATAGGTAAAATGTTAGCCAAAGTTTCTGATCAGTCTAGTTATTCGTTTTGGGATTAATTTAAATCTGCTCACTTAATCCTGAAATATAAATGTTTTTTCCAATAATTTTAAGTTGTGCGTGATCAAGAATTAATATTAAGATGACAGTCAAGTGTAATGAACAACACATCATTTTTCACACGAACTTAATGTTAACAGTGATATTTAGAAATTCTTGAATGTGGATGATGGATGTGGGTAGGATTGAGTTTAGCTGTAATTCCCTAATCTTTTCTCCACTTTGCCTGTCCTCAACTTCACTATTCGAGCAACCGACAGATGCTTAATATCACTGTTTATGTGTAAAGAGTGGGAGACTTTATGGTAAAGTGTGGACTCACCTGTAGAACCTTGTGTCAGGAAGAAGGCACTTGGTGTGAAAACAGAGCAGTACAAGGAGAAAATTTAGCTGAAGAAGGTGAAAGAAACCTTTAAAGATTGTTGGTTGTCTACTTCAAGGTCTGCATCAATTGTCAATTTTGGATTGTCGGGCATGGCAAAGTTAGCATCATTGTCTCCTCTGAGTCAGAAGTTTGTGATTCTTGTCAGTTCGATGACTGAGTGTCGTACATACACCTCAGTACATTACTCCTCTCATAGCAGAGGCACTGTCCTCCAAATGAGATTCAAAACTGACTGTACTTTTCTGTAGGTGTTAAAGATCCCCTGTCACTCTTCAAAGAATCCTTCCAGTGATCTGTCAATATTCTCCTGTCAACTAGTGACACTAAAAACTGATTAACTAACCGTTCATGTATCCTTGCTGTGAAAAGTGGCTGGTGTGTTTGCATAAATTAATCCATGCATGTCAAGGTATTTAATTCATTGTATGTGAAATTCTTTGAGACAATTAAGTATCCATATTGGATCTTGCTCACTGATGTTCCTGTCTTTGTTACTTGAATTAAGTTCTAATTGGCTTGATCTACATTTTGAGATTCTCAACCCTGTGTTTAAATGAATTTGCACCCTTGTCTCTCCCACATTCGTAACTTTCTCCAGCCTCTCAGCCACAGTGTTTCTCCCCCACCCCAGAGACACCCAGCTTTCAGATCCTGTAACTCTTGCTGTTTCTGCACATTTCTATCTCTATTCCACATTCTGGAATTCACACCCTAAATCTCTGTGCCTTCCTCTCCTCATTTAATAACCTCCTTAAACTTTCTTGACCATCTCTGGCCAAGCATTTTGTTGCCCACCTCAAAGAAAGAACTTCCCATTTCATAGCCTCTTCCATGACCTTCGGATATCCTTAGGTGGTTTACAGACAATTAGCTACATTTGAGGGTTAATATCTCCTTTAATCTCTGTCAGTCTTTGCCTGACTGCATCTCTGCAAAGCACTTAGGATTTTTTTTCTGCTTTCTGAGGCACTTAGTCAGTAGAAGTTTGACTTATTCCTCTTTTAATAGACAAACTCCTGTTCTATTGACTGTCCAGTTAAGATTAGGAAAAGAATACTGAATGGCATTAATATATTATCACAATAAAATGGTATGACACGGGATGCTATTGAAACCTTTACCTGATTTTGTTGCTCACCAACCCACCCCATAGACCTATGCTAGCGTGTAGTTAATTCAGTCTCTCAAGCAGGTGGCCAGTTTTGGTTTGTAAACTTTTATATAGCTGCTATTTCCAAAGAAAGGTATCTTTGCTGAGTTCATTTCTCCATGCCTCACCATCCAACATATATGCTTTCAGCAAGGCTCAGCAAAAGTCTGATGACCCTGGAATATTTTCCAGCTGGACATCCAACCTTTTTGCAACACCCAGCTTAGATCAGTTCATTCCACAATGCCTGGGTATCATATCTGATGTCCTCTGGTCTGTGTTTTTTTTATGCAATGCAGTATGTGAACTGGCTGTCAAGTTTCAGGTGCCTCTTCCTTCTGAACTTTAAATTGCAACAAAATGTTTGTACCTGAGTATTTTTCTATAATGTATTAAGCATACTTGATATTACTTTTTCATGGTGTTATTTTCAAGATCTTTTGCAATAGTGAATTGACAGCATACCTTTTTATGCTTCCACGCCTGGTTAAAATGGTTCATTAAGTTGCACATTGAGAGTTAAGTGGAACAGTGGCACAATGTGTTGTGAAAGTGTGGGATTTTATTGATCGGCTGTGCATGAAGGGCTTAATGCTTGAATGTTGTGCAAAATTAACCAGAGGAATTGTGATGAGAGGAATGGTCAGTGAAAACTTAGGTTTGAATGTTCTCATGTCTTCCCCCTTTCACCTGGAGGTGTGACTGGTTGTGATTCAATTCCATAGGCTGCAGCAGTGCTCTGAAACCTCAACTAAATGGGAATTCTTGAGGAAGTGAATGTTCAGAAGCATCTTTTGTAATGGTCTCTTCCACGGTCAATATGGGTCAGCTAATTTGGCATTAACCTGGAATTCACATGTTTTCTATCAGTACTTGAACAACACACATATACTTGGTTTTTGGGGACAGAATTGAGGAGAGCTGTAAAAGATGATCATCCTGTTTTGCACTTAAAATCCAGCAATAACTTGTTCACTCCTAATTGATTTGGCAGTGACTTTTCACCAGGTGTGATGTAACTTAATTTGTACACGTTTCCAAAAAGGGACACAGAATAATACAGCGCATAGAGGCCTTTTTTCCCCTTGAACCCATGCCACCTTTCTGCAAGAATAATTCAGCTAGTCTCACTCATGATTCTTTTCCTGTAACTCTACAAATATTCTTCCAGCTGCTTATCCAGTTCTCTTTTGAAAGTCACAGTTGCATCCACCTCTGACACCTCTCAGACAGCGTATTTCACTTTGGTACCACTTCTAAGCAACAAAGCTTTTCCTCATGTCACCTTTTTGTTATTTAGCCAGTCACTTTAAGTCTGTGAGTCTTCAGGTTCATGGCTCTTCTGTTATTGGGAGCAGTTCCTGTCAGACTAAGCCCCTCATGACCAACGTCATGATAATGCATTTCACTGGAGATCACGTAGACGATAACTGTTTACTTCATAGGTCTAAATATCATAAAGCAGTTCACAAGGGCAGCAGTTAGACTAACCAGGTAGAAGGACTAATTGATAGGACAGATTGTCCAAAGTACATTTTGAAGAGGATATTGACGAATGTGGAGGGAAGGGGAATAAAATGAAGAGTTGTCAGATGTCAAAGTGCTGACTGACTGGAACATCAAGATGGCAAATTTGCATATGGGAATGTGGCCGTAGAGGTTTAGAACACAAAATGGGAATTTTGAATGGGCTCGGGGAGGTTGAGTCACTGGAAGTTGGTGGAAATCAATACCTGGAATAACATGGGGCACAGAACTGTGGGTCACTTGACTTAAGGCAGAGTTGGGAAGGATGGACAAGAGAGTGCTCCAGAAATCAAGTCTTGAGGTGTTGGGATGGCCGAAGATTTCAGTGGTAGTGGATTTGCGGCTATCTGTGTAATGGACATGGGACATTACTAATCTTGCTGTTGAACTACTTGCATGATTTGAAGCTTTATTTTGTGAGACAAGCACTGGAGATTCTGATTGGGCATCAGTGTTGGTGGTAGAATTAGTGGCTGAGGTGTGATTTTTTTTTAAGTGAAACATGACTGCAGTGATCTCGCTGATGTTGGAGTTGGCAAAAGTCTTCATCCAATACTTAGTAGTGATCAAATGTCAGAGCAGATGCTGAGATTTGGATGGCATTTACTTACAGATCCATAGATGCTGTGATCTGTGTTTGGAGATGTTGCAAGGGATAATGTCTTGAAAAGCAGTAGATGGATGTCTGGGATGAAAGCATGGCGCATGGTGAAGGTAGGTGGGTATAAAAGGAGAAGGAATAAATGGATGGGTGGGGATAAGGTTAGGGAGGGTGGTGCCTTGGAGATTCATCATTGATTCGTTGTAATGAAGGTGGGAACAGTGGTCAGTTATGTTGAAGGCAATGGACAAGTAAATGAGCAACGATGTAATGTGTTAGCAGCTGCATGACATCTTTGATATCTTCAGACTGCAAATGTGGAGTGGTGGGAGAGATGAATGTGAAATTAGTTGATGGATTCTTTACAAAAGACAAGGAAGCACTAGCATTTCTATCGTGCTGTTTATGACCACAGGATGTGCCAAAGTACTTTATTGCTGGTAAATTGTTCCTGAAATGTAATCACGGTTCCAGGCAAATGTGGCTGTCAGTTTGTCCACAACAACTCTTTAGTAATGAGATAATACTTTAACATTTTTTTACTCAAAGATAAAATTGTTGGCAAGTAGAGGGCCTTCCTTTATGCGCAATGGGCAAGTATCTCGCCTGTATTATGGTGCTTCTAATAATACAGCGCTGTCTTGAGATTAAATTTAGTAATCAATCTGCATTATGTGTCTGGAATGAGACTTTGACACCACCTCCACCCCTTTTAAAAATAATTCTGACTCAGAGCAGAGGGTTGCATCCACACCAAACTGAATCAGAAGGGGTCTGAAAGCTTCCTCATCATTTTGATTTCTTCAGTAATCTTAGCCACAGGATTAGCTAAATTGTTGATGCTTTCTTCAAAGTAACTTCATAAATTTCTTAGTGTACTGATGAGTCATTAGACTGAGTCAGTAGAAATTTGGCATGATATACTGCCAAGCAATTATAGTGTGAGTATTATTGTTGACCCAAGCTTCCCTGAGCTGTTGGAGGGAGAAAATTAAGCAATATTCCCTCTCTCCCATCAAGTGATTCCTAGTGGAAATCTGTGCCTATCTGTGTAGGCAAAAGGCTATTTTGACTGCGATGTCACCCACAGGTGAATAGCTTGATGGCACTTAATATCCAAATTATGTATGAAAACTGACGAGTTGGCCGAAGATAGCAGGTTATGGAACTGTAGCTCAAGTGAGCTCAGTGATTTTAGGGAAGAATAACATGGGATAGAGAAAGTGGAAGGGAAGCATACAGTATGCTTTCTGCAATAATTCAAGCAATCAGCAACAACTTAATTAGCCTACTCGTGGCATGAAGAGACTGGAGTTATTACACACCGAGATCCACAGAAATAGAAAGAAGTGTTTTTCACAAAAGTGGTGATTGTCAGTGAATGCAAATGAGAATTTGAAATGACTGTTAATTGCAGATTTGAAGGGATGTCAGGGTATAACCTCATCGTGAAGTATCTTTTTCTTTGTTTGTAGGAGAAAAGCAAATTGAAAGAAAAATCGTCCAATGCTTGTCCTTCAAATTGAGGCCTAGCTCTTTACCACAGTACTGAGATAGGAGCTAAAATGTGACATTCCGTTTGATTAGCTTCCCCCCAACCCCTGCTGCTTTCTCCTTTCAATAAAATAGCAGGACGGGATGGTGGCAAATCCTGTTGGAAGATAAGGAAAATAAACTTGTGGATAGAGTTCTCCTTTTCAAACAAATACTTAGGGATAGAGCCATTGCCCAGGAGTACTCCTTTAAAACAAAGAACTTTTTTATATTGCTTAAATTAGGTGTTTGGAAAAGTAGCACCTTATCAGAAGAAAAGCACTTATTCTAGAAGTGCAACGCATTGTCTTCGAGATTGCATTAATAAAGTGGTAATTGAAAATAATGGTAATTTAAGCTAAAACATCCCATTGAAAACTGATATTCATTGTCTTCATCTCTCTTTTACATTCACCCCATCCCCCTCATCCTTTCTATTCCCTGTGCGATCTCTTTATATTTTGGGTTTCCAGCTTTCACAGTCTTTCTTTTTACCTCTGCTGTTGAACTGCTGAAATTGGCCATTGTCCTCTTCCAAGGCGAGTTTATATAAAAAAAAAACTGGCACAAGTTAATTTCTTCTTGCACATGTCCCGTGTATACTGGATCAGCAGCTGCTCCCTTTTTAAATTTCTTAAGATATCGCCCAGAATAAACTGTTACACCCTGCTTACACTAGCACAAAGCAGGGTAGTAATGCTAGCTTAAAATGGCAGCAGCATTTAAATCTCTACATGGGTTGGGAAAATATCAGGAAAATAGTGATTTGTATCAGTAAGACACTTATGCAGCTGCTTCTATGTTCAAGGCAAAGAATCAAGCGTCAAAGAGGTCATTTTTTATGCTAGTTTTACTCTGGCATAGGTTAATCCTAGGATTTATACTAGGGGTCTTGAAAACTTATACCAGGGTAAATGTGAGATACTATGGAAGAGTGGAAATCAGTTCAGTTTAACATCAGAAGGTAATTGTGGGTATTCCTGAGGAAATAATACCCACCTTGCTGTGGCATTTGAATTCTTGATTACAGAGGGGTCTTTCTTTTCGTAAATTGCTGAGTTTCATTTAAAATGAGACCAGCTTCATTTTCTTTAATGCTCTCCAATTTGTGAGTTTCAAGTTATCTGTGCCAATATTTTGTAAAGTGAAATGGAGAAATGCCCTGTCAACACTTGCACCTTTTGATTCTTCTTAAGTAAAACCACGGAGGAACAATTGCTCCCATTGTGTAATTAATTGTTTGAAGTTTTGCATATCTGTCTGTATTAGTATTATTTAGGATATTCAGAAAGCAGTTAATAGAAGTAGTAAACTAAATTTTTAAGAGAAATTTTCTAGCATGTGCCAATCTTTGGAGTTCCAGGACTACTATGTCTTTGCGACTAGCGGTGACATGCCATGTATTCTGGCATTCTCGGCGTCTGCAGCATATTGATGCGCAGTCATTGTGGAACAAAACATTCCATTTTCAGCTGCAGCTTGTCAGAGATCAGTGATGCTAATATATGTCTGAGCAAACTTGAATCGTCCAGACATTGTCACTTTAGCTTGAGTAATTTTGGTTAGGTTATCTACTGTTTAACTTGATGTGCACCAATGTTTTCCAGTATCCTTTTTCAATCTCAGAGGATTGATGATTAAATCAATGGAACATAAAATATTCTTATGCGTAAATGAAATGATTGCATTATCCCGTCTGGGTTGCCATTTTGAATCAGGGCAGGCTCAGGAAAGTGTGGCAGCGAGTGATATACTGACTAACGTGATGAGTATCATTTCTGTTTAAGAGGCAGAATGGAGTCAGTAAAAACTTGCAGGATCTAGGTGAATGCTAAACCCACTATTTGATATGATTATAGATGATGATGCCTTCTGAGGGAGTGTTATGTAGTACTTCCTTGCACATTTTAAAAAAAAGGGTTGCTTTAAATTGACCAGCATGCAAAATCCATTGCAGTAATTATTATTTTTCTATTGTTTGGGTAGCTGACAGGCGACACATTAGGAAAATTCTGTAGTCGTAACCATATGTGCTATCGAAGGAAGATGGCACGTCAGCTTATTCTCACCTTTCATGAATAGGCTATTAACACATTCTGAAGCTTTTGTTGTGTGACTATCCATCGTTAAATGGCTGATTAATGGGGCAGGCCACAGGACAAAAGGGTGCAAGGTCACCTTAGATCACTGGTGGGGGGTGAGCTGCAGCTGGGGGGAAAAGAGAAAAAACAATCACACTTGTTTATAACCAGAATAGCTTTTTCTTATCAGGAGATTTTGGAATGAGTAAAGGAAAATCTGACACTCCTCAACATGAGAACTTTGCAGGATAGCTGTGATGTGGAAGAAACTAGTCAAACTTAAATTATATGGCCTAATCATCATCTAATTTGGTTTACATTCTCTAACTGTACATACAATTTTAAGAAACAATTTTAAAAGAGCACTACTTTCTTTTGTTGTATGTAGATTGCACAATGAGTTTATTACTATTTTGTGTCTTGAGTTGAACCTGCTGAATTACGAATGTGTTAGACCAACAATCGGAATATTTGCAGCACTTCACAGCCCTTCAGTTTTTCTATACATGACGTAAGACTGGCCAAATAGCAAAGGGTTCAAGATGTAACATTGCACAAAACCAAATGCATCGGCTGGTTCTCTGAAATTCAAGATTGATTGTTGAGCAGCCTCTCCTCCTTTTTTTTTGTTGCAACCACCTTGCTATATGGTTGGAGCAAGAATCCAAAACTGAGTGTATGTAACTAGTTGCAAAAACAGCTCTGGACTGCAAACAAAATGGGCTTCATCTTATTGTCTGGGGTGCATCATGAGGAAGTGCCCTTAATTTGTAACCATGGTGGGAGTTCATTGCCTTTGTATACTTAACAATGGACTTTAATTTGCTAACAGATAATGTTTAGTAGTTTGGTGTATTTTCCAAACAAAATTAATCAAAGTATTTGCCCTGGCAACAAATAGCATTAAAGCTATGGAGCAAAACTGGGACATCTTGCAGCTCTCAAACATTCGGTGTTCTTTTTTAAACATTCAAAAATAATTTTAAGAAGAATGACGGATATTTGGAATGATTACACTGCTGTTATCTATCTGAAATATTGCTGATATGTGAAATCTCGAGCAAAATCGAGTTGTTTATAACAGTTACTTGGGCTCCTAAGATTAAACGTTAACCTTGAAATCACTTTCAGGTACCGATTGAAATTGAAGGGTGGGAAAAAATTTGCAAAAACTTACCTGAAAATCACAGTAAACCTATCAACAAATAGTTTCTCCCTTAATAGACAGCTGAAATAAAATTTTATGTTTATATTTCAGACATCTGTTCTGAATTTGTTTCTTTAAAAGATTGATGTTATTCTGTGCCTCACAGAAACTGTTGGTGTGCTCCAAATTATAAACTGAATGCAGTCACTAGGACTGTGACCCATCTACTGCAGGTTATCGGGAAATAATCTGCAGTTAAATGCTAGGAAGTTATGCAACAGTTACACTGTCAACTGACATTCAATTTTTATTTACAAAATGGACACACGTTTTTCTTTAGCAGAAATGCATAGTTGATTTATGCACTACTGTTGACTGAGCTGGCAGTAACACTGCCAAAACTAGTCCCAGTCCATCCCTTCCAGTTTCTGCAGCAACAAATCGCCAAGAGCTTAACTCCTGCCCCACCAGCACAACCACGATTCAGTGAGCCCTGTTTGGATGTGTACGTACAAAGACTAATTTGGGTTTAGCTGCAATTTCTGTTCTTTACCCTGTTGTGCCAGACTGTTGAACGTCTGCTTATATCTATGCAAAGTACAGGAGGGTAGCCTGCTTCAACTTGGTGCAGTAGCTCATTTGTCAGCACCTGGGGATGGGTGAAGAGAGACAATTGTCACAATTATTTTTACACTCACTATTAAAGTAATGCTTGAAGGATTGGAATATTCTGTCCTCCCTGTCCATTTTCCTCCCATGTTTTCCCCTTTGCCAAATCCTACCCAAGGAAAAGTTACAGAAATGTCTTGCTGTATTTGATACGTTGAAAACTGTCATTGATTTAGGGCATATTTCTATATTTTTAGGCATGGAAAACTGTTTACAAATTTCTGATGTTTGGCATTGGTACAAAATAAATCGTAATGCTGAGTTCACATAAAATTTATGTTTAAAATTTGATGAGTTTTGGCATTCATAATGTTAAGATAAAAACAGAATGGATTTGAATCTTAGATAACAAGTTGTAGAGCTGGATGAACACAGCAGGCCAAGCAGCATCAGAGGAGCAGGAAAGCTGACGTTTCGGGTCTAGACCCTTCTTCAGAAATCCTTTGTTATCTCAGATTCTCCAGCATCTGCGTTCCTACGACCTCTGGATTTGAATCTTTTTTTCTTTACACTTCATCTTGAGGACAGAGAATTGCACTCTGATATGTTTCATATTTGATTCATGATTGTTGGCAGACTTCTGTGTCCTGCAATTGGTTTCTATGTGGGCATACTATTGGAGAGAAGAAGCTATTTTCTGAAGAAGGGTCCCGACCCGAAACGTCAACTTTCCTGCTCCTCTGCTGCTTCCTGGCCTGGTGTTGCCCTCCAGCTCCACACTGTGTTATAGGAGAGACATTCCTGGCTAACACTGACCCCTTTTCTCTGAGAGCAGTAATTCCAAAATTAAATATTCCAGAAGTACATCCGTTGAAATCAACTAAATTAACACAGATCTCATATCAGACTAAGGCCTCTTTATGACCGCAGTACTGCATTGTAAGGCTATTTGTTTGTTAATGATGAGAGAAATGTAATGTAAAGGCCGATTTTACAAAGTTTCTATGCATCACTTACCTCTGCAATCCAGCTGTCTGGATTAATATATCTATATCTTCCCATTACTCTTGATTTTTATTTGTAGTTGTACTATTAATGTTTGTGCAGTATTTTGTTTTCCTAATGTTGACTAGACATGATCTAGCAATTGACTCATGGACCAATTTGGCTGAATGGCCTGTTTCTGTGTCATAATTTATTTATATTTCTCTGATTCTCTACCTTTTCTCTTCCTCCCAGTTCAGAAACATCAAATTGTTTTACTCCATCTGTTTCCTTGAGGGCTTGTTGAATGGTTCAGAGTGTGCCAGGTGCCCTGCAGTACTTTACCATCATACCATACTTGAGTTGTGAGCGGAGTGAAACATCACTATTGTGTGCACATCTACAGGGTTCCTGCTTCTAATCATTAATCGTTTAGCTGCCTTTGCAAAATGATATTTCCCAGTGTAAAAAACTGTGATGTTGGTCTTTGTTGATATTTAAACTGATTTATTGTCCAGTTGTTGAATTACTGGCACTTCATTCCTATCTATCATAATACTTGATTGTAAAACACTTTGGGGCCTCTTGAGCTAGTGAAAGGTGCTACACAAATACAATTCTTTTCCTCCTTTTACAAGCATTATTGCCAAGTGAAAGTGTTTTGATGCTTGGCCCTTCAAATAGGAGCCAGCTACCTCCATGGAATGTATAGGCTGGTGTCATGTTCCAGAAAGAAAACACATTGTGAATATGTTTGTATTCCCCTGCCACGCTATAAGAGACGGTCTCTCTTGTTACTGTATTTTTAGTTGCATGAACTTTTGGAAATTCATGTCCTTCTGTTGACCCTAATTTTCTTTGAATATGCAGTTGATTACTGTGAAGGAACAAGCTGCAGAGTGTCTCTCTGGTTTTGTCATTTTGTCTGTATACTGCTGGATTGACAATGTCAGCTTTGTTATGCATTGGTGTTAACTGTAATTATATGAAATCAGCCTTTTTTGGTTCAGTGGACTCTACTGTTAATATATTATCTTAAAAAAATACATCTGCAGTATAAATACTCTTGCAGATGAACTCCACCTGAGCATTTTCTGTTATAAAAGATATCTTTAAATCTTTTTAAAATTCAGCTATATTCACATTTCTTAGGATACAACGCTTCAACACTAGGTCAGTCTACCCTGATCAAATGCTGCCTCGTAATTCTGATTAGTGTGGAGATTTAGTAGATAATCCATCTTCCATGCAAGCTTTGCCGTTGATCAGTATTCACATCTTCCCTCTAGCTGCATTGCATGTCTAATGTCATAAGTGGTTTTACACAGGAACTGCATCTTTATTAGATTGGGGAGCTGCACCTGTAAATGTTTGCTTTGAAAAAAATGTTTTCATCTGAAGCTTGCCTATACTGATGTATATGTTTTGAAAATTTGATATATTTGAGAATTGCTCTGACAAAATGTCATGTTGCCAGTTTTGTCTTGTATTTCGCCATCTTTTGTGCTAAAGGAATATTATATGAACTGCACATAACCCATTCTGTGCAAAATGCATTGATCGAGGTTTTGTCAAACACATTAAAACTCATTTAGAAAGCAAGTTCCAGGGAGAGAGATGTGAATGATGTTTAGCCAGAAGTTACAGGCTGCCTGAGAACCTTTAAATGTGGTTCATAGTTTCACTTCAATGAGAATCACCTTCATGACCTTTAACTGAATGCTTTTCCCTCTCCCTAGGCTGTGCTCAGTCATTTTATTTTTCATGCAGTGTTGGACTACCTGCTTCACCCATGTGCTGGCTTTATTTCTGCATTCACAGTTAAAATTAGTTGTTGCTTCTCATCTGGCTTATGTTTATCCTCGTTTGAATCTTGTGTTGCAACTCCCGTTTGAAATGACCCTCCAGGACATGTGTATTCACTGCTGAAGAATATTAGCATGTTATCTTAAGAATGTACCTATGGTCTTTTCTACAGTTTTCCCAAGTCAGACACGTGAGAATTTGCGATTATAGGAGAAATAGGGATTTCTGGTACATGGGTTCTAAACCGAGGATTTGTTTTCTGGCGTGTTTTTAAGATTTTCTTCAGAATTTCCCAGAATCACATACATTTCTCAAAATTGCCTAAATCGGCATTCCAAATAAAATGTTGACGCTTCTCTTTCTTTCTTCTCACCCCACACCCTCGTCCCACCCCTTCTGCTGATTCATTTGGGAAACTAGGGATCAGCAGCCATTCCATTCTTCATCTGTGAGCCTTGATGAGTTTCAGGAGGCTGTTGAACTGTAGGAGACATCACTGCTGATCTTAAAATTCTTTTCAATGTGCTTGGTGTACCCACAAGACTCAGTCTTTTAAGATTAGGGTCAGAAGACTCCTGGCTGATATCCTCTTCTCCATGACTCCAGTCACCATGTATGTTAATTGTAGTTGCTGTCTTGATTCAGGTTACTACACTCTGCGCAGGGAATCAGATGAGTATTTCTAAAAAGATAGAATGCCTCCATTGGGAGACTGAAAGTTTTTGATCTGCAGATTTCCTCATGACTGCTGTGTGTTCACTGAACAGGAACTGTGTTTCTGTGAGACTGGTTCTGCTAGATATCTTCCTCTGTCCTCTACTTGACTGTTTAGAAAAAGCAGTCTTATCATAATCTGGCTGTGGCATGGCAAAATGTCCCCTGTGAGGACATAGCCTTAAAGCTAGGGATTTAATTCTGTTCAGGCAAGCATGCCAGTCAAATGGGTCAGTGCCAGATTCCACAGATTGCTACCGTTCGCAGATCAGTTATCAGATTGCGCAATTTTGCTTGATGATGCATATACAGTAGTAGGACTTGTTAATATGTGATCACTGACTGTATAGTAGGGTAATGTTTATATGTGAAACTTGTAATTCTGCAGACAAAGCATAGGTCTTTGGCAATGCACGGTGGTGTTATTTGTGAATGGATGACGTTGATGCGTATTTTCCATTGAAAGGCAGTAGTGCTGAATTTTACAAAATAGAGTCAGAGTGTAGCTTTCTTACCAAATTCTGAATAAACTCAGTGAACTTCCATATTTCTGTTTGTGTTTGAATTCTTTTTTGCACGGTTTTCCTAAGGTATTTACTGTTTTATGAAAAAAAAGTAACACTTCAATTCAAGGAGTTTTCTCGTATCTTGTTCTTGCCGTAACTTATCCTTTGTTTAATTCAGCTGATTTGTTTAAAAAATAAATTTCAAAGACATTGCAGTTTTAGATAAATTCTTCTCAAGTTCTTCAGTTTTTAAAAAAGGATGTTCAATTCGAATTGGATATTAGAATGAGCTTCTGGAGTATTTTGAGAGACAGCTAATGTTTCCCTTCTGTCTTTGACTGCAATGTTAGCAGACTATTGAGAAAAATAACTTAAATTATCCTGTGAGGGAGGTTTTCCTATCTCTCGATGTTGTTCTCCTTTTCCCCACCTCCTCCCTCCCTCCTTCATGGGTGCAGGAGGTAAATACTCAGTATCCCTTGTCACTCTATTCCTTTCTAACAGGCTGAAACTATAATGCCCTGCCTGTGACCTGTTTCATACCTTGAGGCGGGATCAAGGGCCAGAACCGGTGTCAATTTGGAATTTCAAACAACTGCACAAGCATAAGCTTGCCATTTTATTTTAACGTTACTCCAGTGAGTACTGTGGACTGAGGAATTTGTCCCACTGAGTCAACCCTGGGATTATTCCTTGAAGATTTGTAATAAATAAAGCATGAGTAAAATGCAATCTGGGTCTAATTCAGGATCTATTGGGGCTAGTTTTGGGCAGTTCACTGCTGTGGCTGAATCTCATTCTGGTCTGAACATGTCAGCATTATTTGTGATCATTTTAGTATGCAGCAGATTGAGAGGAGGAAGTAAGAAAAGGATTAACTCACTAATTGCATCTTGCCAATTTTCTTGGCTTTGTGGATGTCTGGTTATTAATAACAGTGAGGTTCATTTTGTTCACATGCGATATTAAGAAAGCCCAGTGTGTCACCCTGCACTGAGAATTGTATCAGCTTAAACAGAAAAATCTGGTTTTCCATTGATATAGCTGAATGTTTAAAAATATGTACTTTTCTTTGTGTATACTTCCCTTTTCTCTGCTATGATGTGCAGGTTATGATGGGGAATAGTTGCACAATTAGCCCTAATCCTCCAGTATTTCACTCAAATGGCAATTGCTCATAGGTGAGGCATCGCATTGAGTGCTCGCTAATTCCCTACCGTACCGTTTGACACTGAATTCATATCCAGTTTAGCTTCTCTAGAACATGGTGTGTTTTTGTTCTCACAGCTGGCACTGACTCTCTTTAGGGATATGAGGGAAGTTGGGAAATGGTAACTTTCAGAGGAACCTGGTTGTCCTTGTACACGTCACGGAGAGTTAATTGTGCTGGTACAAAAACAACTAGCGAAGCAAATGCTATGTCAGCTATTACTCTGAAAGAATTAGAGCTTAATAATGAAAAAGTCTTGAGCCATTTGTACAAGAATTTGATGAAACCATAACCTAAAGTAGCGTGAACAGCTTTGGCCTCCTAACTCAAGGAAGGATATATTAGCCTTTTGGAGTGCAATGAAAATTCACTGGACTGATTCTGGGAAGTGAGAGGATTGTGACGTACCAAGAGATAGAGTAGACTGGACCCGTGTTCACTAGAAATACAAAAGGTAATCTCATTGCACCTAAAATCTTAAGGGACTTGATATGTTACATGTTGGGAAGATGTTTCTTTTCCCTGGTTGTTGAGAATACAACCGAGGGTCACAGACTCAGGCTTAGGAAATGCATTTAGGACGGAGATAAGGAGATGTTTATTCATTCTTGGCATTATGATCTTTGACAATCCCTACTCCAAAGGGTTGTGGACACTTATTGTTAAATATCTCATGACAGAGATCATGGCTTTTTGGATACCGAAGAGAATGGGGAATGTGTGGGAAAGTGCAGTTGGCAAATAGAGAATGGATCAGCCAAGATTTTATTGGATAGTGGATCAGGTTCGAAGGGCTGAATAATGTACAGCAAACCTTTTATAAACAGGCACCTCTGGGACCAGGAGTGTGCCGGTTGGTCAAATATTCTGGAAAATCAAAAGGTAAACACACTAAACCCTGAAGTCAAGCTTTGAGGCATCAACATCCCTCAAAAAATCTATGTAAAACTATCAATTCACCTACTAAAATCAATGTAAAAACACATAATAAGTAATAGAAATGTAATGCAGGGGTATCCACATCTCTTATAATTCATTTACAGTATAAATACTCAGACACAGCAGTAGATCATGGTATTTGAGGTATATAATTTTTGCCGGTTTATCAAGAGTGCCGATTGATAAGCTGCTGGTTAAAACAAAGTTTGCTGTACTCCTATTTTATGTATTACTAGTTGGCCCATTGGACCAAAGTTATGGTGTTGATTTTTACATTGGATGAGAGCTATTGGCACTGTTGATCAGATGGGTATCAGGTACTGTTGTGATTGAAAAGAGCCCACAGTTGGCAGAGGCAAATCATACATTCCTTTTCCAGTTTGTTGCACTTCAGTAATTTCCAAATTGTTTGATTTTTGCTACCTTAAACCATTCCTGAACTTGGCACTATTCCAAACGCAGCACAGTAGTAGCTAAAGCAGTGCTAAATAAACTAACAAAATTCTTTTTAATGGGGATTATGGTAGTTACATTTTCATTGGTGGAATCAATGTACAAACTCATGGTGATCCTGACTCTCCTTTGGAAAGCCCCAGTAAAGCCCTATACTCCTGTACCAATATGCTTTTATTTGGAGGATTATGGTAGCTGAATTTAAATTGGCCTAATCAACTCAGGAGGTCATGAAGATAATTTTGGCATATCACACAGCTCCAGTAGGACTCTACAGAAAAAACCTCCCTCTCTCTCTGTCTCTTTCATGCACATGGACAAACATATATACTCTTCTTGTCCATGATGCACTTAAGGCAGCCAGCACCCAAAGAATTAAGAATTTTAAGTTGTCATTATATTTGAGGCACATTGAGAGCTGTTGTGGGCAATGATAGTGCCCTACCTCCTGACCTCTGAGCCAAAAGGTTGAACCTACCTCTGAATTGTGTTACAACATGTCAGAGCAGATTGTTTGATTGAAATAACAGTCTGAGCTGTGGAATGATTAGCTGTTTGATTGTATAAGATATTGTAACAGTCTGATCTGAACTCGCCTCAGATTCCAAACACGGTTACCATGATAGGTTACTAGACAACAGTAAAAAATGGGAACCTTAGATGATTAGTGGTTAGAACTGTTTCCTCACAATGCCGGGGACTGGGTTTGATTGCAGCCTTGGGTGACTGTGTGGACTTTGCACGTTCTCCCCGTGCATGCATGGGTTTCTGCCGGGTGATCTGCCTCCAATCCAAAAATTTGCAGTTTAGGTGGATTGGCCATTTTAAATTGCCCCATGGTGTCCAGGGATGTGCAATCTATGTGGGTTAGCAATTGTAAATGTGGGGTTATGGGGACAAGTTGGAGGTCTGTGTCTGTGTGGGATGCTGTGTGGAGGGTCGGTGAAAACTGCCTCTTTCCACACTGTTGGCTTCTATGGTTCTATGATTTTGGTTAAATTTTATTGCCTTCCCTGGTTCAGGTATGTTGAGGTCATTTTTAGCACTGCAGAACAGATGGGATTAGCACTATAAATCAATCCCAATTCATAATAAAAGAGATGAAATGCAGGTCTTTATGGCCTAGTAGCCTGCTACCTGTGTGTTCTCACCAAGCCTCTGGAGAAGTCAAAGGATAGTATCTGAATATAGGAGCCTTCATAATCATACTTGACCTTCACCCAGCACGTTAACACAGTGTGATTAGCCACAGGAACCTGAATTGGGTTCCTTTATGGCAACTGACTCATCTAAATCTTTCCCAGTCTAAGAGCATTCTTCTGGCTGAATAACCTTGACGATTTTTTTTTTAAAGAACCATTAAACTCAATTTGCAACTGGTGCACCATTTTGGTCCTGGAATTGATGTCCAGTAGATCCTACTATTTACTGTGGTGGAAGGTTGGTTCCCCAGCTGTAGGTGCTGATTACAATGAGATCTGAACTTAACCTGTTTAAACTACAAACGCAGCATTGGTACCTCCTGAGTGGTGCTTAAAATGCACGTATGACCCTCGAAGCACAAGAGAGAAAAGAGCTTTTGTTGTTGCAAATACAGTATCTCTGTTACCATGGTAATCACTAGGCTGCTGGGATACTAATGCTGGTTTCACACCAGTTGAATTTTTTTACACTCGGCAGATGAACCCAGGATGGAAAGGGAGGATGTGCTTGCTCTTAGAAATTGTCCATTCTGTCTGACATTTAGGATGCTCCTGACTTTATACCAATACAAACGGGATAAGCTAGCTCTCAGAATTGACCCCGTCTGGCCAAAACCTCTGACCTCACACCAACCCCAACCCCAATCTCTTGAAAGTAAGGGCATCTACTGTAGATACAGTCATGGAGATATTGGCAATCTCATGATACTTTGTCAAACTGGTGATTTTTTTCATATGCCTAATGGGATTCCAGCCATGGAAAATTTCACCGCTAAGCCCAATCCTGTGTATGATTTACACATCAATATTTTTTCAATAGGAGGCTCTATATAAAAATTTGGAATGGCAAACATCATTTTTTTGACCCCCTTTTTATAGTATCTACCAGAGCTGACTGAGGCTGATCTCCATTTTGAGTCTTTCTGCAATGGATTAATTGATCATAGAGATTATCTTGAAGTCATTTTTGTCAGGTGCAGTTTCGTACCACATAACACATTTGCCAATTCAAAAAAAAGCGTTTTACCTTTTTCTGGTAATTCAAAGTTTTTTTTTAAATAAACTACACATGGTAGCCAACCTATTGCCACAGCACCATTTATGTAATGGGGTGTTCTAGTATAGTCTCAGCTTCCTTTTTACCCAGTTTAAGTTTACAGTTGATATCCTCTCCACCACCAAATAACAATCACTTCCACCTCCAATAAGTCAGCTGATTCTGCTTCTACCACAGCCCACCAGCTACTAAAACCTTTGTGCCTTTGTTATCTTCAAACTTGATTATTCTGAAGTCTCACCTTCCCTTTGTTGAACACAAATGACCCCATGTCGAACACAAATGACCCCATGTCAAGGTGGGAGGAATCTTGTGTGGAGCCTAAGCGCTGGCATGGACCTACCTGTTTCTGTGCAGCAAATACTTGTGACACTTTGAACTACCTGCTTAGCCAGCCTCCCAGCTTTCTCCTCCTAAAGCTCATGCAAAATATTTCCACCTGTTTCCCATCTTCACCTGTCATTCCTAGCTGATCTAATTGCTGATAATTTTAACATGTGGCCTTGATTATTCAATGCTGTAGATTTAAAATTCCTATCCTTGTATTTAAGTCCGTCCTTGTTGCTGCTCCACAGTTCACCAAATTTGGACACATCTTCACACATGCTGCACAAATTGGAATTCCCCCCCTATAAATTTCTCTGCTTCTCTTCCTTTTAAGCCTCCTCCTTAATGCTTGCCTTATTTGATCAATCTTTCTTCCTATCCTCCAATTTATCTTTCCTTTGCCTTGGTCCCTTTTGAAAAGATTTGCATTAAAGATACAATATAAATGTAAGGTGTCATGGTTTAGCTCAATTTCTTCCATTGAGATTTCTGATTTCACTGACATGCTAATTACCAGCAGCTCGTTAGAGAGTGACATTAGCTGTGCAAAGGCTTCTTTATCTTGAATGGAGGCATTTAGGAGGTAATGGGCAACATTCTTGTGCGTCAGTATAAAGTTTACTTTAAATGAAAATACTTTTATCCAAACATTTGGCCTACTAAACATTGATAGAAATCTCCTAGCTCTGGAGTGTATTACTTACTCTTTTGGAGCTGTACAATTCTGCTTTGCATTTGTGGATGCTGTTTACATATTGCTGCTGCAAAGTTTTGATTCCAGGAATCTGGAATCCAAGATCCAACTTGAGTGTCTACAGAAATGTGGCCCCAGTGTTTCTCTGGAGCTGTTGTAACTCAGTTCTTCATTGGTTTATTCGGGCTGCAAGCATAAGGAAGCTGAGTTTAATAAACATTAGGGATTGTCTCATTGATGCTAGCCTTCTGGAATCTAAAATAAAATATTTAAAGCAGCTGTACAAGACTGCTAGTACGAACTCCTCTTAAAATACCAGTGGTCCAGGCTGCAATGTAACAGCCTTACTCAGCTGTAGCCCTTGTGCCCTTGGAGTCAAATGTCATTCCAGGATTTGAGCACATAATCTGGGCTGACACTTCAGTGCAGTACAGCAAGAGCACTGCACTATCAAGAACACAGTCTTGTAGATGTGACATTATTCACAAAGCCCCATCTGCCCTCGTTAGCTTGTGGCACTATTAAAAGATAACTAAAAAGTTCTTCACCTTGGCTCTAAAAATTTATCTCTCGACCAACAATACTAAAACAGATTAACTGGCAATTTATCTCTCATTTGAGTTCTTAGTGAATTTGATGCACTTCCCTACAGTAACCATGCTTCAAAAGATTTTATTGGCTGCAAAGTACTTTGGGATGCCGTAAAGTCCTGAAAAGTACTTCACAAATGGAATTTTGCTCTTTTCAAGGCTAGGGACCTGCTGAAGTTCTGTCTGATCTTGCTATATATAACTCTGTGCCTAAAAACCATGTAGACCAAGGTTCTGTGATAAGTTCTGATGACTGGTACTTACATTTGCTTCAAGGTTCTTGAATCAAAGAAAATTTACCTCTATGTAGTTGTTGATTCTGGGTGTGTGCTTGGTCTTGACCAACAGGACAGGTTGGTCCCTGTCTTTCTGATGATGCTTGTAACTCTCACAACATACCAAATAAGTTCCTAGAGGAGTACCTTGGGCCTGTAGCATCCTGAGAAGGAGGAAGTGGTTTTGGTATGGGGCGTAAGTGAGTAATGCACCATGTGGTCAGGGATCAAACATGGAACCTGATGGTCTACATGATTCAGTATTTAAATATTTCCTGTATTAGTTGAGCTATGCTGTGTGTGGTAATGCAACCCTCTGACCTTGAGCTCTAAAGGAAAGAAATGCAACCAGAATTTGTACCAGGTTAGCCTTCTTCCACAAACAGCACACTCTCTCTGCCTAAACCTGTACTTTGTTCAGGAAGAGCCATTGCTTTTCAGAGAAATGGGGAGAATAAAATGTGGGTGCGAGGGAAATTTTATAAACATGCTCCACTTGTAATTCTTAATCCACTAGCCAAAAAGTTCTAATTTCGACTTAAATATCTTTTTTTTAAAGATGTTGAGAAATCTCAGCAAGTTCATCGTAGATATAGTGTGGGACTCGTTTAACACAACTTAGCAAGCCTGGTGTGCACAGAACAAGGATACAGTTAAGTGTTTGGGGTAAAATGAATATATATATCCTGTGAATAAATGAAAATGCACTATTGGAATTTTTAGTTCAGATCAGGATGTGTCTGTATATAGATTTCACTGGCATTAACAATTGGTATGACCAATTCATATTCCTCTTTCCTTCGGGAATAGAGTACTTTGAGATGGGCCAACTTAATGCTTAGTGATAGACCTGTGCCAATGTAAAGATGTAATTGAACTGGAATATGCTTTGTGGAAAAATAGAATGCTATTCTTCCAAATCAGGGGTTTTGAAATATTAAATGCACTCCTCTTAGGTTTTGCTTTTCTTTTTGAGAAAAGTTAAATTCCATTAGCACTCAAACTGTACTACTACAATTTGAGAGCATTGATGAATATGAAGTGCAGTTTTTGAAACCAATTATTCCAGAGAGTTAGTATTAGGTTTTAAAGCAAGTACAGCTGTCAAAATGCAAGGTTTTTAAAAGCTGGAACACTCATTACCTTCATGCCCCGATACTTTCTATTTAATGATTCCTGCACCAATTTGTGGAGTTGTTTTTCTCTCTGTTTTAAGCACCTTTAATCTAATTCTTTTTGTAGCATGCTTATAATTGCAGTTGAAACGCTTCAAAAAAAAGAAATGCTGCAACAAATGACGTGTCTGTGATTCATGTTAATTCGTTAAGGCCCCCTCACACTTTCTCAATGTGCGTCCTTTGTGCATGTTGATCAAATCAGCCAATTGGAACTTCCATTCATCTCTGTCTGTCATTGATCAATGGCAGAAGCCTAAGTCTGAATTCATGATTTGAACAACTGTCCATCCTAAGCCTCTGCAGTCTCTTGATTGGGTGGAGAAGAAATATTTTAAGTGCTGATTTTAGTAACTACTTTACCTTCCATCCACCTTTTTTAAATAAAAACTGTGTAGGGTGATTTTCTGTCTGTACCCAGCTGCCACACCGCTTGAAACTGCTTCTCATTCCTATGGTCTGCTCCTCTGGCTCACATCTCTCTCCCTCCCCACCACCACCACCACCACAACCCCAAACCTCCGACTCAAAGGTTAACTTGCTGTGTCCTTTCTCCCTTTATTGTGCCTTGAAAAGCTTCCTCTGGCCACTGTCTTCACATTGGGACGGTAGGAAAAGAATGTTTAGAAATCTTTTCCGACTGTTTCCACCATGCTGTTTCCTGGGATGAAAGGGAATGCCATGCTAATGTGCCCCTCACTGTAGTGCATGACCTGCTTTCTGTGTCCCCCAGATTCACCTTCATTGCACATTATTGCAAGGGTTAACTGTACATTTAACGTGCATTCAAGGAAGACGAGTAATGACAGATGCAATGTACATCATACAGCAGAGTGAACAAATAAATGAGGATGTTAACCCATGCATTAATTTGAGTGTCCTGTTTAGGTTTTCTGTTCTCTAACTCATAAATGATATTATGACATTATAAATAGTGTCACAAAGTAAAATCGAAAACCTTGTTCTGGAATTCCAGCTTGTAGTCACTGTTATGATCTATCACTTCACATCATTGATTTGTGGTGAAACCTGCTGTGGTAATGGCTGACCACTTGGTTCATTTAAAACATCGGACAACCATATTGTTTGAAAATTATATAATTTTTTCATTTCTATGTTTTACAGTTTTTTGCAGTTCCATTTTCGTATAAGAGTTTTACATCAAAATTCAACCAAATGAATTTTGACAGCTATGTTGGTGGATAATCTTAGGATATCTTGCATATTAAAATGATAAAAAGGCAATCCTCCACAGCTGTGCATATACCTCTTGGGATAGAAAGGGAAGTAACAAATAGAATGCAGATGATACCAGTTAGTGATGCTTACAGAAATAGCATTGTCTAAATATTAATATTCTGTTTCACTTCAGAAGGTTTCGTTCTCTTAAAATATCTCTGTTGCTAGACTTATTCACTAAACGAAATACCTACTTACTGTTTTTCAGACACTGATTGATGTGTTGGATTGAGGGACTTGCTAGTTGTTGGACTTCATACTAAAACGTGTCTTTTTTTTATTATTTTAGAGCTGTAAGGTTGACTGCCTGTAATATGGTATCCTGACAGTTCCTAGCAACGTATCGTGGAGGTACAGTGCTGTGACTGTTGCTTGCTGAGATGGTATTTCTTCATACTGTGACGGCTCTGTTGTTGGGAGAAGATTTAAGGATGTCTAAGTAAGTACAGTAGTTTCAACCTGATAATGTGTGCAGCTAAGAACATAAGTATAATTTTTTCTTTACTTAGCTTTTACTATCTTAGGAATATGAGGAGGGTTAGCACTTCCAAAGGTTAGAATTTGCAATTTATACCCATTAGTTATTCTTAAAAATGATGGTGTCAGTTGTAGTATTGAAGGTAGACTTTGTCTCTTGGCTTTTTGCTTGCGGGTTGTGTTCAGTAATCCTTAACTTTGTTTTCAAATTTTGTTTCCAAATTTTCTCTCTTCCTCGTGAAGCCATTGATCCTTGTTCCTTACTGTCAGCTGTTCTTCAGTATATTTGACAAGTGACCAGTTTTCTTTGGTGAACCAAGGCAGTGGTAATGGCATACTGTTTAAATGAAGAGTATTTCACAGACTAGTTTAACATTTATTTCTTTCCACTTGTACACATTCCAGCAATAGTTGCTGTGTAACCCAGGGATGGAAGCTGATAGCAATTGCAGATGGCCAGATGACACCATGAATCAAAATTAGGACTCTCTTGTGTATAGATATAATACTTTGACGCACTTTGGAAATATAGAATGTGATCAAGCAGACTCGCCATGGCTTCATGAATGGAAAATCCTGCCTGACAAACTTCGTAAAATTCTTTCGAGAAGGTAACAAGGAGGATGGATAAAGGGGAAGCAGGGATGTAGTATATTTGGATTTTCAGGTGGTATTTGATCAAGTACTATACATTAGACGACTTAATAAGAGAAGATCCCATGGTGTTGGAGGTATTATAATAACTTGGATAGAGGATTGGCTAACTAATAGAACATAGAGAGTTGAGCTAAAGGGTCATTCACAGGATGCCAACCTGCAGCTAGTGATGTGCCACAGGGATCAGTTCTTGGGCCATAATTATTTACAATATATAAATGACTAGGATGAGGGAAGTTACTGTATGGATGACACAAAAGTAGATGGGAAGGCAAATGGTGAGAATGATTCAGAAGTCTGCAGGGGAATATAGACAATTTAAGTGAGTGGGCAAAAACTTGACTGATGGAATACAATGTGGGAAAATGTGAGGGTATGCACTTTGGCAAGAAGAATATAGGAGCTGAATATTATTTGAATGGAGAAAGACTGTAGAAGGCTATGGAACAGGGGTTTGGGAGTTGTCATCCCCGCATCACAAAAAGCTAGCATTCAAGTTTCATTGGTAAAAGAGAAGGCCTTTATTTCAAAGGGAATGAAGTATAAAAATAGGGAGGTCTTGGTAAAACTATTCTCTGCCTTAGTCCAACCAGAGATGGAATACTGTAAACAGCTTTGAGCCCCTTTATCTAAATCAAGATGTTCTGGCATTGGAGGCAATCCAGAGAAAGTTCACTAGGCTGATAGTAGGTACGGAAGCGCCGTCTTATGAAAAGGTTGAGTAGATTGGCCTGTACGCATTGGAATTTAGAATGAGAGATCGCGTTCTTGAAATACACATGATACGTAACAGACTTGACATGTAAGATTGTGAAAGGTTGTTTCCTGTTGTGTGACAGTCTAGCACCAGAGGGCATAATCTCAGGAAAGGGTTTGCATCTTTAAGATAGATGAGGGATTTCTTCTGAGAGTGGTGAATCTGTAGAATTCTTTATTCTAGTGGCTTTTGAGTCCATCATCATTGAAAAGCTCTTTTTTGTCTTTTCTGAGGTCTTTACATCTTTCCTGAAGAAAACCATCCATAATCCCGCTGACTCGTAAAGTTCCAACATGATATCTCTATGCTATTATATTTATAAACCCAAATAAATCATTTGCCTTTTCAACCACCTTATCAACTTGCTGCAACTTCCTTAGGAATGTCTTTATCTAGACACCAAGGGCTCTCTGTTCATTTACAGATTTCAAAATTGTGCTATTTATATTACAAGCCTTTCTGCATTGGTTGTCCTAAATACATCACATTCACACTCCCCCACATTGAACTTCATCTGCTATTTCACCAACCTGTTTGCCATCCAAATGCCTGTTATTATTCTCATCACTATCTGCTCCTTCGTCAAAAGTTCTTTAATATCTTCAGATATTGCATTGCTATTCTCTTCACCCAAATCGAAATTGCTTATAAAAATTGAACAAAGTAATAGATCTAAAATCGATCCTTAGGAAACCCACTGAAGACAACTCCCAGTTTGTCAAACAGTAACCCTTTGCTTCTGGTTGCTGATCTAATTTTGTACTTTTATTGCTACTTTCTACCAGTTCTGTGGACTTTTGACCCTCTAATAAGCCACTTTGGGAATGCCTTCTGAAAGTCCTTATAGGCATGTGCTGTATTAGCTAATCAAAGAATTCATTCAAGTTGGCCAAGTACGATTATGCTTTAACAAACCTATGCTAACTCTCTTTAATTAACTCTTAGCTTTTCAAATGAAAGCTTACTTTGTCTGTAATAATTTCCAATAACGCTCATCACCATCTGAAATAAAAGCTGGAAAAACTCAGCAGACCAGGCAGCATCTGTGAAGAGAGAGAATTAATGATTTAGATTGTTAAAATTTTAACAGCATTGTTCTGACAAAAGACCGTTGACCTGAAATATTAACGCAATTTTGAGTTTTATTTTCCCCAGCTAATCACATACGCTTCATGTATTTATAAAATTTGTTGGTAAAATTTAGGGTTCTGTTTTAGTTAATGTTGCCTACTGATCTTTTCTTGTAATTTCTCCACTTCCTGTTCTTTCAATAATCTACCAGTTTATTAACTGAATCTTCCTGTTGACATTTGTCTTACGCCACCTCCTTCTGTTTTATTTTAACATTTATGTATTTTATCATCTAGGGTCTCTTTTCTGTGGATGATATACACCTTTGAAGGAAAAAAGTTTGTCCAGTTTGTGCCTACAATTTCTCTTCCTTGAATGCCCTCCACTGCTGTCTTAGTGCTTTACCCTGAATCTGCCTTTTCTGACCTATCTGTGCTGGATTGCTTCTTAAATCACTGGAATTAGCTGTTTCCCACCTGAGATTTTTACCTTTTGATGTTTTCTTGTACATTCTATCACTACATTGATCCATTGTCACAATCACTGTTAGCACGATGAACTCGTTGTGTAACACATTCCACTCACCCTAATCCATTTTGCAGATCAGCAGTTTCCTCCCCCTTTGTTTTGAATTTGAATACTCCTCTCCTTCCCTGCCTTCAGCTCTGTTTTTTCCAGGTTGGTGTTGGGGCCGTTAAAGTCACCTAACATTATTGCTCTATTTTTGTTACATGGCTTTAAATTTGCTGTTGATATGTTCATCTATCTCTTTGTGGTGCAAAACTCCCTGCAACTATTCATTTCAAATATCAACCTTGGTACATCCCCTTACTGAATTGTTCAGCGTAACATTTCCCATGTTAGCCATCCTTTCAGGCTTATGAAGTGCAATTGCAATTTTGGTGCTAGTCAGGGGTGTGCTCATATCATTACTCTTCAAAAGCATTTTAAGCATGCCTTTACTGGAAATAAGAGCCATGTCTCCTATCGTTCTTTTAATGAATTAACATTGCCACAACTCTCAATAGTCTTAGAAAATTCATATCAACCTTTCTCTGTTTGTTATTTCTTTGAAACATTCTATCATGAACATCAAACATGACATAATTTTGCCTTTTTCAAGTGTTAAGAAATTTTCATTATGTCATAAGCTCTAGTCTGATGTATAACCTTTTGGCTTACCACATTTCTCTTTTTTTTCCTCAAGAATGTCACGTTTACCGCTGTCCAAACCTCCAGCACAACATTCTGGGGAATTGTATTCACAGGCTCTGCATTTCATTTGGATGTTTGATTATAAACAATCTTGTGGCAGTGATTTGTCTGTCTTTAAGTTTGAATAACATCTTTTGTACCAGCTGTTTGAATAATGACTTCCTTTTTGGTTAAACAAAAACCTTCCTTAATGGCTCCACCCCTGTCTCTAATGCAAAGCAATGATGAGGCCATTGTCAGATTACTGTGCATAGTTTTGGGTGCTTTGTTATAGAAAGGACATGATGCTTTAGAGATATGGCAAGGTGATGCAGCCTTCCTGCTCCTCTGATGCTGCTTGGCGTGCTGTGTTCATCCAGCTCTACACCTTGTTATCTCATCAAAACCCTGTAGTTGTGAATAGGGAGTGAGGGTGCACCATAAAGTATTGGTACTTTTTTTTTTACTGAGGAATGTAAGGGAACTATCGATAACAGATTTATAATTTGGGAGTGGTTTAATGGAGTGAATAGGAAATAGCCACTGGAGGATTAGAGAAGAGAGAAATAAATTTCTGTACTCAGTGTTATATGAGCATGGAATGCTTTTCCACAGGAAATGGTTGAGTCAGAGGCCATTGTTTAAGGAAAATCTGGACAAATATTTGAAATAGATAATGATGCAAGGTTCTGAGGTGCTTGCAAGAAAGTAGAATTAATTATAGATTTAATAATTGCCAATTAAGTCACTATACCAACTGGCTGCCTCTTGTTCTTTGCTATTCCTATGATTCTAATACCCACCTATTACCTGTAAAATGAGGCTCAATTGACATCTGTACATCTGCCATTGCCCTTTTGACCACTAATCGAAACCTTGACTTTTGTCTCATTAGGAATACACTTCCACATTTTTTATTACTAATTTTCACTCATAATTTTTATTCCTTTCTAATCTCCGTTTTTAATTCCCCTCATTTTATCTGCCCTGTTTCAAAATCTAATTTTCTTAATCCATCTATATTGCCTAATCTTTTGAGCACTCCTTTGTTCTTACTGTAGAAAGTGTTCGATTTTTAACCTATTCCCTTCCACTATTTAAATATTTTACTTCCAATTCTACAATCCTATTTGACAACTTTATCCTCCACTTAATTTGAACAGTGATCCTTTTTTTATCACAATTTTCTTTCAATCAAGTGCCCTAGCCTTCAAGTATTTTCATTCTCTACTTTTACATTGCATATAACTAGGTGTTTGATTATTCAGTATCATAGGATTAAAAACCCTAGTCTGGGGGGGAAAAAGCAGTAAACTCTCTTACATTAATTCTTTAAATATGAAGTACTTTAGTTCCATGTTCTGTACTTTTAGGGGTTAAACAACTTGATTCAGAATTGATGCACTTATCTTCTGAAGTTATGATCCTTTGTCACAAACTTGTGGTCCTTTACTGACTTGATGAAATGGCAGTAACAGCCTCTTGATATGCCACCCCCGAACTAGTGGCGAGAAGCTTTGCAAAGGAAATGATTTGTCCTTTGTTCTCAACTTTAATGGACTAGGTGTGTTTGGAAAAGATAACGCCTGAGAATTGGGGCACTTACAAGGGCTTAGAACTTATCACAGGGAGAACCTTTTAATTTGATGCTTTACTGCTTAGAATTTTTTTCCTAACAGCTAAAGTTTTTTTTTTCTCTCTTTCTCCCAACAGGTTAAAGCAGTACAGCAGGCCAAGGATACTACAACCAGAGTATTTCTGAGAGCTTTTAAAGCCATGGATAGGTGTAAGCACGTAGGGCGTCTGCGACTCGCCCAAAATCACTCCATATTGAATCCCCAGAAGTGGCATTGCATGGACTGCAACACCACTGAATCTGTTTGGGCCTGTCTTAAATGCTCCCATGTGGCATGTGGCCGCTACATTGAGGAGCATGCACTCAAACACTTTGAGGAAACTAGGCATCCTTTGGCTATGGAGGTCAATGAACTTTATGTCTTTTGTTATCTTTGTGACGACTACGTGTTGAATGACAATGCTACAGGGGATTTAAAACTGTTGAGAAGCACTTTAAGTGCAATAAAGAACCAAAAGTGCAGTCCGATGGCACGCAATGGCAGGGCATTGCGGTCAATGGCTTGTGGGGAATCTCCTTGTTCGTTTCAGAAGAACAAAAAAGGGCAGACTCATAGTACAGAGCAGATGTTCACTGCTCTTTGGCACAGACGCCAGTCTTTGCTAACAAAGGCAATGCGCATTTGGTTTGAACAAACAACCAGCGGTAAACGTAGATTGGAAGAAAAGCGGCTGCAGGAGGAAATAGACAGAAGAAAGGAGGAAGCAAGGAAGCGCCGACAGGAGCTAAAGCGTAAATTCATGGAGGAGCTTGTTAACGCTCCACCTCGGAAAAGTGCAAGGATTTTATTTCAAATCCGGAAGGAGGACCATATCTCAAAGTGCAAAAAACCAACTGGAAAAAAGGTGCTACAAACTGCCCCTACCTCAAAACGACAAAGGAACAAAATTAAGCGGTATTATGCTACCAAGCGTAAACCAGTGGTAACTCCTGGTGTTACGGGTCTAAGAAACCTTGGTAATACCTGCTACATGAACTCCATCCTGCAAGTACTCAGTCACTTGCAAAAGTTCAGAGAGTGTTTCTTAACCCTTGATCTCTGTGAGACTGAAGAACTATTAGCAAGGACCACAAATGGCAAAACGCGATTGTCCAACAAGGTCACACTGGGGATTAGTCCTGCATCGTGCATAGCAGGAAGAAATGATCATGTGGGAACTTCAGGGAGATACAGTATGCCAGCAGGTTTGAACGGAGGTGCCTCTATGGCCAGGAACCTGGAACTTATTCAACCCAAGGAGCCTAGTTCGAAGCACATCTCTCTTTGCCATGAACTTCACACACTCTTTCGAGTAATGTGGTCTGGGAAATGGGCTTTGGTATCCCCGTTTGCTATGTTGCACTCTGTATGGAGCCTCATCCCAGCATTTAGGGGATATGGTCAGCAAGACGCTCAGGAATTTCTTTGTGAATTACTGGACAAAGTGCAGCAGGAGCTGGAATCGGAAGGCACAAAGCACAGGATCCTTATTCCTTTCTCTCAAAGGAAGCTCACCAAGCAGGTTCTCAAGGTGGTGAACACCATCTTTCATGGGCAGCTGCTCAGTCAGGTAAACGAAAATGACAGTGTGTGCAGTCTTATTTTAATTTAATTCTTCATTCTTGATCTGATCTTGTCAAGATGAAGGATGACAATGCTGCTGAATGGAATACTTTCTACTTTGTAGCCAGTGACAGTACTCTTCTATCAGTTATCACATGCATGAGATGTAGCAGTAAAGTTGCCTGTGCTAAATATTAAAGTTAAAGCCATGTCCTTTTGGCATTGCCATTGTTCACTTTTTTAATGAAAACTGAAAAAGATTGCTTTGTAACTAAGAACGTGGTCCCTTTTCATTTCCAGCCTGTTAGCATGTGTTATTTAATGATTTTTTTCAGCAATACTAGCAAGAGTACATTCAAGGTATTTCTAACCTTGGGTTTTAACGTTTTAGTTACAATCTCACTGCTGTCCTGAAGGTGCTGCTGTTATTGCAGCCTAATTCCCAGGGTGCCTGTAGCCATCTGTTTCTGTGCCCAAGTGATCATTCTTAACATATGTGTCTTGATAATGAGTCTTGGCAAGCTATTTGACTGTGGAAAGCATCAGAATTAAGCCCAACCTTGTACTCCCCCATAATCCTCTATGTACTGTTCAGTCTTGAGTGGAAATCTGATGATTTTTGTTTTGTAATTTTCTTTGGGTCATCATTTCTGCTCCCTGCCCCCCACACAAAAAAAAACAGATCTTGCTGAAATAGAGCATACAGCTGAAGGGGATCCTTTTTCGCAAAAATAGAGGCTGAATAATGATCTGTCTGGTATGATTTATGTTCCATCCATTGGTTGAACTAATAATTTCTTAGGAGTTCATCGTAAGCCTGACAAGTTTTACATCGTTCAAGTTCCAGGACTTGTTTGATATTTTCAAGGAGGATGTGTATCCCGTTCTGTTCCCAGTCACTCCATCCTGACTTTCACTTTGCTTCAAAGAGGGGTAGATCTATAACATGGGGCAATTGTTGTGTAATACAGATCTGCTTCAATTGAAGGTGATTCTGTAATCTAATAGGCTGTTGAAACATTTGCAAAAGATTCTGTAGAAGTATGCATCCATGTTTTTGATGTAACTCACTCTCAGGACAGAGATGGGATGTCTGTTATCAAATTGCCTTTATGCCTTTTATTTGCCTCGTTATGCTTGTTTTATAATGGCTTGATCCAGCTGCTCTTCTGAATTCCCAAGGTATCAGCTGGAATACCTTTAGGTCAGCTCATTTACACTGCTCGCTGCCCTACTGTCTACTGCAAAATGAAACCCCAGCTGTATTAAATCTGAACATGTGTAAGTTTACTGATTCATGTTGGGCAATTGTGCTTTTCCTATCTTATTTAAATAAACAGCTTCTAGAAACAGCCCTGTGCTGTGAATAAGACGCCACCTATGACTCCAGAGACACAGAGCTCCACCTCAGCAGGTGGCTTCATTCCTGTCCTCAGGGGCAAAGTAAAAGAACAGGAGTGGGCCAACCAGGAATTGGAACACTATATTCCTGGCTGTTGAACAGCTGTACCACACACTGTTCCTGCATGAGCACTGCTCCAACATTGCTGCCAGTGTCATCAGCATTGCAGCCATATATAAATAACATGAACTTAGAAAGAGATCCTCATGTTTTAAAATTGCTTCCACTGGCATATGTTCAGCAATATAATGAGTTTTCTTTTTGTGGAACTGGATTTCTGGGGTCTACATTGGACGTATAACATTACAGGACCCATCAGCAAGAAGAAGCTAATGTTATCAGGGTTTTGAGTGTTTAAAAGATACTTGAGTATACTTGCCAACTTTTATTCTTGTCTATTTAAATCTTACGTGCACCCAGTAAAATTCTACTGTGTTGGCAGAAGTTGCAGATATTCAAGTAGATAAAGATGAGCAAATATCTCCTTCACTGGATATGTTTCCAAGAAAATTGACTTAAGTGGGCTATCATTTCAATTGTGAGAAATAATTACATAACAATTCGAATTATAATCCAGATACATACACTTTTTAATTTAGGATTTCATCGAGATTTTAAAGAGGACAAAGCATTTACAATTAGATTGTTTAAAAGATATTTAGATAAGTACATGAATAGGAAAGGTTTCAAGGGATATGGGCCAGGAGCAGGCAGGTGGGACTAGATTAGTTTGGGATTATGTTCGACATGGACCGGTTGAACCGAAGGATCTGTTTCTGTGTTGTATGACTATGTAAATAATCCCAAAAAGTGACAGCAAGAATCATTTATCCAGCATCAGGTTGTTTGATTCTTTTCATTCTTTGTTTTGTCACTATGTTCTCGCTCAAGATGTGAGAGTATAGTCTACGAAGTGGCCAGATGTAGGTTTTGGGCCACTATCCGTGTGAGCCAAGACAGTGACTGGTATTGAATATTTGTGTGAAACTACAGAGCTGAATCTTAGCCAATCCTTGCATTGCTACGTATGAATTTGCAATAGGGCGTCATAGCAGCACTTGAGAACAGAAACCCAGGCATCCTCCTCAAAAAGGGAACATAGAACTGTGGCTCCTTCTGCACTTCCTGGAAGCTAAGTGTAGGCAGAAACTTGCGAGCAGGTTCCATCTGGGCTGCAGATGCTGCCTGTTGTAATTCATCGAGACAATGGATTGTAGAGTAGAGAAACTTGTCTCCATTTTTTCTTTGAAATTTGTCTGCATGAATTGTATAAAAAATATAGAGTAACCATGTGCTAATTGAAAGCTGTGAATCCCTATGCACAAAACTTTATATTCTCATCTGAACTTGTATCTCCTCCAAGCCTTCTGGCTTCTCCATTAAAGATTATCAAAGTCCCAAGGATCTCCTGTTCCAAATCCTCTGTTATATACCCAGAGGAAATGCAGCCACCGTAGAAAGCATTCTTTATTTGTGCAAAGCAATATCTACAATTAACACAATAGATACAACGAAAAGGCAGTGCTCCAGTTTTAAGGTACTGTGTTTTTACTGTGTTTATATGATACATCCACACTGGACAGTCTGAAATCTCATGACCTTGCCAACCCTAAACTGATTTATTGGTGAGCAGCTTGCTGTGAACAACTCTGAAATACCCCCTAGTGGCCATTGCAGGGGTAGCTATGACAAATGTAGATTTGGATTTCCTACCCACCTTCAGCAGTCTTATAGGAGCAAATTACTGCAGATGCTGGAATCTGTACTGAAAACGAAAAATGCTGGAGACCACAGCAGGTCAGGCAGCATCCATGGAGAGAAGGCAAGCTAACGTTTCGAGGCTAGATGACTGATGAAGAATCGTCTAGTCTTGAAGCATTGGCTTGCTTTCTCTCCATGGCTGCTGCCTGAACCTCTGTGATCTCCAGCTTTTTTTTGTTTTCAGCACTCTATCTTAATTTCACTGTAAAATTAAAATCAAATGGAGGTGAAAAATCTGAAGTAAGATTGAGAATGTCTGAATTTTGAAACTGCTACAGCTCAGGAGAAAGCTAATCAGTCCATCGTGCCATGGTCAACTCTGAAAGAGCTGTCTGCTTGTTCTTGTTCTTTGTCCTCCCCTTAAACCCAGTATGGCTATTGCACGGGGAAACACAGTTATGATGTGGAGCAATTGGTGATGGTGCCAGGATTTTGCATGTCACAGCCAATTTAATTTCAGGTCTGCACGCTGGATCTCAAGCCAGTTAGGTACATTATAACACAATATGAAGGGTATTTTGGCAGGAAAATAGAAAGCATATTATCTAACTGGTCAGGTATTGTGCTGTTCTATGATGCAGAGAGATTTGGGTGTCCTTCTGCATGAAGCACAAAGGGTTACTGTGCAGGCGCAGCAAGCAATTAGAAAAGCTAATAAATAAAATATAATTTATAATGAGAACTGAACGCAGAAGTAGGGGAGGTTTATGCTTCAGTTATACAGGGGCACTAGTGAGAGCACATCTAAAGTACTGTGCATAATATTGGCCACCTTATTTAATGAAGGATATTTATACGTTGAAAGCAATTCAGAGAAGGTTTACTAGATTAATAGTGCGATTTGCTGTGAATCCTGAGTGGTCTTGAAAAGGTAGATGCTTCCTCTTACGGTAGAACCTCAAACTAGGGGGATCACTGTTTAAAACTTATTGATCGCCCATTTAAAACTCGGATGAGGTGAATGTTTCCTTACTGATGATCGTGATTCTTTGGAACTCTCTTCCTGAAAAGGTAATGGAAACTAAGTCCGTCGATATTTTTACGGCAGAGGTACATAGATTCTTCTTAACTGAGGGGGTGAAAGGTTATCAGGGAAGCAGGAATGTGTTTTTGAGGTTACGATCAGATTAGCTAATGGTCTTATTGAATGTGGAGCAAGCTGAAAGGACATAGGTTTAAGGTGAGAGGGGAAAGATTTAAAAGGGTTCTAAGAGGCAACCTTTTCACAGAGGATGGTGCATATATGGACTGAGCTGCCAGAGGAAGTAGTGGAGGCTGGTACAATTATGACATTTAAAATGGGTGTATGACTAGGAAGGGTTTAGAGGAATATGGGCCAAATGCTTGCAAATGAGACTAGATTTATCTAGCATATCTGGTCAGCTTGGACAAGTTGGACCGAAGGGTTTGTTTCTATGTTGTACATCTCTATGACTGGCTGACTTCTGCACCTGGTTCATCATAATAAGCTGATTGAACTGTGACATCAGCAATCTGTACCAAGAATGGTCAAACATTGTCACCTTTCTGCACAATGTTTTCTGTGATAACATCCAACAATGAAACAGATATCTTACAAATAAAGTGAGGCCTTTCGTCTGTTTAAACAATCCCATATAATTATAGTCACAGTTTTAAGTACATGGGATTTTACATTCAATCTTAGGAAATTTATTACTAATTTCTGAGATTTCGTTGTGCAAAACAGCCTTGCTTTCCTCTTCACTATCCAGAAACTTTGACCTGTTAAGGAGAAGCTTTTCATCCTTGAGCCTCATCCAATCACTGCTCAGACCTTGCACACAGCTATCCTTCAGAGCTATGAGAGTTATGTTATAGGGATAGGTGCCATAGAGGGATGGTGGTACCTTGCAAATATAGCAGAGTAAGGACAATCTAATTGAGTTGTTTATGATTAACAGCATTTGATAAGAGTAAATAGAGAGAAACTATTTCCCATTGTGCAGAGTCTGGAACAAGGAGGCGTGGCTGTTCTGAGGCATTTTCAGCAAGCATGGCATTGCACGAATGCTGGTGGTAACCCAGAATTCTTAAGGCTGGGATCAAGTTAAAATCTTGATGGTAAATTTTGTTAGGCAAGCGTATTAAGATTTACAGAACTGAAGTGAATAGATGGAGTAGTTGCATGATTCTTCCTATCTGATGTTAAACTTCTAATAGCCAGTTGAAGGATGAAACTAGAGGCAGTCTTTTCCGCACCTTAGACTTATTCACATAGCGAAATATTATAAGTCTATACCTATTCAGAGATGTTATTGCACACCTCTGGAGTAGATGGGACTTGAATCTGGGGCGCCTGGCTCAGAGGTAGAGTCCATACCAGTGCTCAACAAGAATCCTAAGCAAACGCAATTATTACTGAAACCCAGGATTGAACCAGGGACTTTTCAATATTCATTTAAACACTCTTCCCAGCTGAGCTATTTCACATGACACAGCATCTCTTCAAGATATTTCTAATCAACAGAGATATTATGATGCACCTCTGGTGCAGGTGGGACTTAAACCCAAACCTCTAGCTGAGAGGTAGGGACACTTACACTGGGTCACTAGAGCCCATTAAACATCTCTGAGTAACATCCCAATCAATGCGCTCCATCTGCGTATAGATGACCATAATTGATGCATAATTAACATTAAGCCCCTCTTCCTGGTTTAAAAAAATCTCTGCTGCAGTTTGACACTTCATCTGTTTGTTATGTTGATTTGTGCTAAAGTGGATTGTCTTCGCAATTCAATTTCACACGATGCCTCTGCATTCAGTGTTATCTCTGAACACACAAACAGAAACAACGTTCCCCCTCAGCCACGTTTCACTTTTATATCTAAAACTTCGTGAGGCCCCAAGTTACCAAGAATTTTTTTGTGTGTCTAATTATAAAAGTTAGTTTTGCAAGTAAAAGCTTTTCATCTTTTTAGCCTTCTGTCCATCATGAAAACCTTAAAATCTTTTCATCTTTAGGCAGGATAGACAAACCCACAACTTAAATTTAAGATGTTGCAATAAAGTTTAAATTCATCAGAGGACTAGAACATCAATTTTGCTTCTACCTGAGGAATATTTACATGGAAAAATTCCTGATGAAATTTGATGCAGGGAATTTTAAATTGGTGCATCTTGGTAGGAAGAAAAAGGGCACGTGATGTAATATAAAGGGTGCAATTCTAAAAGGGATGCAGAAACAGAGACCTTTGGGGCTGCGTGCGCATAAATCACTAAAGGTGGCAGACTGCCTTGAGAAAGTGATTAAAAAGACAGATTGGATCTTGGGTTTTATGAATGGGCACAAAGTATGAAAGCAAGGTTATGATGATGAAATAAAAGTAGAAAATGCTAGAAATATACGGGCCTGGTGACATTTACGAAGGAAGGGGCAGGGTTAATGTTTCAAGTCTTTCATCAGAACATATGGAGTTATGATGAACCTTTTTATAAAACTAAAAAATTTTTGGCCTTAATTGGGATATTGTGTGTAATTCTAAGCACTGTATTTTCATAAGAAAGTGTAGGCTTTAAGAGAGTGCAGAAAAAAGTTACCAGAATGATTCCTTGTGTGAGGGGCTTAAATTACATGGATTGGATAAACTGGGATTGGCTGCTGTAGGTGGAAGGGAGATTTGATAGAAGTGTTTAAAATCACAAGGTGTCTGGACAGCAGTAGATAGAAACTGTTTCCACTGGCAAAATGGTCAAGAGGGCACCGATTTAAGGTGATTAACAAAAGGAAAACACAGCATGGGAGACAGTCATTTTTAAGCAGTGAGTGCCCATCAGCTGGAATGTGCTGCCTCAGTATTTGTTGGAGGAAGATTGAATTGTCATTTTCAAAAGGGAATTGGATAAGCTCCAGATGAGAGAAGTTTAGAGGTCTATGAAGAAAGGACAGAGCAGTACAATTGGCTGAGTTGCTCTTGCAGAGAGCTGACGTAGACATGCTGGGATGAGGCATTCCATAATTCTATAACTATCATGTTTCCTCTTTCCCTAACTTTTTCAGATACTGACTAGTTAATGTATTGTGAAGAAAAATTTTTAACTAACCTTCACAAAAGACAATTTACTTAATTTCAATTGAGGTGAAAATAGTAACTTTGTTTCTGTCCCAAAATACTGATCACCAAACTGTGCCATTTATAAAGTTTCACCGTGTCATTGACATTCCCTGTTTGCTGCCTGGCCAGCTGTGCGTGCATCTACCAGATATGCCATGCAGATGACAAACAAAACATGTAAGTAAAAACAGAAAAATGCTGGAGGATCTCAGCAGGTCTGGCAACATCCGTGGATAGAGAAACGGGTAACATTTCGAGTCTGGCGTGACACTTGGGAACAGCCTTGCTGAGTTTCTGCAGCATTTTTATTGCAGATTTCCAACATGCACAGTATTTTGCTTTTAAACAAAGTTCATAAGGGGCACGGATAGGGTGAATAGCCAAGGTCTTTTTCCGAGAGTAAAGGAGTCCAAAACTAGAGGGCATAAGTTTAAGGTGAGAGGGGAAAGATCTAAAAAGGACATTTTCATGCAGAGGGTGGTGCATGGAAGCAATGAGCTGCCAGAGGAAGTGTTAGAGGCTGGTACGATTACAACATCTAAAAGGCATCTGGATGGATGTATGAATAGGAGGGGTTTAGAATGATATGGGCCAAATACTGACAAACAGGACTAGATTTATCGAGGATATCTGGTCAGCATGGACAAGTTGGTTCGATGGGGTCTTGTTTCCATGCCGTACAGCTCTATGACTCTATGATCTTGTATGTGCAGAGATCTCTTTAAGATAGGGCTGAAAGTGGGGTCACAAGCTTCAAAGCAATGGCTACTGTAGTGTTTGAACTGATTCTGACAGCTCTAATACCCCTTTTAAGTGCTTTCTTCTTGTCAGTGGGAGTGTCCAAATGGGCTCCTCTCTTGAGGCCTGATAGCTACAAAAAAAAACATCCTCACACAACTCTTGTACTCCCTCACGCAGAGTCTGAGGCATTCAAATGGGATTCACAGCAGGGAACAGTTTGGCTGTCCCTGCTCTAAGATGTCTGCTGTTGTGTCCATGCTAAAGAGATTGTACAGTGCCAGAAATGAGCTGTGCACAGCTTGGGGAATTTTGAGGGAACTGTGAACAGCACATGACTAAAGAAGAGGAAAATTTTGGATTAGAAGGAACAGGTCGATTTGTGGTAAATGGCTGAAATTTCCATTTCCACTGGCATTGCTTAGCTGTTACAAAACTGAACTAAGAATTTAATATTTTAGTTTCACAAAATACATTTGGTTGGCAATAAGTTCTCTGTTCTATCAAACCTCTGAATTTAAAAAAAACAAGCTCTTGTTTTTATGTTCTTTTCAGTGATCAGACTAAAGTAATAGCATATCCACACAAACAAATTAGGAACCTGAGTAGGCTAGTTGGTCTGTTTGAGCCTGCACCACTGTTTAATGATAGTGTGGTTTATCTGATTGTGGTTTCACCTCCACTTCCCTGCCTACTCAGATATCCTTTGACTGCATTGTTAGTCAGGAATCAGTCTACTTTACCTTAAAAATATTCAACAATCCCCAACCTTAGCACTCTCTGGAAGAAAGAATTCCGAAGAGACACTACACTCAGAAGTGAGAATTCTTTTCCTGTCAGTCGTAGATCCGTTTATATTAGGTGGCCCCTAGTTCCAGTGTCTCCCACGAGAAGAAACATCTTTTGAGTATCCACCCTGTTAAATTCATTCAGGATTTTCAATGTTTTAATAAGATTACCTCTCATTTTTGTAAACGCCAATGGGTGCACACCCAGCCTGTCCCACCTGTCTTCATACGGTAATGCCATTACTTCAGGTATCCATTGCGTCAGCTGTCTCTGAACTGCTTCAAGTCCATTTCTGTCCTTTCCTAAAGATGCAAAAACTGTGACCCTAACACCCTGTGCAATTGTAGCAAAGCATCCCAATTTTACATCCCATTCCCTTTGCAGAAGACAACATTTCATTCGCCAACCACATTCCAATCACTTGCTGTACCTGCATACAAACCTTTTGTAATTCATGTATCTGGGTACCCCAATCCCTCTGTCCCTTAGAATTCTGCAATCTCTCTGTGTTTAAATAATATGCTGTTTTTATATTCTGGGCAAAGTAGATAAGTTCATGTTTTCCCACATAATACTCCATTTGCCCAATGTTCACGCACTGACCAAATCAATCTATATCTCTCCGCAGAACCCTTGTGTCTTCTTCACGACTTAGTTTCCCCTTATTTTTGTGCCATCAGCAAATTTAGCACCCAGATATCTGGTTCCTTCATCCTGAATTGATATAAATTTGTAAATAGTTGCTCCCCCAGGCCTAATCCCTGTGGCACTCCACTTGTCAGATCCTGCCAGCCTGGAAATGGAAACTATTCATGCTTATTCTTTGTTTCCTGTTAGTTAATCGATTTTCTATCCCAGCTAATTTCTTAACTCCCATGCCTTGAGTACTTATCTTGTATAGTAGCCTTTGTGCTGCCTTGTAAATGTCTTCTGGAAATTATATCCAGACGTTCCATTTATCCACGTTGTTTATTTATTTCCTCTAACAAATTAGTCAAACGTGATTTCCCTTTCACAAAAATATGTTGACTCTGCCTGATTCATTCAGAATTTTCAAATTTTCAGCTATAACCTCCTTAACAATAGATTCCAGCATTTTCCTGTAGTTTCTTACTGTCTTTCTCCTTTCTTAATTAGGGGTGTTACATTCAGCATTTCCCATCTGATGGGATCTTTTTTAAAGTCTAGGGAATTCTGGAATATTAAAATCAATGCATCTTTTATCTCAACAGCCACTTTTAAGACTCTTGAATGAAGTCCATCAGGACCAGGGAATTTGTCGGCTTTTAGTTCTAATAATTTTCTCAGTACCCTTGCCCTGGCAATTGTAATTGTTTTGAGTTCCTCCCTGTCTTTCACCACTATTTTTTTCCACATCTCACCTCAAGGAATAAATCTGTTCTGCATCCTTGCTGAAGTAAAATCTCAAAATTGCAGACAGTGTCCCACTCTAGTATGATGAATTATTTGTATAGGTTCAAAATCAATTCTGTTTTCCCATTCTATGATCATGCTAATAAAACTTAGGACCCTCCATGGTATTTTCAAAGCTTGTCAACTTATCCTCTCACTTTTAAAGATATGTGTTTTGAATTCTGTTCCTTTGAAAATCTGTAACATAACCAACTCTATCATTACTCTGGCCATCCTGGCCTTTGTGTGTCACAATGGTGATCACTGTTCTTTGTTTTTTGGTATCTTTATTCCTGCCCACAATTCCTCTACAAATAGCTTTCTAAGAAATTTACCTTGGTTTTTTTTTGCCTCATTTTTAAATATGCAATGATCATCTGGAAAAATTTAGTGCATGTTGTATCAAGCATGATGAGGTTAGATTAAATCCGCTCGGTCCCCAAGGTGATCTGGGGATGCAGTACGTCAGGCTAATTGTATGCAGTATTGCATAGTAGCAAGGAGTGAATAGATTTTCTTTGCATTCCGTCAGAGAAATGTAGCTTCAGTCGATAAAGGCAGCATATCACTGGGGCAACCAGGTTTCCGGTCCATGCTGATTTTGCCAGTAGCCTAGATAAAATGAGAGGTGCAGTTGTCCTTGATTTCTTTCTCTGCTTGATGAGGAGGAAAATCGATTATGGTTGCTGCTCATCATCACTGTCCAGTGATCACTGTTTGCAATGTGACAGAATTGTATTGGCTTAATATTGAGCTTGGCTTTGCAGTTCTACAAGAACCCTCCAACTTCACAGTGTAATCTCCTTTGAAGAACGGCTGAAGTTAGTTTGAGATACTGGCACATAACCAACAACTGTGGAGCTGCCAAATGAGAGAAAATACAGGGTTTTTCTTAAAATAGATAACATATTTTGTCATGAAGAGGAAAAATTAATGTGTGCGCCTGTATGACCACTCCTGTGTAAAAGGGTGCAGTCATTATGAAATACTTGTTGATTATTGGCACTGTTAATGGGAAAGTACAGTTAGGCTGCTGAATCAAACTAGGGCTCCATGCACTTGCAGTCAAGTGCACAAATCAATCAACCACAGACAGGTGTTTTTAACTGACAGTAGGTTTAGCTCAGTTATAAACCAGTTGCATTGGACCAATGCAGAATTCACCATTTGATTTTGCGTGTAGCCTCAGTTATATTCAAGTTTGAGGGTTCAGTTGCATTGTCAAAAGCACAGGTTTATTGCCTTGGTGACTGAGTGAGCGTGTGCTGTGAAACATGCTCTTGTTTACACAATTAGTTGATCTCAGCTGGTGGAATGGTAGAGGTGGAACAGTTGCTGTCAGTTCTCCTCGGCAAAAGAACCCAAAATTTAGCCCTCCACTCTTGTTCAGTTCCAATTTTTGAAAGTCTGTGGCCCCCTGATATCAAGAAAGAATGTGATTGGGGCTCAAATTTCTCTTGTGGTGCGACAGCTCTTGAGATGTGCATTTGTGTAGCACCTTTAATGTTGAAAAAATGTCCCAAGGTGCTTCACAGGACTGCTTTCAAACAAGGTTTGGCTCTGAACCCATGAAAAATTTTGGGATTGGCAACCAAATGTTTAGTCAGAGGTTGGGTTTTGAGGAGTGGCTTGGAGCGATCATGAAACTTGTGAGGCTTCAGGAGATTATAGAAAACAGGATTCTAACTCAATGGTGGTTTGTCCTAACAGCACTCCAATTCTAATGACGCAATAAGGGATACTTGGTTAAGTGTCATCTCGTGAGGCACTATCTTCAGCAGCAGAAGTGGGAAAGAAAACAATTGTACCATTGAAATTAAAATGGAAAATGCTGAGGGAAAGCATGCTCAGGAGGTTACACATCATTTGTCTGGCCTGTTGAGTTTGTTTCTTGCATTTTCTTTTTTGTTTTAGATTTCTATTCTCCATAATATTCTGTTTTTTTTAAAATTTGTACTGCTGTATTTATAACAACCGAAATTGCTGGAGAAACTCAGAAGATCTGCCAGTATCTGTGAAGAGAAAGCAGAGTTAATTTTTCAAGTCCTGTGACTCTACTTCATCTGCAGTTTGTTCTTTTATTTATATGGCAGAATTTGTCGATTTTATTTTTGTTAAATTGATGCACTAATTTGGGCCCTTACAATTGTTGCACAATATATTTTACATATGTTTGTTAATGCATGATGTTAGTGAAAGTGTATCATTTTGTCTGTGTGTATAGTGACTCAAAACAGCAAGATGTGGGCTTGTGTTCATCTCCGGAAATTCAGCTGGAGGGCAAGTCACCTGAGACATATCTCTTTTTTGCGTATTCTTTAACAGGGCTGAGTTCACACAAGTTATCTGTGGTGGAAAGGGCCCTCCTCAGCTGAGGAGTGAAGGAGAATAGAATGAATTTAGCAGCAGATATGTAAAGATCTGACCATTTATTGCAAGGTTAGATTTGGATGTCAAATTAGTCTGTCAATTAATCATCTGGATATATTGAACCTTAAAAGAGGTTATCCACAGACACGTTAAGCTATTCCAAGGTGGCGATTTCATTATGAACTTACATTAGTAAATGATGAGCTATTGTCTCAATTAGAAGTAACCCTTTCATAAGAACATCCTCAATTACCGTGTCCTCAGATTACTGAGTACTGTGTCTTTCTCTGAATTTGCACAATAAACTGCAATGTTGTTATTCTCATTGGCACTACAGTGTAGTTGGTTAAGCTATGAGTCAGGTCCTGAGGTGACTCCAGAGCAAACTGACATACGCTTCCTTCAGGGCAATGCTTGGCACTAATGCTGTACTTTAAATGTAATCGATTTGTTTAGTTCACATAGTGGTAATGGAAAAAACACAGGAAAATAAATTTGGCAAAGTTTTTGTAATTCTGTGACATAAGTTTACATGATGTAAATGACTTCCACAGAATTATTGTAGCAAAATGCAATAATATGGAATAAAAATATGCGCATTGAATGCGCCAATGGTCAAAAAGTCATGAGGAATTGCCTACACTGAGATAAACGGACCAGATGTATCTGGATGATTTTTGGGCACATTTATTATGCCTAGTGATAAGTTAGACTTACTGCAGTAAATGTAGCCACCTGCATCCTGTTTAGCATTAATTCTGACACTAAATCCCTTTCCCTCACTTACATTGATTTCAATGTTGTTAATAAATGTTGTTATGGTCTCAAAGCATCCTGCCTTTCCAAGTTTCTTCAGTTCACACGAGCTTATATCCAGTGATTGATGGAGGCCTTCTGTCCCATCTTCCCCCACCCCATCCCAGTGGAAACTGAACTTTTCTTTATCTAAGCTGAAATCCTTTCAAAAATCCCAACACTACCTCCACCCTCTGGTCCCTGATTAACCTTCAATCACCTCACTAGCTGTATCTTAATTCCTAAGCTGTCTGGTGTGTTCTTTTCCCATTTCTCCTTGTGAAGTGCGTTGGAACGCAAGTCCCCGACTCTCTGAATTCAAGTAGATAAAACCATAAAGAAATGGTTACAGAATTTCTGGTTTCACAATTGAAGCAAAACGAGTTTATATTCCGAGAGGGAAAAGCTCCACTTCATTGAAAAAACAGGCATGGACATCTAGCAAGATAAGGAATGGTATAAAACTAAAATTAAAGGGCTTACAAAAATGGACAAAGCACTGAGCATACAAGCAAAGGGCCACAAAGCAGCTAATAAAAAGAACCACTGAAAGGAATTATGAAAGGAAACTTGCAAGGTACATCAAAAGTAATATGAAGAAATTTTATAGTTAGATAAAGGAAAGTGGGTGGTCAGAAGCAATGTTAGCCTACTAAATACTGAAAGTGGGGATATTGTCAGTGACTAGGGGAAATGGCAGATATGTTGAATAATTACTTTACCTTAGTATTTACAGTAGAAAAGGAGGCTAGCTTGCCAGAAGTCACAAGGAAATTAGTAGTGATTCGGGGGCAGGGACTGAATAAAATTAATGCAAGTAAAGCATCATTAATGAGGAAATTACTGGAATTAAATTGTGACAAATCCCCAGGACCTGATGGTTTCCATCCATTGGTGTTAAAGGAAGTAGGGGGGCACCTTGTATATGCCCTAACAATAATCTTTCAGAGTTTCCTAGATACAGGAGTTGTCTTTCTGGTTTGGAAGAATGCACATGTCAGTCTGCTTTTTAAGAATGGCAAAAGAGGAAAAGCAGAGAATTACAGACCCTGGTTAGTTTAACA
>NC_063356.1:13058657-13091344 GCF_021869965.1 Rhincodon typus
TCTGGTCAAAGCTCGTTCCACATCTCTTCTCTGGGATGCAGCTTTCTCCCTCAGCACTTGGTAATCAGAAACTGGCTCTCTGATTGTCTAACAATGGAGAAAAATGTACTTAAATATACACATTCTCATCTTCTCCCTGCTAATGCTCTGAACAAATGACATGTCTGAGCTCGATTTGGTTGCCTGGAATTCTTTTACTCTACACAACCATCTGACCTCATCAAACACCTGAAAAAAATTGCTTGAAAATCACACTTGCTAAAAAATAGATACACTTGCAAAAACTGATGAAGGGATTTGTTCTAATAGTGCTAATCTGCAATTTCTCAAAACTTAAATGGGGGTTAAACTGAATTGTTATTCTAAATTATTTAGAAGACCAGCCTATATTCTGATGAATGGTCATCAACCTGAAGCATTGGACCGGATTTTATTGTCAAAATAACAGTAGAAAAATATGACTCATTTTTATTTATGTGCAAATTACTTTCCTCTTGTGTAATTAACAGTGGTATACAACAGGCAACAGTTGAAGCAAATAGCACAAAAGTGTTTAAGGGAAAGCTAAATAATTCATGAGTGAGAAAAGAATGATGTGCTGATGGAGGTTGGATGAAAAAGAGAGAGAGAAGTGCACATGATGGGACTTATCACTAATTTCTGTATGTAAAACCAATATAAATGCAACAGCAATTTCTGCAAAGGAACAGATGCAGGATAAATGCAAATATTCTAGTGGCTGATGTTCACTTTGCATCACTCCATCATTAGCTCCATCCACCACTTGGAAAGTTTGCAGGCTGCCGAACTCCCCTCAAACTTTGAAACTGTCCCATTCAAAAACAAAAAGCACATATTCAAGGGTCCTCCTCTCCCCCTCACATGAGTATTTTCTTCCACTGAAGCAGTAGAACCTTGTCAGCCTGCAATAGGCAATTAGTCTGTTAAATTGATTATACACAGATTGCCTTCTACATGCTAGAATGAAGAGAAAGCTCTAAAGGTTTGTGCTACTTGTACACAAGTGCTCCCAAGGAGTAAAAAAGGAACGCCATCCACTACGTGGCTGACCTCGCTCTGGCACCAAATATACATCACTTCCACCTATCTTAACTATTTCCTTAATGACAGAGTAACATAATAATAATATGGCCCTAGTCTTGAAATCCCTCAGCCTAGGGAAAAGCACCTGCCATTCACTTTATCTATACCTTACATGTTTTTATAAACCTCTATATGGTCACCTCTCAATTTCCTACGCGCTAGTGAAAAAAACAGTCCTAGCCTACACAGCGTCTCCTTATAACTCTTGCCCTCCATTCCTGGCAACATCCTGGTAAATCTCTTTTGAGCTCTCTCCAGCATAATAATATCCTTCACAAATCCCAGTTTTCTTTCCCTTTCTTTGACACTGAATTCACCCACTCTAATTCACAATTCCTCTGAGTCCTCCGAGTCCTTGCACTGTTGCTTCTCGATCCTTCAATTTGACCAGGTAAAGAGTTAATAGTTGCTTGCTTGTTCACTCAGGTCCAAGATGCCCTGTACCACTTGCTGCACCACTATCTGCTCACACCTTTGTCATGCAATAAAACAAAAGGGGTAAACAGCAGCAGCTGCCCTGCTACTACAAAATGTGGTTCAGTAATGTGTTTTCTCTAGATGTTGCAACTTAATCTGAGTATTTTTTTCTTGGCTTTTTATTTCAAATTTGGGGAATACTCACAATTTTGCTTTGTTTTAACTAAATCACAAACTCTGCTCTCATTACATTAAAATTTGTTACTTATTTCATACATAACGGGATTCCAAAGATTTACAATGCCATTTTTTAGATCATTTTACTGCTGCACTCTCAATGCTTCCTCTCCAAACTACGGCTTCTTCTACAAAGTGGGCCTAGCATTAACACAGTGGCACAAGCATACATCTTTAGCATCCATAGACCAAGCCATAAATTTCAGAATTTCAAATCAACTCTCAACTTTGTGATTGGTTACATTGCTTCCTAAACTCTGTTAAGAATGTGAGGTAGGACACAAACATATAGCTTTGCACTTACAGGTGTCTTTATATAGGTGTGAGGATCAGGGAACTCTGGAAAATGCGCTGGGATGTACGAGGGATGCGTTCTCTTCTGTCCTGTAGAAAGTGCTCTGGGGGGTGCTGGGGTATTCGTAACAGGAGCTTAAAAGAGAAAAGAAAATTTTAAATTGATCACTACCTCAGCAGGGGGGCAGAAGTTAGACAATTGCAACTGGCTTTAGCATTCTTGAAGTTCTGCTCTGTCCCACACCATTCAAAAAGCATGTCTGGTATTTTAACAGATTTCACACTGGAGAGTGATAATACAAACTATTAAGTTAAGGAAAATCTGCAGTCAAAGGGCAGTAGTATATCACAAACTACTGTGCATGTATAGACATTGGTTGAGGAATGGATCAGCATAAATATCATATAGTCAAATATCCACTTGTGATCACAATACACGCAAATGAAGATGGATCACCTAACTGATTCACTAGAGGGGTGTTATCAGACGTGATAACACAACCAATATTTAGGATAGAGGGGCAAAGAACGTCAGTGCATAAATTTGTAAGGGAAAAGTTGCATGGTCAATGGTTGCCCTTAGCTGGTAATGTAATTAGATTTGCCAAGAAGCTTATCAGTGCGAAACAAATCAAGCTGGGTGTGGTTTTCTTTTCTGCATTTTACTTAAAAACTGTGAACAGCATCAATGTCTGCAGAAATGTTCTGTAACAATAGCCAATCTAATGCATACATGCTAACTAAAGATCAGTCCACCTTCAGCTTCGGAACAGTCCACCAAATTGGTGAGGGCTGTTGGAGACATGAAGGTTATCAATTGTCAAAGCCTATCCACATTAACAATACTAAAAGCAAAATTAACAAACTAATGTAAAATTAGCTAGCCTAATAAATATTTTCACCAGGATCAATACATTTTAATTACACACTTCCAGGAAAAATGTATTGTGGAAATTATGCTTTTTGTACAATATTCTTAGTCCCTCAAATTGATTTCTTCACAAATGCCAGACTTTTTATTATTATTCTCTCACAGGGTGTAGGCATTACTGGCTAAGTCAGCATTATTCCTGATTCCTAACCATCTTCGAAAAGGTGAGCCATCTTCTTGAATCACTGCAATTCTGTGGTGTAAGAGCACCTATAGTGCCATTTGGAAGAGAGTTCCAGGATTTTGACCCAGAGACAACATCATAATTTGGAACTATGTCAGCAATTTATGTTGCTTGGAGGGGAACTTACATGTGGTAGCATTCCCATACACTCTTTGCCCTTGTGCTAGGTGGTAGAGGTCATGGGTTTGGAAAGTGCTTTGATGGTATCTTGGCAAGTTGCATGCAACTGACAGTGCTATGATTATCTTAAAATACTTTCTGGAAGTATAATCCAAGATTGTTGAGACAAGTTATAATGGGAATGCTGGGTGTACCAGCAAAGTGGATATAATGTAAATTAAGTTGCACTATAGAATAGTAAAACTCATCATGAGTTTAATGTTAGATTGGCAGATAGTATAACATCAGCCCTGAATCATTTGAAATGGTGAAAGAGTGGCATCCACTGTCGCTCTGACAGAGGTTGTAGTGATCCATTTGCTTGCAGAAGATACTGCAAATATGGATCAGGCATATAATCAGTAGGAAGGAATAGAAGTAAAGGTTGGAGAAGACCAGAACGCACCATAATTAACAAGCTGAATAAATCCTTGATACTTTTGATCCTAAGAAAGTCTAGAAAGGAGTGAAACCACACAAAAAAAAAGCAAAAAAAAAACCTAGTTTAAGGTTGGTGAGAGAGCATGCACAAAATAACTTGAGATAAAATGAAATGATTGTAAGTAATGAAAAAATTCAAAATAACAAAACCAACAAAAAAAATCTATTGTGGGTTATCTTTCTTGGCTCCTGCAGTCAACAATGCAGTTCCTAATGCAAGTTGAACTTACTGGGGTCAAAAATCTATTCAGTGACAAACACAGAGTTCCTAATGTGATGCAATGGGTCTCTTTCTCCCCTCTGAAAGGCAGATTTTTTTTTACACCATACCTTACCCTAGTGTTTAAATAAAACCCAGGTTCAGGCAGGTCACAATATTCCACAATTAACATTTGGTGAAAACATACTTACGAGCTGTAATAACCATTCTCTGTGATCGCTTGGCATAAGCCTGAATATTATCCACATTAAAACCTGAAGAATAGGAGTATAAGTATCAAAACAAAGTACAGATGGCCATACTCTCAGCAATTCCTCATTAACTCAAATCAGCTAACACATAACTACAATTCAACACTACTTAACAGTTTTGCTAAAAGACCACAAGATTCAGCAGCACAGTAAGTGAAACAGTCAAGCTATCACAGAAGAGATTCAGTACGGAATTGAGTTACAGGAATTTTCTAGAAGCAAGAGTACAAACCGTACTCTGCATCAGGTCAGAAAAATAACTGACCAAACTGGCTGACCAAAGCTAGGATTGCAATCTAGCACTAAACGGTAAAAAGTTTAAAAAATTTGCCCTGGGACATCGGTGACATGGGAAAGAGAGTTTTTAAATCACATATCCCTTAGTGCATCATGAATCACTCATGTCTATACAGGCCAACCCAAGTACAGATGCGCTGGAGTTGGGTTTTTGCAATTCAGCACATTTGCTAATTCAACTCATTTTCTGGGGATTGGGCATAAATGAGCAGACATACTGAATTCAATTTCACAATTGCTATGACTGAATTTGAACTAATTTCTTTTTGATTTCTAATCCAGTTCCATGACCATGAGGCTATAACAGATTTGGTTCTAGTCTTTGTACAATCCTTGAATACATTAGGACCAGTTTTAGAACGTTTTAGGTAGGAAGCAATTAAAGATTAGTGCAAAAAACTATTATTTGTTCATTTGTCTCATATTGTGTTGCATGTAGAAGTTTACCAGACCACAAAAAGCAATCCATTGAATGTGAAGTGTTGTGCAACATCCTGAAGAGGAAATAGGTTGCTACATAAATGCAGCTGTCAAAAGAGTAGTAATATAAATAATCAAAAATGGTAAGCACAATGATCATAAAATGATGCCAGTGGGAAGTTTCACTTTAGCAATCCAATTTTAAAAAAGTATGATTATCAAGCCACTAATGATGCAACATCAAAGTATATTCACTGCATCAAGCACATTTCTCTTACAAAACATTCAAGCTACTGCTGGCAAACTATTTTTGAAAAGAAAAATCTGCAAATTAGGTACTTCTCAACTTCTCACCCATCTGTTGTAACCTTGGGCTGTTGTGGTTTAAGATGTCACACAAAATATTCAGTAAATTTAACAAACTAGGTCAACATTTGAGCACAATATAGAACATACCCATTTCTGCCAAAGTAACCACAATATCTGACAAGGTTGGTTGAGTTCGTGCTGAATGTTCACAATATACTTTGGCACTTCGACCAATTTCAGATAGATCTAGGGGAGAAAAGAAGTTCCTATTTAAATAAAGTGGTGTGTGAGGATCAAGATACATGGCACATACTTCTCTATTCCTCTATTATGCAGTGCTTACTTAATAAAAATGTCCAACAAAACTGTTAAAATAGAAACGAACTTCATTTGCTCGCTATTATTCAGGTGCGTGATAACATTCTCCACAGTTTTGTCAACTTAACAATATAAACATTACTTTTGCAGTACCACTTTGCCATATTTCAGAAAAAAGGCAGAAACCTCACAAGATGCTCAGCAGACCAGGCAAATCTATTCAGAAAAGTCAAGATAAGCCACTATCTCAGTAGTGAAACCTTGCTCTGAACTCAAGTCATTTTCAAATTAAGATTCAGACACATCAGTGTGCCTTGGACAATAAAAGATGATTTAATATTGGAGGATTCATGCTGCTGTAAAGACTCTATTCACCTGAATCCAGCACGTGACTAGTCACCACTAGCCTATATCAGTATGGGTCGGGGTGGGGAGATGGATTGTATGATTGAATTATCCAAGCCCGGTCATCATACTTGTTTTGTGTTCACCACTCTACAAAGTTGCACAACCTACTAAATTCAGATCCGGCATTGTCGCAAAACAAACTCGGTCCACCCCATAGAGGAGACTGCAGATGTACATGAGACAAAGACACAAATATCTGATTTGGGTCACGAGATAACACAGATGCTACACACCCAGGTTAGGTCATTATAAAAGCAGATAAGAGTGCAAGTCATACCTCACAAACACATGACGCTAAGGCTGCCTACAGGTGTGACTGATGGTTTTCAAAGCAACTCTCAATTTGTACCAATCTACTTCAAAGTAAAGTAGAATCATAGAATTTGTTGGGTGGGGATGGTCAGAAACAGGGGAACAGTGCATAGGCAACTATGAGGACAAGTGAATAAAAACATTTAGAAAATAATTGTCAAGAGAAGTATTTTACACCAAATGAAAATGGTGGCTTTGGTTTAAATGATGCTAATTTTTTGCACTGAAATATGAAAAAGTGACCTTTGAAAGCTCAAAATACATGGCATCCCACAGGGGCAGATGGGTTTTCTACCACAATTTTTACCAAGTTGACAAGAAAATCGTAACAACTTATAACAAAGCTACAGCATAAACCTTGTGGTTTGTGATGCACTTGAGTTTCTGGTCTGGATTCTCTCAGCTGGGGCTAAAAAAGATCAAATGTTTTTCATATTAAAACAAAGCCTCAGTGATACTGTTAAAGGGATCCAAGCCAAATGGTGAAGTATGAAACAAGGCAATTCTTCTCCTTGATAGTAGTTTATTAACAGGATACAGTCTTAAGATCAAAAACAGAAGTTGCTGGTAAAGCTCAGCAGGTCTGGCAGCATCTGTGGAGAAAAAAAATCAGAGTTAATGGAAGGGTCACCGGACCCGAAACGTTAACTCGGATTTTTTCCTCCACAGATGCTGCCAGACCTGCTGAGCTTTTCCAGCAACTTCTGTTTTTGTTCCTGATTTACAGTATCCGCAGTTCTTTTGGTTTTTATGCGCTTTTAAGATCTCTGCCTCCTAACTACCACTCTGGTGTCCCAGCTGACTCTCAGGTGTGATTCCAGTCCTTCATCAAAAAAAGGTCCATCTTTAACAGCATGATCAAAAAACCATTAATAATTCTGTACTTTAAATTAACCTGTGCACTAATGGAACTATCTAACTCTTTTAAAACTGAACAATACTAAACAAAGCCAACTATTTTCTACTCACAGCTCTGCAGCATTTCAGTCAGAGTTTCAACAGCTGCCTTTTCTGCTGCATCAAAACCTGCTTCAGTTAGTAGGGAACTAACCACCACCTGCAGTGTCCGCCTTCGTGCCAGATAATAGTTATCTGAAGGGGACATTGATGCTTTGGAACTCGATGATTTCTAGTAAATAAAACCGACAAAGCTGAGTAGACAATACATAGGTACATTCCAAACACTGTTCAATAGGTACATTCCAGACATTGCAACACATTAAGGAGAGAGAAGTTATCTGGACACTTTGTTCCAAGAGTTGGTCACATCCTTTACAAGGTTTTCTGATTTGGTCAGTGGTCAGGCATAGGAGAATGTGACTACAAGTGAGGCAGAGAATGGGACCCAGTGATGGGCATGCACGAGATATAGCCTTTGCAATCGTCCAACTGGTTTTGAAGTTCTTTCAATTTATTTGGATGAGAACAGGAGCTGCAGGGTAGATAAGTGAACTGACTTGAAGTCATCTCAAACAGGGGAGAAAATAGGAATGCAATGATTTTAGAGACAGTACAGTCAAAAGGATAGGCAAAGCTCACTACATCGGAGAACAAATGTCCAGGCAGCTATAGTGCTTGCCCAAGGTCAAGGCTTGGTCATCTGCTCTGGAATGAAGAGGAACTGTAGTAGGAAGGGGAGGATCTAGATGTCATGATACAAGCAAATACCAATAATATCGCAAGTACTAGGAAAGAGGTTCTGCTTAGGGAGTGTGAATAGCTGGAGGCCAAATGAAAAGAGCTGACCCTCAAAAGATAATAATTGCTGAATTGTTGCCTGAGCCTCAAGCAAATTGACATATGCAAATAGGATAAGAGAAATAAGTATATGACACAAAGATAGATGTGGGAGAAGTGGGTTTCATTAATGGGGCATGGAAACAGCACTGCTGAAAGTGAGAAGTGTACACTTGCGACAGCCTACACTTGAACCATGCTGGCATGGCTCTGGAAAATAGAATACCCAGGGCAGTAGACAGGGCTTTAAACTAAATAAGGAGCAGAGGGGACCACGTGAGAGAACACATGGTAAGGATGATAACAAGTAATAAAGCAGAACAGCAATTTGGGTATTGATTACCAGAATGTGACAGGAAGGAACAGAATATATAAAGGTAAAAGTGTCCCAGCTGACAAGGTAAAACATGCATGCTGCATTTGTAACAATCAGGATGAATAGTTAGAACAGATACAGATAAATACATATGACCTAATAGGCATTACAAAGACATGATTCAAAGGTGAGCAAGGCTGGGACCTGAACATTGGACAGAGTTGAAGGGTATATCACAATGACAGAATGCTAAAAAAAGGTGGTAAAGTGGCTCTGTTAATTAAGGATGGCATTAGTTATGTAATGAAAGATGATTTTAACTTGAAAGAAACAGATGATCTGCAGCCTGGGATCTTAAAAGCTACCTTGATTAAAATATTCCAAAATTCCTTCAATTCTGGAAGAGTCCCAGCCAAATGGGACTCAGCAAAAACAGAAAACTACAGGAACCAAAACAAAGTTGCTCAAAGTTCTGAGGAAGGGTCACCAGACCCGAAACGTTAACTTTTTTTTCTTCACAGATGCTGCCCGACCAGCTGAGCTGTTCCAGCAACTTTGTTTTTGTTCCTGATTTACAAGCATCTGCAGTCCTTTTTGTTTTTATACCGGAAGCTACAGGCCAGTTAGCCAAACATCTATCATGGAGGATGTGCTAGAATCCATTATTAAGGTTACTGCAGGATACTCAGAACATCACAATGTCTTCAAAGAGCCATCATGGCTTTGCAAAAGAGAAATTGTGTTTCAACTAATGTACTAACGCTTTTTGACAAAGTAAAAGTCAGTGGATATAAGTGGTATACTTGGACTTCCTGAAGGCATTTGATAAGGTGCCACATCAGAAGCTGGTGCACAAGATTACAGTTGGTTTGGGGGATAACATGTTAGTTTGAATAAATAATTGATTATCTAACAGTAGATAATCTAACTGACAGCAGGGACAAATGAGTCCTTTTCTGGTTGGCAAACTGAAACTGTGCCAAAGGCATCAATGCTAAATCCTCAACTACTTACAACCAATACCAATGTTTTTGATGAAGGGTTTGAATGTATTGTAACTACATTTGTGGATAACGACAAGATAGGTAGTAAAGTAGATTGTCAAGAGGAGGGAGAGTCTGTCAGAGGACAGAGACAGAGATTGAGCAAGCAAACTTTTGGCAAAAGCAATAACATGCAGAAAGAATAACTTTTATTTTTGCAGGAAGAATAGAAAAACAGTAGTTTATTTTTTAAAATAGAGACAGAATGCAGAACTCTGACACAATGGATGAATCAAAGGTACAGCAAGAGATTAGGAAAACAAATGGAATATGATTTATTGCAAGGACAATATAAAAGTCAGGAAATCAGGGAGACACTAAAACTAGGGAACATATTTTAAGTTTTCCTTTTATAAAGAGATTAGATTAATCGGTTTCTCTCAAAGCGTGATTAGAATGTGACATTTTCTTCCCCAGAGGATAATGGAGGCTGCATCGATAAGTTTATTCAAGGCTGAGTCAGAATGATTATTGATAGAAGAGGGAGTCAAGGGTCATGAGGGGAAGACAGAAAATTGAAGCCCAGACAACAACCAGATCGATCATGATCCTATTGGATGGAGAGAACAAGCTTAAAGGGTCAAATGGCTTACTCTTGCTCCCAAGTACTAGTTTCCTAAATCCAAAATCCTCAAGCTAGAAGCAGGATTAAAACTTCAGTGGATAAAGGCAATAAATAAAAATCTCAGAAGGCAGTATGTACCAAAATATTTAGTTGCATGTAATTCCATTAATTCAAAATAAGCAACATTTAAAAAAATAAAGTCATTCTGCATTGAAACATGGAACCAGATTAAAAACCTCAACAGATTTCAAAAATAACATTTATTTCCATAATTGAATAGATTGTCAAGATCTACAAATTTGTCAGGCATGATTTCCCTTTATGAACCTATGCTGACCCTGCTTGATCATATTGTGTATTTCTAAGTGCTCTATGATTGCATCTTTTATAATAGTATCTTTAACATTTTCCCAATACCACATATTAAGCTAACTGACTTATAGTTCCTTGTTTTTGTCTCCTTCCCTTTTTAAATAACAGAATGAGCCAAGTGCCCTCTTTCTGCCTTTGTGATTCTAACTGTCTGTTATGTTAAAAAAATGTTGATAAACAACTTGTCAAGTTTGCAACTGGCAGTGTAAAATCTAACCATCGTACCCTTATTTTATTAAGTAGTATAATTGCGTTCATTGTCCAATTATAAATAACTAAAAGTGGGATGCATAACCTCTGAAATTCTGTTTTTAGTAAAATATTCTTTTTCACTCTTGTAAAGTGATTGCTGCGCGAACCACAATTCCTCAGAACAGGATGATCAGACTGATAGAGAACTTTGCACTAAGTATGAACTCAGTATGTTTCAAATACTGTTTACATTTGAATTGATATAAAACTGAATATGCAATTTACAGTTGAAAATGCAAAACATTTAGTTAAGATTCATTTATTTGGCCCACTTTGTTTCATCCTCAAGCATTGTTCCATACATCGGGGAAACCACGCGGAGGCTTGGGGACCGCTTTGCAGAACACCTACGCTCGGTTCACAATAAACAACTGCACCTCCCAGTCGCGAACCATTTCAACTCCCCCTCCCATTCCTCAGACGACATGTCCATCCTGGGCCTCCTGCAGTGCCACAACGATGCCACCCGAAGGTTGCAGGAACAGCAACTCATATTCCGCTTGGGAACCGTGCGGCCCAATGGTATCAATGTAGATTTCACAAGCTTCAAAATCTCCCCTCCCCCTACCGCATCCCAAAACCAGCCCAGCTCGTCCCCGCCTCCCTAACCTGTTCTTCCTCCCACCTATCCCCTCCTCCCACCTCATGCTGCACCCCCATTTCCTACCTACTAACCTCATCCCGTCCCCTTGACCTGTCTGTCCTCCCGGGACTGACCTATCTCCTCCCTACCTCCCCACCTATACTCACCTTTACTGGCTCCATCCCTGCCTCTTTGACCTCTCTGTTTCCTCTCCACCTATCTTCTCCTCTATCCATCTTCTATCCGCCTCCTCCTCTCTCCCTATTTATTTCAGAACCCCCTTCCCCTCTCCCATTTCTGATGAAGTCTAGGCCCGAAATGTCAGCCTTCCTGCTCCTATGATGCTGCTTGGCCTGCTGTGTTCATCCAGCTCTACACCTTGTTATCTCAGATTTTCCAGCATCTGCAGTTCCTACTATCTCTGAAGGCACAAGATATGTCTTTCCCACAGCAGCTTCAGCAGCCACTAGGTGGAGCCAAACCTGAGCATTTACTTTGCAAATAGGAAACTTCAATGTATAAATTATTAATTTTTGAGTGTACAGGTGGTCCCTGATTTATGAACGTCCATCTTAAGAATGTTTGTACTTATGAGCGAGATTCCATAATATTAAATTTAAGGATCCGACATGCAAACATTCACTTGTACTTACAAATAGATGTTTTATATTATATCGCATTGTGTTCTCACTTGCATACAAATCGACTCACGATCATACTCAGGAATGGAATCAATTCTTAAACCAAGGACTGCCTGTACAGACACTGTCATACATTCAAAGAAACTTCTGATCTGTCCACATTACCTGGGTAACATTTTCCACTGAGACTCTACACGTTGCGTCAGCTGACGTGTATGTATCTGAGACAGAAGCCGTAGTCATTTTCACAATCTAATGGTTGCCTGAAACAAAGGTATATTCATATTAACAATCAATAAACTGATATTTCAATCAACACCTGAACTTTCATTTTTACATATGCAATACATTAGTTTACATTGGCAAAAGCATGTTTGCATCTTGTAAAAGCAACGCCTAAAGGAACACATGAACATTATATATTGGTCTTTTCACTCAATGCAGCCAGCAGCAATACTTGGAAAGAAAGAAACTCTTACAAACAGGAGCTAAGTGGATCATTCACACCCACCCAAAATGAAAAACCAGAATGCATCTCAATGTCTTTGAACATTTAAATGGAGAAAGTCTGCAAGACACCACATATTTCAAAAATATAAACAAATCAATTAGTCACAAACTCAAGAAAAAGCAAAAGAAACCAGGAAAGAAAATTAATCCTCCCACAAAGCCACTAAAATACCAAATGGATTTCATATCTGCCTAGCAACAAGGTTCTTCCACCTTCTCTAGTCTTCAAAAAGAACTAAATATTGAAAAAATTGCTACCATCCATTATAAAAGCAACGAAGAAGCATGTACATTGTCATCAACCGGTGAGTGCGAAGTGCACTACCAGAAATGCTGCATACAAAATAAGAATTAAATTATTATGGGAATACATTAAGGTGTTCCAAGATCCTAATTCTACAATGTAGGCTTATTGTTAGCATTTAGCCCTCTTTGCGTTCAATAATTTGAAACAATTACCAGCTACCCATGAGAAGCATGATAGGTGGTCAAAGAAAACAAAAAGCATCTCTCTTAAAGCTCAGAACACTTATTTTACTATTTCATGGGAATATAGAGCCTGTGGTAAGGCCAGCATTTGTTTCCCATCCTGAATTGCCATCAGAATTTGTTACATGGTTGTTTGCTCAATCACAGGTGAGAGATTATTGTTCAAGCCTACCTTCAGTATATTATATAGAATGGCCCTTCAGTATAGCGAATTGAATTGATTCTCTCGGTACTTTTAATTACTAATTACACAACTTAATTACAGGGCTGACAAACAGGAGGCTGGAAGAACACAGGAAGCCAGGCAATATCTGGAGGGAAGAAGTCAACGTTTTGGGTATTACCCTTCTTCAGGGCTGGATGTGGGGTAGAGGGAGCTGCAGATAAAGAGAGGGGTGGCAGGGGAGGATAGCGGAATGGTGCCGATAGGTGGACACTTTTTTTCTCTTTTTATTTTGAGGCTGAATTACAGGGCCACTGTACTGGCATATACGAAAATTGTTACTTGCTTTGAGCAAGTTAACCTTGTAAAATCATTTTACAATACCAATGTTGAGGCAGTGAAAATATTGTCTAATTGAAGCCCACTGCACCTGAAAACCCAACCACATGCTCCATATATCCAGTGGATATGTCTGTGGCAAGGTACTAACGATCTGAAAAACCACATCCTTCCTGGATCCCACTTTGAGGCAGTGATGCAAGTACATAGTGCTAGCTGAGAGTCAAGTGCATCAGGTAAACCCTTCAAGTAGGTGATTTTCTTTCCAAGTACTTCCCCTCATCCATTATCATCCTCAATATCCAGAAATGCCGTATTCACTAGTCCAAACCGCTCATACTTCGCACCACAATTAAAGTTTCAAAAAATATTTTGTTACATCAGAAATGTATTGACTGTCACATTATCTACTGAATATGCTTTTTCATGTTCTTAACACAATATATTATTAGTTAATCTGCCATTTTCACCTTTCCTTAAAAAAAGCTACAGAAAAATAAGGAGTGAAACAGTAAACACAGAAGAAGTGAAACCATTCATTACTTCGCAGGATGGCTTCCATTACAACTCAATGGGGTCTAAGTTGCGTGGCAACATGTTATTTTACATGCAGGTAGTGTTCTGAAGCTACAGACTGTGATGGGTAGAGGCATCAATCTTCGTTCCATCTTACTGCTGCCCAGAAATCTCTTCCACTACTGTGTGGAACAAGATTTTGCAGTTTGGCTACATTATGAATGCACCTTCCTTGGCCATCAAATAGCTTCTGGCTCAGAGGCAGGTACACCACCCACTGCGTTACAAACCCTCCTTTTAAATAAGCAGACAGATCGAATTTACAGCCATTGATCACAAACCATTTCGCATTTACAATGTGGAGCAAGAAAAACTCTAATTCATACAATTTTAAAAGGCATTTATCTAACGTATACTCACTTTTAGTGCGTCAGACATTTAAACTGTAAATAATTGTGTCTGGAAGACTTTTTTTAAGCAAAATGTTTTGCTGCATTCAAAAAAGGCAGCCAACATCGACGAATAAATTAAATATAAAATTTACGAAGGAGATAATGAGTTCGTTAAGCTGTATGTAACTTTATAAAGCTGGGACATTTATTTCTGGTTCAGGCCTGTACACTCGAGAGACTCCTGGCCTGGACACCGACTTAAAGTAAATCAAGATTTGATTTCTTTGCTTTAGGAAAATAAAACCATCTGGTGCCTAAACGCAAGCAGACTTCACAATTACGATTGTTTTCAGTGCGGCCGGAGATTTCAGGTCCGAAAGATCGCACGCTATTGGGATGGAAAATGAAGCAGCTCGTCACCTCAGCTCAGCTCAGCTCCGCGGACCCGCTTCCGCTCCGTCTCCTCGCAGCCTGTACTGCCCCCTGCGCTGGCTGAGCGGGAACTGCAGGCTGGTCCTCCCATCCTCACACATCGCTCACGTCAGTGCCCCAGTGCCTTAAAATAAAACCCACATCCTTATACCTAAATGTATCCTGCGCCGAACGTCTCCCAGCCGTATGGAATGCTTTTGAAATGTAGTTCCTACCGTAATTTTTTTATTCTCTCTCTCAGAGGGCGGTGACTGTGTGACATTCTTCGCCACAGAGGGCCGTCAATTATATTCAAGGAGATAGATTTCTTATCATTAACGGCATCAAGGGTTATGGTCACAAGGCAGGAAAATTGAGTTGAGGATCATCAGATTAGCCATGATTTGTTTGAATGGCAGAATATATGCAATGGGCCAAATGGCCTTCCTCTGCTCGTAAGTCTCATGGGGAATAAAGGACACCAGTCAATTTGAGTGGGCAGGCACAGGGATCAGCTCAACATTTAACCAGAAAGATAACACCTTCCAACAGTTCTTACTGTAGTGGCTGGAATGAGGTCAGCCAGGTGGGCGTTATAGAATAAGAGTTCCCTGACCGGTCTGTTAACCTGGTCCGACCTGAGGGCCCTGGCTGACAGATATAAACAGGAGTGTCAGCGGTTCTGTTCACCCTAGGAGCCAGCTCTGAGCTAGCTGGGTCAGTGTTATGTACTATGCATGTGTAAATAAAGGCTGACTTGGTGACAGGATACCAGCCTTTGTGGAGTTACTTCACATACCACCTCAGGAGTGGCAATTTTTATTTTGACACTTGAGTCCTAGATGAAGACTTAAACCCAGACACTTTTGACTTAGAGTCAAGAGTGCTTCCAACAGTGCCACAGGTGACAGTTGCATTTACATTGCCACACTGCATACATCAAGAACATATCAGAACTGACAACGAGACTCCTAAGACCACTAGGAATCATGGTGGCCCACAAGCTCACAGCCACTCTACGACAAACACTCACAAGGATTAAAGACCCCATTCCCATGACATGCAGAACCCACGTGGTTTACAAAATACCATGCAACGACTGCCACAACATTACATCAGACAGACAGGAAGGAAACTAGCCACCAGGATACATGAACATCAATTAGCAACAAAATGGCACAATGAACTCTCCTTAATATCGGCACATTCACACAATGAAGGCCATCAGTTTAACTGGGACAAGGTAATCATAGAAGCCCAAGCCAAACATAGACATGCACGGGAATTCCTAGAGGAATGGGTCTCCACCCGTAATGCAATCAACAAACACATAGAATTGGACCCCATATACAAACACATACAGATCAAAACCAGTAATGACACTACTCACCATAACAGACCAAACAGTATAAATTCCAAGCAGAGTAGAATACCTTTGCTTCATCGGAGGGTCCACTGACAATGTCACCTAGCATGTTGATTAAACGTCTGAATGAAAACAAGCCAGCTCGGCAAGCAAATCAACAACCTCACCCACAACCTGAGCTTTGCCAAAACTTTGATTTACAAAGCTCTTCCCAGATAATGAACTCTTCTTGAAGTGCAGTCACTGTTGTAATGCAGGAAATTTGAAGAGCAGACAGGATCTCAGTTTAAGATCTCATCTGGAAGATGACATTGCACTGCACTCTCTCAGTACTACACTGAAGTGTCACCCTAGATTTTTGTGTTTAAACTCTGGAATAGGTGTTTAACCCACAGTCTTTTGATGCAGAGTTGCTACTAATTGGGTCACAGTTGACAATCAAAATGCATTAATATGGAAAGTGATGACTGGCTTCAGTTTGTGTTCTAAGTTTGTCTCCCATGGTTAGTAAGAACCTGTTTTTCTGTGTTAGCTTTGTTTGTAATAAAAAAGGTATTAGCAGCACATTGTCCAAAAAAAACTGATGCACTGCATGAAGAGAGTGGAATAGCATAATCAGTAGGTCAGTATGTCAGTGTGGTTAGTTTCATTTAGTATTACAAACTATCATTTTTTTCAACTTTAATTGCAGTAAGAAGTTGTATGAACTTTGTTTATACACAGTCAATAATGGACAGAGTTTGAACGGGTGAATTGCCTCATTGTATTTAGAGAATGATAATGAATTTCATTGCTGTAACGTGTTTTCAGAAATCTGGTGACCATGAAAGGCACTATTGAAATGCAAGACTTTTACTTGTTTTTGTCATGGTTGTTGTGATGTAGGAAACACAGCAGCTAATTTATGTGAAGCAAGCTCCCACAAACAACAAAGTAATAATGATCTGATAATCAGTATCTTGTGGAAATTGGGGGAGAAATGTTTTTGGGCCATAGAATTCTACACTAGGGAAAGAGGCCAGATGGCCTATTGAGTCTACGCTGACCCTCCAAACAGCATCCCATTCAGATCCAAGCCCCATCCTATAAATTCACATGTACCATGCCTAATCCACCTAGTCTACACATCTCTGAACATTACAGGGCAATCTAGCATGGTCAATCCACCTAACCTGCACATCTTTGCAGTGTGGGAGGAAACTAGAAACCTGGTGGAAACCCACACAGACACAGGGAGAACATGTGATCTCCACACAGCCACCCAAGGCTGGAATCAACTCCAGGTCCCTGGCATTGTGACGCAGCAGTGCTAACAATGGTGCCACTGTGCTGCCCCTGCGCCCCTTTGAAATAGTGCCATCCGAATTTTTACATCCACCTGAGGAGGCAGCGAGTCTATAGTTTCAAAACCAGGGCAAGGAATCCTACAGCGATCACAACTGCGCTACATTTCATTAAAAAGCCAAGATCTTCAACAATGCAGCACTCTGGGGCCATATGAAGAGTACCAGCCTTGATTTTTCTGCTTAACTACTAGAGTGGGACATCCATCCACAAGTCATAACTGAGCCTTGGCTGACACCTACCACCAAAAGTTATTGTTTAAAGCAGAGGCAGGAAATTTGTGGACATCATAACTGCCTAAGGATATTTTTGAGCAGAGATGAAGATTTATTTTGCAAAACCCCTGAATTACTGCTTTAGAATATGCACTATTTTGTGTCTTTGCAAAATTCAGTCTCAGTGAGGACACAAAACTGACAGTACCAGTTTTATTGTCCATTGTAAGCACAGTCTGATATGGTCAGGGAATAAAACAATCATCTGATTAGTAATTCACAACTTTGCGCCCACCAGATTTGAATTTTGTTCCCATAATATTAATAATCCTACCATCAAAAATTGTGAATTCATACTCCCATTCTTTTAAAGAGGGGAAAGATAAAATAGTTTTCTGGAAATAGCTTGCAAATAAATACTTTTGAATGTAACTTGTCCTATAAATCTACAATATGAATGCAGTTAATTTGACAATAAAATGGTGAATATTTCAACGTCATTATGAACAACCTGTCAAATTAACCACTTAAAGAAAAGTAACTCTTGATCTCTCCTCACATCAGGAATTTATATCAGCACTTCTAAAAACAATTTACAATAGGAAAGTACTTTCGAAGTACAGATATTCTCTTATTGTGGGACAAACAGCAGTCAATTTTACCACAACAGTGTCTCATGGGCAACTCAACTAAACAAAAAAGATATTCTGTTTTTGGTGATGAGATCAATATTAGATAGAATAATTCACCTGTCCTTCAGATAATGCCTTGGAGAAGCGGGGGGGGTCTCTTGATCAAAGGCACATAGGGACTGATTGAGGGACTGTATGTCAGGAAGGGGAGGCCCATGAAGATATTCCCTACCCTTACAGTTGACACTACATCCCCAAATACTTCTCTGCATGACCCCCACCCCATGAAACATGTGGCCTGTGTCACTCTGCAAACTTGCGACTCCAGTGCCTGTCCTTCCACCATCAATCCCAGCTGTCCCATGGTGCTGCTGATTAGAAGAGCTGGCAGTCTCTGGTTGGTTGAAACCTTTCTGTAGGTGAGACCTCTGCTCCCAGGATTTTGTTTGATTGATTGATTTATTGTCATCTGTACCAAAGTACAGTGAAGAGCTTTGTTTACAGGAAGTACAGACAGATCATAGTAAGCAAAGAAGTACAGATAAAAGTGTGGCATGGTCATAAGAAAAGTTACATTTAGATCGACTGTAGGATGCTCACAAGGAGTCGCATAGTGTCAGCGGGGAGAAGGGCCACAGTTGGTCTCTTCACTGCCTGGTTGGCCTCTTGCCATTTCTCCAGCCAGCGGGCAAGGTACCAAGGTGTCTGCAGGCACTGACACTTAAATATACATTTTCTACACTAGGGTCCAGGAGGAAGACTAAATCCCCAATCAATCATTATTTATTATTATATTAATTTCATCATTGTATTTATTAGAATTTTGTCTCTTCCAAATGTGCACCTGTGGCTCAGTTGGTAAGACGTTTGCATTTTAGATCAACTGTTTGTGAGTTCAAGTAAAACGCAAGGGGCAGAATTCTGCCCTCCTGCATGGTGCGTTTGGTGGAAGGGGCATTTAATCAGGTGGCAAATTGGCAGGTGGAGAATCTTGTCACCTTCCTACCTCCACCCTGATAATTCCTTGGCAGTAAAAGCCAGTGGACAGACTTCCTGACCCATTGCCAACTGAGGCCATTAAGTGGGAAATTAATGCCCACTTCAGAAGCTCAAGCCACTGCCATTTATATTAACCCAGGAGTAGCTTGCAGGCTTCTGAAAATGAGGTGGGTCCCTTCTTCAAGGGCACTCAGTGCCTGATGGAAGGACCCAGTGTTGGGAAGGGTGTTTCCTTTCTCACAAGAAATCCCTCACTGAACTTACTGCTCAATACCCGCGCCTCCTCCCATGCCACCCACCCCCCTAACTTTCAACTTCATGGCTGCCATTGCTCAGCTAGGGGGTGAGCTCCAGCCACCATAACTGGTAGCTGAGTCGTGAAATCCCAGTCTTCTCCATGAAGTACCAACCAAGGATTTGAGCATAAAGATCTTAAACTGACTTAACTACTGAGGGAGTCCTGTGCGGTCAGCAGGGTGACCAATTCTTATGAAATAAAATAAGGGACACTTTGAATGTGGGACTAGCTAGTGACCTGAAGGGCTAGGGTGGTTGACTTTCTGTTGAAACTAACAGCAGTGGGGTGGCTGGTTTTAAGGGCATAAGTATAAAGGTGTATCTGGCCCTAGTGGCCAATGACCAGAATACACATGAACACAACAAAATAAACAAGGTGACAAATTTGAGGAGATTTCCAGTTATAGTCACACACAGGTTCTCCTAGAAGTAAGCAACAAAAGATTCAGGGAGATAGCAAGAACTGCAGATGTTGGAGTCAGAGACAACACAGTGTGGAGCTGGAGGAACACAATAGGCCAGGCAGCAACAGAGGAACAGGAAAGTTGACATATCAAGACGCGGCCCTTCTTCAGAAATGGAGATGGGCGAAAGGAGCTGGGAAATAAATAGACGGAGGAGGGATGGGATTAGGGAAAGATAGGTAGGATGGTGATAGGTGGGTGCAGGCAGGGAGTGGTGTGGATTGGTCAGTGGGATGGGTGGGGCGAATAGGTGGGAGAGAAGATGGGCAGGTTGTGTTAGGTCAAGGAGTCTCCAGCACATAACCCATTCACAACCGGAAGGCTGCCTGTAATTTTGTAACATCCCTCCAAGTTATCTGCTCCTCCAAGTTTGGCTTCTTGTAAAGCACTGATTTCAATCACTCCACCATCAGTGCCATATGTTTAGCTGTCAAGCCCCAAACTCAGCATTCCCTTCCCCAAGCCCCAAACTCCGCAATTTCCTTCCTAAACCGCTCAGTCTCTCTACCTGTCTATTCTACTTTAAGAAGCTCCTTAAAACCTACCACTTTGAGCACGCTAATTGTTACATGTTCTAATATCTTCATTATGTCAGCAGTATCAATTTTTGCTTCAACCTTTTCCTTTGAAGTTCGTTGAGCTCTTCTATTATCTTCAAGATGCTACATAAATACTCGCGGTTGTTGCTATTGTTATTTCTTGGGGCAGGGGAAGTGTAGACTGCTGTGTAACTGTCTGAAAGGGTGAATACTGAGAAGTGTCATAGACACTGTTCACTGTGATGATTTATTTACGGTTCAAGTAAACGTGACTCGAAAGAAAGCCACTCACATGATGAGTGAAGATGGTAAAGCAGAGGTTCAGAAGCAACACAGGTCAATATTAAAAAGAAAAGATCGACCTTGCCACAGGGGATCAGCATTGTCCAATCAATTATTAAAGTACAAAACTACAAGCAACAAGCATGAGAAATTGATACAGCAGGACGGGCACCAATCACTAAAAGTCTTTGTCAACACTGAAGGGCAGAGAAATCTTACGGATGCAGATAGTGCACAGCTGTCAAAATGGATTGCTTTATCTGTCATACAATAAGTCAATTTTATATAAGGTACCAAAGTAGGACATAGTCAAAAAAAGCAAGAAGTCAAATAGCTACCTACACAAAGTTGTTAGTGAGGTAGAACAGCCTACAACAGCAGAAAAACCTAAAGAATTTCTGGAGAATAGGGATCCAGACCTGAGGTATTGGCAAGTTAATATTTATGTCAATGGTTAACTCGTGGTTTTCAATTTAAATACAAGGTAAATGTCATGATAATATCAGACATTAAGCCATGGCTAAAAAAAGGATGTTTTGTTATGGAGGGTGTGCAGCAAAGGTTTACCAGACTGGTTCGTGAGATGGCAGGACTGACATATGAGGTGAAGTTGAGTCAGTTAGGATTATCTTCACTGGACTTCAGAAGAACGAGGGGAATCTCATAGAAACCTACAAAATTCTAACAGGACTAGACAGGGCAGATGCAAGAAAGATGTTCCCAATAAGGGGGTGTCTAGAACCACAGTCACATTCTAAGGATACAGAGTAGATCATTTACTTCACCTAGGCAGTGGTGAAAGCTGTGGAATTCGCTACTAAAGAAAGTAGTGGAGGCCAAAACATCTTATTATTTCAAGAAGGAGTTGAATATAGTGCTTGGTGCTAAAGAGATCAAACAATATGCAAAAAAGTGGGAATGGCCATCGGTCATAATGAACAGCAAAACAGGCTCAAAGGGCTTGGAGATAGAAAGAACTGCAGATGCTGGAGTCAGAGTCAATACAGTGTGGAGCTGGAGGAACACAGCAGGACAGGCAGCGTCAGCGGAGCAGGAGAGTCAATGTTTCGGGTTGGGACCCTTCACCAGGACTGATGACAGGTCCTGACCCGAAATACAGACTCTTCTACTCCTCTGATGCTGCCTGACCTGCTGAGTTCCTCCAGCTCCACATTGTATAGGCTCAAAGGGTTAAATGGCCTACTCCTGCTCCTATTTTCTATGTTTTGATGTAAAATACTGACTACAGCCAATAACAGTACAATATATGGTTGAGGATATATGGCATATCAGATTAAGGCTATGCTACAAGCAACTGTCTAAAATAGGGGGCACCAAATAGTAGAAAACTATATGTACTTTAGATTCAGGAATTCCAGTTCTTGAAAAGGAATGCATGTATTGATGTCAATCTTGTTCAAATAGTGGATGGAGTTAAACTAGTTAAAGCCAAAAACCATAATACATTAAAACAGAAAGTGCTGGAGAAACTCTGGCAGCATCTGTGCCAAGAGAAAAAGAGTTAACATTTCAAGTCCAATATGACTTTTCTTCAGAAAGGCAAGGAACAACTGGTCAAGGAACAAACAGTTTGGAACTGGTCAAAAGACAACTGGTAGAAGATTTCTCAAGCCTCCCTAGACTTCTAGCAGAAATCAAACTGAAATTGGAACGTACCGAGATTAGCCATGTCGGCATAAAAAATTTATTTCATGCTGTTGACAAGATGGGAACTTGCGACTGTACTGGTCTGTTGGAGATATTTTCTACTGCTATCAACATTGAAGAGGGTTCAAATTGCAAGAATTAACATGGTTTGGCAATGAGATAGCTAATGAGCACTTGACCTAATTATAAATTTATAGCTGATGTTAATGCGAGTGCAAGGCAGCCTAAAGAACAATTATCTATGACAGATTCAAGTTTGATGTTGGATGCACAGACAACTCAAAAGAGACAAGTTCAAAAAGAATACTTGACTTCCTTATCTTCCCAGGAAGAATCCTCAGTACCAAAGATCACAGCAAGCCAGAAGATTAGGGTGGCAATGTGGCTCAGCAGTTAGTACTGCTTTTTCACAACACCAGGGACCTGGGTTCAATTCCAGCCTTGAGTGACTATCTGTGTGGAGTTTGCACATTCTTCCCCCTATCTGTATGAATTTGGTGACTTTATCTTTTTCACCTTTGGTCTGTGCACAAGCATGACCCTGAACTTCCTGCAGCCAGTCATTTTAACACAGCATCCTGCTCGCATGCCCACATGTCTGTCCTTGGCATGCTGCAAGTGTTCTAGTGAATCACAGCGCAAACTGGAGGAACAACATCTCATCTTCAGACTAGGCAGCATTCTGGACTTAATACTGAGTTCAACACCTTCACATTGTGAACCAACTCCCATTTCTTTCCTTTCCTTTAGCTTTACTTGTTACATTCTCCTATTTTTTCCTATTCTTTTAACATTACTTGCTAACTGCTCCCATTTCTTCTCTTTCTTTTGGCTTTCCTTGTTACATTCTCTGCTATCATGTCTTCCATCCCCTCCTCAACCCTAGTGGGACTGTCTGTTCTTTCCAGTCTGGCAGGTAGACACACCATTGTTCTGCCATTCTCACATTCTAATCACTTAATCTGAACAATAAATATCTTTGCTCCAACAGCACCTTGCATCCACCACCCCCACAGTAGCTCCCCCGACCCCAATATAGCATAAATGCTGTCCCCTCCATACTTCACTTTGACTTTGATGAAGAGTCATCTAGACTCGAAACATTAGCTTGTTCTCTGTCCATGGATGCTGTCTGACCTGGTGTGCTCTCCAGCATTTGTTGTTTTCAGTACAGATTCCAGCATCTGCAGTAAGTTGCTCATCTAGATCATCTTAATTTGTAAAGTCAGTGACTTTGAGGAAGAAAGGATAGTAGTTATGTACACAAATGTATACTAATAATGGAAAGAATACATAAGGAAAGATGTTGTGTATGAGTCTAAAAGGGTCAAGCAAAATTATATACTGATGATTGCCATAAACGCCACCAACTGTGATGTTGTTTGGACTTGTGGGCAGAACAACACAGGATTTCAAAGGAATAAGACATAACCGCCAGGTTCCCCTTATTGTTTCTGTAACAATTGTATTTTTATCAATATAATCTGCAACTCGTTGATAATATATTATAAATGTCTTGTTCAATACAAAAGTCTTTTCAAGAGTTAGACCAGTATGTGGTTTCCTTTACCACCCTAGACCAATTGGCCATATAGGCCCATACACTGAAAGAATAGGGTTTCTAAATTTATTGACAAGGTGTGAATCTAACGCCTTCAACATTTGATCCTTTCAACTCCAACACACAATAACAGCAGTGCAGGTAATTCGCAAGGGATTGCTGGTTAGATCAGCATTTATTTCCCATCACTAATTTCCATCAAGGAGGTGCCGATGAGCTGCCTTTTTGAACTGTTGCTGTCCACATGGTGCAGATACATCCACACTACTGTTAGGAAGGAAGTTCCAGCACTTTGACCCAGTGACACTGTAGGGATGGTGATATAGTTCCAAATCAGTATGGTGTATGGTTAGGAGGAGAACGAGCAAGGTTGGTGTCCCAATGTATATATTGCTCTTGTCCTTCTAGCTGATCATGGTTGATATTTGAAAGGTGCTGACTAAGGAGACCTGGTGAGTTAATGCCGTGCATCCTGTAGATGGTCTGCACAGCTGCTACTGTGTGTCAGCAGTGGAGGGATTGAATGTTGAAGGTGTTAGATGGGGTGCCACTCAAGAACATTAATGTTACCTGGATGGTATCAAGTTTCTAAAAACCGAAAGAACTGCGGATGCTGTAAATCAGGAACAAAAACAAAAGTTGCTGGAAAAGCTCAGCAGGTCTGGCAGCATCTGTGAAGAAAAAATCAGAGTTAAAGTTTTGGGTCTGGTGACCCTTCCTTAAAAAAACTTTTGTTTTTGTTGTTGGTATCAAGTTTCTTATATGTTTGAAATGTATTCATCCAGGCAAGTGGAGAATATTCCACCACACTCCTGACTTTGCATTATGCCTGGTCTGGAAATGAGTGAATTCCTAGCTTCTGACCTTCTTGTAGCCATAGTATTCATATGAAGAATAGAACAGAATCCCTACAGTGTGGAAACAGGCCCTTTGGCCCAACAAGTCCACACTGACCTTCAGACCTATCCCCTATAACCCATCCCTGAATACTATGGGCAATTTAGCAAGGCCAATCCAGCTAGCCTACACATCTTTGGATGGTGGGAGGAAACCAGAGCACCCAGAGGAAACCCATGCAGACATGGGGAGAATACACAAAATCCACATAGACAGTCACCTGAGGGTGGAATCAAACCCAGGTCCCTGGTGCTGTGAGGCAGCAGTGCTAACCACTGAGCCACCATGCTGGCTGGTCCAGTCAGTTTCTGGTCAATGGTAACCCCCAGGATGTTGATAGTGGCAAATACAGCAATTCTAATGCCATTGAATATCAAGGAACAATTGGTGGATTCCCTCGTATTGGAGATGGTCTTTGCCTAGGACTTGTGTGGCGCGAATGGTGCCAAGCCTCAACGATGTCCAAATCAGTAAGGGGCTGCTTTGCAGAAAGTCTCCACTTAGTCCTCACTTGTGGCTCACAGCTGCGTGAAGTGTGATGAACTAACACACAATTCAAATTGTGTGACCTTCATATCCATAGTGTTTACATTGTTCAGAAGAAGCTCAGTATAAAATGGGCCATTATTCATCTTGCTGCTGGATAATCAGCAGTATGATGGTATAGTGTGGTGATTTGGGAAATATAGAGCTGGGTGCTCACCTCATCCCTAAGAAGGTTATGTAGGAAAATCCATTAGGTCGCCTTATAAAATGGATGGTTTCAAAAGGCCCAGCGAGCACTTTCTTGGGACCCTGGCCTGGAGGCCACAAGAGCCCAATTTCTGATCCTTAGCGATTGCTATAGCATGTTAATTCTATGATCCAGAAAACTCAGTCCAGGTACGACAGCAGTCAATGATATTGTTCACTTGGGAATTCTCTTCTGTTCTCTCTATCTGTGCATATTTTGATGTCATGGATAATGTGTGGAAAAGTGAAAATCAATTTCAAACCAACACAGATGGAAACCAAAATACTGTGCAGGGACTCTGCAAGTCTATGTCCCAGGTGACTTTCTTGCAACCATGTTACAATGGTTTTATTTAAACCACAAAAATTTTAGTGCAGAACTCACACATGCAACCCTGGACCACACATACAACCACATTGCAGAAATGCCTATCACAGAGAAATCATAAATAGAAATGACATCAAGAAACCCACTGGAAATACTCATCTATTTAACTGGAAGAAGACTTTACAGTGAAATACTGCAACACATCCTGCAAATAGAAACCAAAGAACAAATGCCTGCCCAGAACACTGAAAGCCAAAAATCTAAAGTTACAGATCTCATGAACCTCTATCAAACAGTATTAAGCAAAGGGAAATGCAGAATTTGCCTTAATCTGCTTGAAATTGCAACAATGGTAATGAAGGCATAAGCAAAGAGCTACAGGGATAACCAGAACCATCGAGGCCAAAAATGATAACAACCTGAACCTTCCAAGCAGCTGAAATCACTGTTGGATTGTTTCTCTGCTGACAGAGAGACTATACGTTTATGTATCATATTGATGCACATAGAATCTCTACAGTGCAGAAGCAGGCCATTTGGCCCATCAAGTTCACACTGACCCTCTGAAGAGCATCCTACCTGGACCCACACCGTAACCCCACATTTCCCATGGCAAATCCACCTGACCTGCACATCTTTGGGCTGTTGGAGGAAACTGGACCATCGAGTGGAAACCCACACAGATACATGGGAGAATGTGCAAACTCGACACAGTCACCCTAGGGTGGAATTGAACCTGGCTCACCTGGAGCTGTGAGGCAGCAATGATAACCACTGAGCCACAATGTTGGAGCGTGGAAGCTGAAGGGATCTTGGGTTTGTCCTGACCTGATTTGCTTCAGTGACATCTTTTTGTAATCTGGATCATTCAAAGAACAGCAAGATAATTTGGTTAAATCAATGTCTCTGGCCTTTTCTGTGAGATGGAAGTATAAAAAGGGGATCCCCTGAGAGTGATCTATTTGGCTGAAGGAGGTCTGAGAACATCCACAGGTAGACCCTCATAGATAAACAGGCTGGGAGAAGAACCATGTATGTATATGTCTTGGAAATAGCAAGAACTGCAGATGCTGAAAGTCAGAGTAAATACAGTGTGGAGCTGGACAGACACAGCAGGTCAGGTAGCATCAGAGGAGCAGGACATTAAACGTTTTGAGTCGGGACCCTTCATCAGTACCCTGACCAGGGAAAGATTGTATAGAGAAAAGGGTCCTCACATTGTAATGGGTGAATCAATTCCTTTGCTGAATTTAAATAGAAAAGCATGCCAGAAATAACAGCGAATGATTGGACAGCTGGCTTTGCAAGACAAAATTATCCTTAGTTACAAGATCGATAAGGACAGCAATTTGTTCCTTATGATGTTTAAATCTTTGGATGAGGAACTGTTAATTTTTACTGTGAGATACCAACGCTGAGAAAGGCAGGCAGCCAACGCACTTCCACTACTTATTAACTTCATTCCTTGCTTGGATATGGGGGGCACGGAGAATGAGGCATCACTGACATTCCAAAAAAGCTAAAAGATGTGTGGATACTGGAAATCTGAAAAAAAAACAGAATTTGCTGGAAAATCTCAGCAGGTCCAGCAGCTTCTGTGGAGAGAAATCAGAGTTAACATTTTGGGTCCAGTGACCTTTCCTCAGAACAGACTTGAACTCTGAAGAGAGAGTATAGAAGGCATGGTTAGTGAGTTTGCAGATGACACCAAAATTGGTGGTTATAGTGGACAGTGAAGAAGGTTATCCAAGATTTTGAAGAGATCTTGATCAATTGGGTTGAGGAGTGGCAGATGGAGTTTAACTTGGATAAATGCGAGGTACTGCATTTTGGTAAAAGAAACAAAGGCAGGACTATCACAATTAAAAATAGGGGAGTGTTGTAGAACAGAGAGACCTAGGGGTTCAGGTACATAATTCTTTGTAGTTTGCATCACGTGTAGACAATATGGTTAAGAAAGCACTTAGCACTCTTGCCTTCATTGCTCAGGCCTTTGAGTACAGGAGTTGGGACATTGTGTTGAAGTTGAGGTGAGGCCTCTTCTTGAGTATTGTGTCTAGTTCTGGTGACCTTGTTATAGGAAGGATATTTTTAAATTGGAGAGGGTTCTGAAAAGGTTGACCAGAATGTCGCTGGGAATGGAGTGTTTGAGTCATAGAAATAGCCTGGATAGGCTGGGATATTTTTCACTGAAGCGTAGGAGGTTGAAGGATGCCCTTATAGAAGTTTATGAAATCATGTGGGGTATTGATAAGGTAAATGGCAGGTGTCTTTTCCCTGGGGTTAGGTGAGAGGAGAAAGATTTTAAAAAGACACGGGGACAATTTTTTTACATAGAGGGTGGTTTGTGTGTGAAATGAACTTCCAGAGGAAGTGGTGGACATGGGTACAGTTACACTGTTTAAAAGACATTTGGATAAGTACATGAATGGGAAATGTTTGGAGGGATGTGGGCCAAGTGCAGGAAAGTGGGACTAGTTTAGTTTGGGAATATGGTCAGCATGGACTGGTTGGACTGCGGGGTGTGTTTTCTTGCTGTATGAGTCTATGACTCAATGAATATGGTGACTTCATCGTTTTCATTTTAGTATTTGTAGTCAAAGGAAGGCACCACCTATAGAGGTGCTCAGTCTATGGCCTGCGGGCCACATACAGCCTGTCAGAGCATTTCATATTGCCCAACATATGCTTTACTGGTAGAAAAATTTACATCGCATCCATAGGGTTCCCATAATTAACAACATCATCACCTTACACAATAAGGATTGTAGACCAGGAGAAAAAATGATGTAAAGTGAAAGCTTCTTGTTTTTCAAGATATTTTATTTTTGTTCTAACTTTTAATATTGTATTATTTGATCCAAGCAAGATTAATGATCCCAGTGCAATCATTTTACACAAGCACATGTTAATTTCCTTAGAGATGAATAGTTCAGAGGAAAGCACATGTTCATGTCATAAAAACTGGGAGATTTTAGATTCTAGAGGATGATCTTACTGCTGCTTTTCCTTCCCTTCATCTTCCACTTCTCGCTTCCCAGTTGATGACAAGTACTGGCTTATCTGTTTCTAGTAGAAAATAACATGGCTTGCAGCACTCTACAATAAATTTAGAGTTACTCATATTCAATCCTCCAGGATTGTCTCTCTTAGGTCAAATTAGAGAAAACATTAATTTTATTAAATTTTCACTCTGACTCAGATTTTATCATCAGTATTATGGCAAGTTTAATGTTTACTTGTTTTACCTTGACACCAGCATTGGAATGTTTATGAACTGATAAATGTTGGAGCGTGGGAACTCAGTGTTTGGCCTGACCTGACTTGGTTCAGCGACATCTTTTGTAATTGGGGTCATGCAAACTGCAGCAAGGTAATTGGGTTAAATTGGGTCTTTCAGGTCTTTGAACATGAGAACATAAGAACTAGGAGCAGGAGTAAGCAATTCTGTCTCTCAAGCTTGCTCTGCTATTCAATAGAATTATGGCTGATCTAATCTCGGCCTCAACACCACTTTTCTGCCATTCTCCATAACTCTTTAAACTGTTACTAATTAAAAATCTGTCTAACTCCTTCTCAAATTTATTTAGTGTTGCAGTGTCTGCTGTTCTCTGGGGTAGTGAATTCACAGATTCATGACCTTTTGACAGAAGTAATTAGCCCTCATCTCTGTTTTAAACATGCATCCATTCATATAAATCTATAAAGTTTGCTTTGAGACGAAAGTACAAAAAGAGATGAACAACATCTATTTGGTGGTGGAGGTTTGGGAACATCATGCAAGTAAACCTCATGGAAAAATGAGGTGGGTAGAGGGATCACATATGTATGTATCAAATTGATTAAAGTCAGTGGAGATAAGTTAGGTGGAGACCCCAATCCTACTTTTCGTCATCTTACAAAAAAGACTCCTGTGCTTTCATATTATGTGTCAAGTCCTACATCTATTGAACAAAAGATACCCACTGTCAGCAATAAAAATTAAGACTGGATCATTTTGGAACTAGAGAATAGGGACTTAAAGGGTTAATTGACTCTGGAATACAAAATTCAGTGGTGAAATGAGAATAATTCAAGGTTGAATATGAATCAGGCTGCTACACTATTTCAATTACAAAAAGACAGCTTGCTCTAAATTGCTTGTGAATTTTAGGAAATTATTACATTTGCACATTAATGACCCATTAAACACACACAAAAAGCTAAGGTTGGTACTTTACTGTATAAGAAGATTGTTAATTTATGCACAGGCAATCTCTGGTGAAGAAAGTGAACAATCAAAACTTCTGAAGCTCATTAGTAGTAAATTGTTCATAGAGGCTCATTTTTAAATTGTAAAATCTTGGTTTTTCTTTATTGTTTCTCCACGTGTTGATAAGCTAAAGTTGCCAGACTCTTACCAGACCATAAGGCTGCTCTCTTATTAGAGGAAGACAACAGGTGGTGGTTTAACCTGAGGGTCACCGCATCACAGGCAGGGGAGAAGTTGAAATGGAGCATCCTTCATGGTAACATCAGTTAATGCAGGAACCAAACCCATGTTGTTAGCATTGCTTGCCAACTATCCGGCCAAATGAGCTCATTTTTCCTTTATGTGGGCACTATTTAAAACCTATGTTTTTGGACCAAATCTTCGGATATCTGCCCCAATATCACCTTTTGTGGACCAGTATGAAATGCCTCATGATGTTTTATTGCTCTGAATTACTACATAAATGCAAATTGTTTTGTTGTTTTTGTCTCTTTCTGTCTTAAATTAATCTTCCTTTCCCTCTTTATTTCTCTCGTTCCATCTCTGATTTGACTCTACCAAGTTTGATTCTTCGTTACTTCGTCGGTTCTTTCTCAATCCTTAAATGTCACTGCTTAAACAGATGGACTGTTAGTCCTGCTGCTCACTGAGGCCTCCACACCCTGGTATACTCACTATGCTATTATTGGTCATATTCCCAAGAACTGGTAGGGCAAAAACATTTTGAGTTGAAGTGTGAAGGAAAACTCCTGAAATCATTTAATAGCAAAATACGTGAAACAAGGGAGGAGTTAGAGCTATTTTTGACGGCCTGAATGGCCTTCCTATTCTAAGTATCTCATGATCTTGTGAACTGTCGTGTAAACCTGAACTAAACAGGATAAGAAGCATATCTCAAGTATTTGCCAACATTCGCTTTTCTTTTCCAAAATAAGGAGCATTCTCTGGAAATAAAAGTACAAACTTTTCTTTTGGTGAGGAAGTGAAAGAAAACTTGCTAACTCTCGTATAATGATTTATTAGTTAAATTAATGACTTCCTCTCCATGCCGTGTAGCCTGGCAGACAGCTGAGCCTGTTCAGTTACAATCACCATGAGCTGTCAAAGCCACTTCTGTCGTTTTGCTCTGCCGTGTTCCGACACAAAACTGCCAGAAGGCGTGAAAGGAAATCCCCCTCTTCCGGGCTGGATAACTACAAATCAAAATAGAGAGCGAAAACAGTAAACAATCAGCACGTTGACGTTTAAAGATTTCGATGCAGACCCAACCTCAAGGAATTGAAAGGTTGATCGCCCAAACTGTTGCGCAGACCAGGCTTGATCTACTTTTTCCTCCATTAAACTGGGGAAGAAAGTGGTTTATTAAGCTGAGAGGTCCTCATCCCTGCAGCGATGGGGAAGCTTTTTGCTGCCTCGCTTGTCCGTTCCTGTCATGAATCTCTAAAGGGTGAAGGGTGCCGAAAAAGCTTTGAAACTGAGAAAAGCTATTTGGAAGAATGAAAGCAGCTCTGCTGGGAAACAAAGCCAGGTAATGTTATTAACTGTACCTATTTACTGAACTGGTGTGATCTGCTTTTCTTTGTATGAGAAGTAATCTTCTATTAATGCACAGGTATTGATGCATTTTTGAAAAAAAAACTTATTTTCCAATTACTGTTCTGCACCAGTGAAAGAAATTTCTGAAAGCTTACAAAACAACAAGGCCTCCACGCTGATGCTCATTTTACTGTTTAAATGGACTCTTTTTAAATTGGTAACGCAACCAGGGCAGAAACTTTGATGCATTCAGATAAGCAGAAACATTACAAGATCAGCTTTTTTATCTCTTGACAGCCCCACCTTTCTGAGTGACATAATTGTAGAGTGGCGTCAAAACAATACCACGATAAAAAAATGTTAAGTTCGGTGACTCAGAATCATGTGAAAACAGGCTGTTTGCCTGGTGCTGAAGGCTGTAAAAGCTCACAATAGTGATATCTAAGAGGAAACGTGTTAAAAGTTACGATTTTCAGTTTGCATGTGAAATCAATGTAACATTACTTATGTTTTCTTTAAACACGTTTTGCTGAGTTAAATCCATTGTTTTCTGGTGTAGCGAACACACTTTGTTCCTTAACGTTAGCCACTCAATTAAACCTCCCTGAAATTCCCCAGCCTTCCATGGCTATGGTAGCCCCTGGCAATTCTTCTGTGGAACCAACAGCAGGGAACTACGTGACAGAGTTTAGGAATGAGAGATAGTAGGAACTGCAGATGCTGGAGAATCCGAGACAACAAGGTGCAGGGCTGGATGAACACAGCAGGCCAAGCAGCATCATAGGAGCAGAGAGGCTGATGTTTCGGGCCTAGACCCTTCATCAGAAAAGGGGGAGGGGAAGGGGGTTTTGAAATAAATAGGGAGAGAGTGGGAGGCGGATAGAAGAGGGATAGAGGAGAGGATAGGTGGAGAGGAAACAAACAGGTCGAAGAGGCGGGGATGG
>NC_063356.1:13111344-13128644 GCF_021869965.1 Rhincodon typus
CCCCCATCTCCTACCTACTAACCTCATCCCGCCCCCTTGACCTGTCCATCCTCCCTGGACTGACCTATCTCCTCCCTACCTCCCCACCTACACTCACCTTTACTGGCTCCATCCCCGCCTCTTTGAGCTGTCTGTCTCCTCTCCACCTATCTTCTCCTCTATCCATCTTCTATCCGCCTCCCCCTCTCTCCCTATTTATTTCAGAACCTCCTTCCCCTCCCCCATTTCAGAAGAAGGGTCTAGGCCCGAAACGTCAGCCTTCCTGCTCCTCTGATGCTGCTTGGCCTGCTGTGTTCATCCAGCTCTACACCTTGTTATCTCAGATTCTCCAGCATCTGCAGTTCCTACTATCTCTGAAACAATAGAAATAAGGAGACGGCAGATGAATTGATCAAATGTTTGTCATCAGTCTTCACCATAAAAGTAAAATCCTAGAAATTGCTATCAGTCAGGAAATGGAAAGGAGGAGAGAACTCTACTTTCTTCATTCAAAATGAAGGGAGAGTGAAAGCATGGAACTACAGGCCAGTTAACACCTGACATTGGGAAAATGTTGGATGCCATTACTGCAGACATTATTAGCAAGAACGTAGAAAAAGTTCAAGTTAATCAGACAGAGTCAATATGACTTTGCCAAAAAGATTTCATGTTGAGCCAATTTACTGATGTTCTTTGAAGAAGTAACGTGCTATGGACAAAGAGAAACTGGCAGATATACTGCCCTTAAATTTCCAGAGGCATTTGATAAGGTGCCACATCAGACACATTTAAAAAGATATATATTTCTGTCTCTTAGAGGTGTTGGTAACATTGACATTGATGGATGTACAATTGGTTCAAGATCCTTAGTTTTGCAGATTGGTTGAAAGTCTGAAGATCTGATGCCTTTTGACCAGGATTGAATTCCAGATTTCAAGATAAGCAAAGTCCTTTGTTGCACTGTTTCCTTTTAACTTGTTTATAGCACTATGAGTTAGAGATAGCATTTACCTACAACATCGGAATAATAAGGGAGTAGTTCCTCAACTATGACCATCACAGCATGGTAGTGCTCAAGGCCAGGTTTGTGGACATAGATGTGTGCAGTCCAACCTTCAGTGGATTTGGAAATGGCTTTTTATCCCCTCTCCATGTGCATGTTTGGAACATAGACCAGACATGATTTCAAGAAGTGGCTTTCAGCTGAGAGAGGAATGATACATTATCTCTTCTTTTTAAGTCTCTCCTGTTTAAAGTTTCCTTGAGGGTTTGAGCTATAGGGAGATGTTGAATAGGCTGAGGCTTTTTTCTCTGGACCGTCGGAGGCTGAGTGGTGAACTTACAGTGGTTTATATAATCATGATGGGCATGGATAGTGTGAATAGACAAGGTCTTTTTCCCAGTATAGGGGCATCCAAAACTAGAGGGCATAAGGTTTAAGGTGAAAAGGGAAAAATTTAAAAGAGACCTAAAGGGCAAGTTTTTTCTCCTGCTGCAACTCCTTGTGTTCTCACAATAAATAGTCTAAATAAAAAAGCTAACATAATAAATAAGCATTTCTTTTCATGTGGCAATTTGTGTCTCAAGTGACATCCACAAATTGGGTGAGCAGTGTCTGGGTGTTTCGTTATTAGTGATGGTAGGTCTACCCAATCCTTAATACCCTTAACAATGGATTTCACACTTTTATGGGTGAGGTTGCAGATGCCTGGTCTCCTGTAGTCATGGGAAGAAAGGTACCCCTCACGTGTTGAGCATCTGGCACCTTACCTACACATAAAGTAGTTTTACCTGGCCTAAGCAGCATGGTTAAGAAATGCTGCCATTATGCACATTGTATTCCAAACCATTTTGGTATCACTGGCCAGGTCCATCGACTCCATCTATACTTCCCACTGCCTCAGGGAAGCAACCAACATAATTAAATGCCTTTCCCACCCCAGTTACACTCTCTTTCACCTTCTTCCATTGAGCAGAAGATGTAAAAGTTTGAATACATCTATGAATAGCTTTCTTCCCGTTGTTATCAGACCTTTGAACGGACCTCTAAAATGTTCAACAAAAACCGTAAGAACTGCAGATGCTGGAAATCAGAAACAAAAACAGAAATTGCTAGAAAAGCTCAGTAAGTCTGGCAGCATCTGTGGAGAGAAATCAGAGTTAATGTTTCAGGGCCAGTTACCCTTCCTCAGAACTCTCAAATGATCATTCTGATCTCTCCCTCTGCACCTTCTCTGCAGCTATAACACTGCATTCTGCACCCATTCTACTACCCTGATGCACTATGTATGGTATAATCTGCTCATATAGCACACAAAACAACACTTTTCACTGTATGTTAGTACATGGGACAACAATCAATCAATCAATCAATCCTTCAAAGTTTAAAAGAAAGCTTAAACAGAAAATCAACCTTCTAAATCAATTTGAAATCCTTACCTGAATGAAAAGATTGTTTCATATATTTCATAAGTTGTTCTTGAAATCAAAAGATATGCTTCTCAATCTTAAAAGTTTATAAGATTTTTAACAATACAAATCTAATCTTTACATGGAAAAACATTGAGAAATATTACTTTCCTCTATGTGAATTTGGAATATGATTACTGCAGAAATATAACAAGTTTCCACTTAGATTTCCTAGACAGCAGGGCCTGACCAGGTTTCTGGTGGTTTGTGAATTACTGATGGAGTTATGTTAGACAGTGTGATCAAAAAGAGGTTGGTTAGCAGATGGACTATATGATGTAACTGTGCTCTATTTCTTTTCCAGTCCAACATTCACAACCAACATTTGCATCATATGGTGCCAGGCAATGACTATTTGGACAAAAGAAAACCATCTTCCCATGACATCTAGTCGCATTACCACTGCTGAATCCCTTACAGTCAACATTGTGCAGGTCACCGTTGACAAGAACCCAACTGGACCAGCCCTATTAAAACTTAGCAAGAGCAGATCAGAGACCGTATATTCAGCCATGAATTAATTAACTATATAATTAACCATATTAATTAACTTCATTGCCCATCAAAATATTTACATCATCTACAAGTTACAAGCCAAGACTGCGCTGGAATACTTTCCACTTAATGAATGTAGCTCCATCAACATTCAAGAATAACACCCTTCAGATCAAGGTAGCTGACTTGGTTGGCACCCATTCCAGAAAGTGACAGCATTGTATACATCTGGTAAGTGTGCTGCAGCAACTCACCAAGCCTTCTACATCAGCACCTTTCAGAATCATGCTGCCCAAAAAGATAAGGCACAAGGGAGCACCACCACTTCCAAACTTCCCCACCAAGATACACACCTTGGAAACATATTGCTGTTGCTTCAACGCCAAGTTTTGTCCTATTTGCTTAACTTGTCTGCATCCCTCAGTACTGTTTCTGAGAAAAATATGTTGTGGATAAACCAGGGATTAGGCTATTTCAGATCTGGCAATGTGTCATGAAGTAGGTATGATATAGCGAATAAGACATTTAAATGAAAAACAAAGTCAGAAGTCACATGACACCAGGTTATAGTCCAACGGGTTTATTTGAAATCACAAGCTTTCAGAGCACAGCTCCTTCATCAGGTGAAGACAAGGGACAGAAATGTAATCAGATGCTAGCCTGAGTTAGCAATGAGTTTAAACCAATCTTGAATTATTTGATATTTTTACATTTTGATTTACTTCCTATTGTTCTTTTACTTTCTATTGCTGGTCCAGATTTAGTCAATTGTAAATAAGATGCCTCAGCACCTCAAGGAAAACAATGCAGCTTACTGATCTTTCTTATTTATTTGTTTATGGGATGGAGTTATCACTGACTGGGCCAGCATTTATTACCTGTCACTAACTGCTTCAGGGAAGGAGAAATGGGCCACCTTCTTGAACCTGGCAGTCCTTGGTATGTGGCGACATGCACAGTGGTGTTAGGGAGGGAGCTTCAGGTCTTGGACCCAGTGAATGTGAAGGAACGCCAATGTCTTTCCAGTCAGAATGGTGTGTAGCTGGGAGAGGATTGTGCTGGAAGACCCTAAAGTCACACAGCATAGAAACAGGCCCTTTGGCCGGCCATGTCAATGTCAACCAACAAATACCAAACTACATTGACACCAGTCACCTGCACTTGGTCCATAGCGAACTATGCCCTGGCATTTTAGGTGCTTATCCAGATGTTTCTTAAATGTTGCGAGACTACTTGCCTCCACCACCCTCTCAGACAGTGCATTCCATAAATCTACCATGATCTGCGTGAATGTGTTTTCTCAGGTCTCCTCAAAACCATCTACTCCTCACCTTAAACATGTGCCCTCTGGTCTTAGACACCTCTGTGGTAGCATACACCTGCCACCATTATCATTATAGATGGTAGACGGTGTCGATTTGGAAGGAGCTATTGAAGGATAAAAACCAAAAGAACTGCGGATGCTGTAAATCAGAAACAAAAGCAGAAGTTGCTGGAAAAGCTCAGCAGGACTGGCAGCATCTGTGCAGTGAAATCAGAGTTAACATTTTGGGTCTGGTGACCCTTCCTCAGAACTGATGGTAGCTAGGAAAATGTCAGTTTCTATGTAGAAGATAGGGTGGGAGGCGGGGTTAAGGAGTAAACGATAGGTAGGGATAGAGCCCAAAGAGAGAGAAGAACACTTGGACAGACAAAGGAGTAGTGACAGTGAAATTAGTGTCAGTGGACAAGAAGAAAGATTGGAAAGGAAATCCCATCAGAGAGAGGAGCAGAACTCCCTCGAGGTGGGCATGCCAAGAAGAGATGTGGTAATGAGTGAAATACTAAATAAAAACCGAAAGAACTGTGAATGCTGTAAATGAGAAACAAAAACAGAAGTTGCTGAAAAAGTTCAGCAGGTCTGGCAGAATCTGTGAAGAGAAATCAGAGTTAATGTTTCGGGACCGGTGACCCTTCCTCAGAACTGAGGGTGGCTAGAAAAATGTCAGTTTATATGCAGAAGATAGGGTGGGAGATTGTTAGTGAGTTGTTCTAGCTATGTAATGAGAAACCATAATCGTGATTCCCCACGTTATCATTCACCAGGATGGAGTGCATAATATTGTCCAGCAGATGGAGCCCACACCCCACTCTATGTCTTTGAAATGCCTAACTACTTTATATGGAAATACACTCCATTAAAAGAAGTTTCATTCACTTAAGAGCTGGTAGATATGACAGCAGTGATGCTGTCCCTAAAAGTAGAGTACTGGAGTCCAAATGTTCTAATTCTGATCTCAACTGATATTCAAAAATGTTCTGCTTTCCACGGTTAAGATCCTATAACATTCTGAGAAGGGAACATCTTGTTATTTGCATTGTAGAGATATTGTTTTGGAGGCAGGCCAAGAGATGTAGACAATTTTTTTTGAGTGGTAAATCTGGATATAACTGTTAGCTCAAACAGCCTGAATTGTTGCTCCCCAGTGCTCTGTCATATGTTCTTCTGTAAACTTACAATGGAAAGGATCGCTTATCATTGGAGCCACTCATTGATGTAATGTAGAACATTTCTCCAGTTTCCAGTCAAGCTACTTGATCCGATGCTCAAGTGGGTGTATTGATGCAGTCACCACATGATGAGTACCCTCCAACTGGATTATCACTCAGTAGGTTCAGCTGCCCATTACTGTTAGCCCAGGTGGTTCCAACAGGTTAGGGTGGATTGGCCATGCTAAATTGCCCATAGTGCCCCGGGATATGCAAGCGAGGTGGGTTAGCCATGAGAAATGCAAAGTTACAGGGATTGGGTAGGGGATGGATCTGGGTGGGATGCTCTTCGGAGGGTCGGTATGGACTTGATGGGCTAAATGTCCTGCTTCCACATTGTAGGGATTCTATGATTCTATAAACAGAGAGTTGTAAGAACCCATAACAGTAGCAGAGAAGGAAAGAGTGAAAATGGACAAAATGTAAGGTCAGAAGCTCTGCTGATAGCCCATTGATGTGATATGTTGAGTAGCTGACTTCAGAAGCTGCAAAGGTCATTGGTTCAATCCCTGACCAATATAAATTTTAACCAAAGCAATCCAGTCTCCTTGGGTTATGGACGTAGGGACATTCTTGAGATTCTCATGTCTAAGCACAACCATTGGAAGCTACAACTGAATTTCTACTGGTGTGTGAACACCAAGTATTAATAGAATTGGGTCTCATTATGATGCACCCATGGGTAAATAGCAAGCTGATATTCACTTCCACGTGAATCACAGTCACTTGTATGAGTTATTGGAGGTATCTACTTAGCCACTATCTCCTCTTTTAAAATCTCTTCGAACAACTTTTTGGAAATTTACTGTAGTATCTTCTTCTGTGACTCAGTGTCAAACTTTGTTTGATAACATTCTGATGAAGCACTGTGGGATACTTTGTCATGTCAAAGGCACTATATAAATTTAAATTACTAGCTGTTTGCTGGCACTGCTTGAAGGAAACCCCAGCAAGACTTTAAAGGATGGATGGAGGGGTGTGGAGTTGGTTAGAGAGAAAAGAAAATTGGATGAAGAAATGGTATGATTTAAAAAAAGAAGCTGGTGCCTGGTGATTCTTCACTGCTTTAAATTTATTTTGTTATAGACCTCACTGATCTGGTGCAAGGAAAGATCTCCATTCGTGCGCAATGTTGATTAAGCAGCTGTATTACCTATCTGCTAAAGACAGTTCAGAGCGATGCAATTGTAAGCTAACTATGTACATGCTGTTTGTGTGAGTTGTTGAGTCTTATTCTAACTGACCTTAGAACTATCTTGGCACATTTTACACAGTGACACAATATCTTGATATTTTAATACAACTTCCTATTTGATGAAAACAAAAGCGTGTGTTGGTGAAATGTAATAGGCTTCATCTGCATCCTAAGCGACTGCCCTGTGACACTATGTTTTTCTATTTCAATACATTGCATGACTGCATTCTGAAGATTTAAATAAGCTGCAAGTTGCGTCACCTTGCCTCAGTTTGTAACTTTCACCTATGAGACAAAGAGATTGTGTATTTAAACTTCACTCCAGGAATTGAGCATTAATCTAACCTAACATTTCAGTGCATTGGAATGTAGGAACAGACGTTAGCTATTTAAGCATGTTCCACCATTCAGTGAGATCATGGATAACTCTATTATACATCTTTGGTTTGAATCACTCAATGCCTCTGGTTAACAAAAATCCACCAATATCAGATTTAAGGTTAACAACTAACCCACCATCAGCTGTTAGCAATAGAGAGTAACAGTTTTATCATGGGATAAGGGCGAATGCAAGTCAGCAACTAATACTCAACCTTAATTACCCTTGAACAGAGTGGCTATTCAGAGGGTGGTGAAGAGAATTGTTGTGGGTCATATATAGGTGGATCCATATGTGTGTCACACATAGGCCAAACCAGGTCTTATGGCAACCACTTCACCACTGTCTATTCTTCATAAAAACCCAAATGGTTCACTGTTGTTTTTTAGGGAAGGAAATCTGCTATCCTTGCCTAGCCTGGTCTACCTGTGACCCCAGAACTGTTGCATTTACCTGACTCCTAACTGCCTTCTGGGCATTAACATTCTGACAATTAACAACACCCACATCCTTGAATGAACAAAAAAATCCCCTACAGTTGCTTCAAATACACAATAGCCTAGAAAACCCATCGAGGCAGGCAATATGTGAAGAAAATTAATGTATATAATCTTTTATCATTTGAAGATGCTATTGATTGAACAGTTTATAAGGAGGAACAATAGCAGCAATAACTTGTTTTCACATAATGCCCTTACTATAATAAAGTATTCCAAGGCATTGCACAGGAGCACCCTGATAGCAAACTGCATAAAATGATACGCTGGCGGATGACCAAGAGTTTGGTCAAAAAGAATATTTTAAGGAATGGCAAGAAGATGGCAGATATCATAGAATCCCTACAGTGTGGAAACAGGCCCTTCGGCCCAACAAGTCCACACCAACCCTCAGAGCATCCCACCCAGACTCATCCCCCTAGTCTACACATTCCTGAACGCCACAGGCAATTTAGCATGGCCAATCCACCTACACTGCACATCTTTGGACTGTGGGAGGAAACCGGAGCACCCAGAGGAAACCCACACAGACACAGGGAGAACGTGCAAACTCCACACAGACAGTTGCCTAATGGTGGAATTGAACCTGGGTCCTCAGCACTGTGAGGTAGCAGTGCTAATCACTGAGCCACCATGCTGCCCTAATCTTGGACGATTCTGGAGATGGAGAGGAATGCAGAGACTGAAAAACGTGAGGCCATAAAGGTATTGAAAACGAAAGGTGAGAACTGTAAAATCAAGGCATTGCTTAGCCAATATAGGTCTGCATAAGAGTGAACAGGGCTTGGTGTGAGTAAGGACACATGCAACCAAGTTTTAGATGATCTCAAGTTTTTGTAATAGAGCAAGGGAAAGGGAATGGATGGTGAAATCAGTAAAGTAAAAGGATGACCTGTAACAAGACCAGGTAGAGACTAGGGGATGATCAAGTGGCAGAAAAGAGGTCAGGATCAGAGCTGAAAAGCAGGACAGCACCACCTAGTGGTGGTGTTATCTCCCCCACTGGAAATTGCTTTAAAAGGGACCTCAATTTACTTTTGGCTCTGTGATATCTACATAGAAACTTTAGCTGGAAGCAAGTAATCCTCAAAAGAGTGTGGAGGTGCTGGTTTTGGACTGGGTTGGACAATGTCAAAAATCACACAACGCCAGGTTACAGTCCAACAGGTTTATTTGAAGACACAAGCTTTCGGAGTCTCACTGCTTCAGGTGTCAGTGAAACAGGTAGCAACTGGCACAAAATTTATAAACAAAAGATCAAAGGGCCATAGAACTGATGTGGTGTTGTACAAACCACTGTCAAGAACATTCAGCCTCGGATCTTCAAGTAAACATCCTCCAAGGCAGATTTCAGGATACACAACAATGCAGAGTCACCGAGCAGAGGATGATAGCCAACTTCGGTACCCACAAGGATGGCCTCAACCAGGATCTCGGGTTCATGTTGCACAACAGGTGACCTCACTGCACTATACACTTTCACACGTGCACACATAAACACACACTCTTTTACACAAACACACTCACACAGACCCTCTCTCATACACACACTCTCTCACACACACACTCACACACTCTCTCTCAAGCATACACACACACACGCACACACACTCTCTCAAGCATGCACACAATTGTGCACACACTCTCTCCGTCAAGCACACACACACACATACTCTCTCAAACACACACACACACGCACACGCACTCTCTCTCCCTCACACACACAGTTGCACACGTGCTCACGCACACTCACATATAAACCTATGGGGTGAATTTGCATTTGCAGATTTGTAATTGCAGATATGTTCTGTTTTATTCAAAAAGCACACAATTTGTAGACAGTCAATGTGGTATTTTATAAATTCCTACATTGGAAATGAAACCAGTCTGACTCCAAGTTGATACACAGCCAGATTCTAAACAAGGCCTCACATTTAAAATGCATTGTCTGACCTGGGATGTCACCTCTGGTATACTGAGGGAACTGATAAAATCTTTAGTTGTCTCAGGGCAGTGACGTGAAAGAAATTTTGGAATTTGCATATTGATCCTTTCTAACTGATTAAAGATTTAACAGCCATCTTAGGTTAGTTCAACACCATATCAGTTCTATGACCCTTTGATCTTTTGCTTATAAATTCTGTGTCTGATGCTACCTCTCTCACTGACGCCTAAAGATGGAGTGAGATTCTGAAAGCTTGTGTCTTCAAATAAACTTGTTGGACTATAACCTGGTGTCGTGTGATTTTTGACCTTAAAAAAAGTGATAAAATGTGTGTTTGGTGCATCTGGGAGTCAGTGACAAAAGTGCAGCAGATCATTGAGAATGAAATGAAGCAAAAAAGGTTACAGAGAATAAACAAGGGATTGGAGGCTACAGTGCAGGCATGAAACACTGGAATTATACTTAAGTGTTGCTTTTCTCCTTTTGACAAAGTTGGAAATTAATGCAGTTGGCAAATAGAATTTCTCAGGCCAAATTACAGCACTGTTTATTGTTAAATTTAAAGTAAGATTTGCATTCAAGTAGGTGGAGACCTTTGTCCTTCAGAGATGAGTGAGAGAATTGAGCGTCACAAATAGTTTCTTACAAGTTAAGAGCTTCTTTCCGTGTCTCAGTCAGCCAGGAAATGTAAAGAACGTCTGACAGATTAAAAAGTAACCAGAAGCTGATCAGAAAATGTGTTTGAAGTTGCTGTTTGCTGGGCATGCAGTGAAATTCTACTGTGTGGCATGACACATGACTGTCTGATCTTTAAACCACATCAGTGGTTTGACTGCCTTGCATAACTGCCCCTTAACGTCACAAGACCTGAACACAATGATACCCTATTGTGGCCTCTGCCATCAGTCAATGCAAACAAAAGCATTGTTTAAAAATAGTTTGTTTCCCACCTCTTCCTGTGCTCACATGCCCCCACATACATTAAATCACAGAACCGTACAGCAGAGAAAGAGGCTATTCAGCCCGTGGTGGTTCTGCTGGCTCTTTGCAGGACCTACGCAATTGGCTCATCCTCATGCTTTTTCCCTTTAGATCTGTAAATTTTTCCTTCTCACGTATTTACCTAATTTCCTGTTAGAAAGTTATTACTGAATCTGCTTCCAACATCCTTTCAGGCAGTACATTCCAGATCATAACAATATCATAACCACTGTGTAAACATTCTCTCACTCATGTCACCTTTGACTCTTTTGGCAATGAACTCCTGGCATGAAGAATGTGGCCTCCTCTTCCACTGGGTCAGGACAATTGGTCGGGATGGTGTCTCAAAATTATCTTCCTCACTTGTGAGATAAACGCCAGTGTGGAAGCAGGGTGGCTCTCCAAGGAGCTGAGGTTAAGGATGGAGTGACACAATCTTACAGTGCTGGAAATAGGCTGGCTTAGAGACGGAACAGATGGGAATCTAATATGACACTGGGAGTGGTTGCAAACAACCTGGTTCAGGCTTAGATTGGTGCAGGCTGTTGTTGCATTGGAAGTTCAGTCAGCTCAGTTGGTTGAATGGCTGGTTTGCAGTACAGAGTGATGGATTCAATTCCCTATTCAATGAGGTTACCATGAAGGACTGTCCTTCTCATCCTCTCCCCATGTCTGAGGCATGGTGACCCTCAGGTTAAACCACCACCAGTCCTCTCTCTCTCTGATGAAAGAGCTATGGTCCAGTAGAACTGTGGCGACTTAATCTTTTTGTTGCATTAAGTCTAAAGTGATAGAGAGGATGACGAAACCAATGGAAGGCTCCTTATTGAGTATTATGACATTAAGGTAAAGTCGCCATAGTCCTACTGGACTGTGTTGACATTAGTGATCAAGTGGAAAGTGATGTTTGCTGAAATCAAATAGTTAATGATGGACAGTGAGCAATTGATAGGTTTCTCATGTACTTCAGTCCATAGCTTCAAACTGACATTTAATGTGACATAAAATTACCTTGTATTAAAAGTATAAAAGATGGGCTACCCTGTTATGTTTTAAAGTTACTCTCCTCTAGTTCTTTATTCCTGAATGGGAGAGACATAGGCAGTTCGTTGTCAGGCTTTGGCCGATCCCAATATCAGAGGTTTGATCCAGTAAGAAACTTAATAGCATACTTCCTAAATTTCCCCACCTTTTACACTCCATTCCCCCAATGTGGTGCAGGGTTTGTGAGGGTGGGTGTGAGGCAGGGAGGAGAAGGGGAGTGTGGAAATCTTGCAGTGAGTTCCTCAGTGACCATTCCCCCCCTCCCCCCACCCCATTTCATCAGATGAACACACTCGACAACTCCAGGGATATTTACTTAACTGAGTCGTCATGGAAAAGCAGAAAGTGTCATCTTTAAAATGGTGCAAATGGGCCACAAAAGATTACCAAACTGAAGTATGTAAAGTGTTAAACTTCACACTGGATTTCCTAGGGCACTCTGCTATATCTTGGCACTTAAATGGTTCCCAGGACTGAATTTGAGAAGGTATGTGATGTTAATAAATCACAATGCACAAAGGAATGTAATACGTTTGATCTGCAAATCTGGCCTCTTGAATACCACAAAGATTACTGGATGGCTTTAGCTTGCTATTGTTTGCAAAAGTGTGCTGGGAAGATTCTTCCAAGCAGTAATTTACATACAGGTGCTAAAGAGGCCAGAGCTGTTGTACTGACTGCGGTCTCAGGTACTCTGCTTTATGTAGTACCTGAATAGAGCTGCCCAGATGGGATTGCTTCTTCAGATTAACTTTACAATTCCTTTCTCAGGAAGAGACTCGGCCTTTGTAAATAAGCATTGTCCTGTCAAGATCTTGCAAAAGCCGCCATTCCTATATGGTTCAGCTGGCCAGGGACAGCTGAAGGGATCGGATGCTATTCATTGCTTTAAATCACTGCCGTCAATGTCTCCTTAACTCTTTGAGGGGTCAGCCATCCTGTTAACTATGATTTTCTGATGCCTTTGTTCATTTTCAAGGAATTGAACATCTTCCCTCTGTGACTCAGGGTGTACCACTCTGGTCTCTTGAGTCAGAGGCCTGTTGGCTCAAGTACCATTCCAGAAACATGAGCAAATTATCTAAGCTGTCACAGCAGTGCAGTACTGTAGGAGTGTTGCACTGTCAGAAGTACCTACTACTGTTACAAACAAGATGTTAAACCAAGACCCTGTTGGCGGACTCAGGTGGAGGTAAAAGCCTTGCCAACAGTGCAATATTCCCTCAATATTGCACTCTAGTGCCAGTTTTGATTTGCAAATTCAAGTCTTAGAATGGAACTTGACCCCACTGCCTTCTGACTTAGATGAGAATACTACCATCTGGATGACAGCAAATGCTGGCAATGATAAATTGGGAGTGGTACCAACAACAAACACCTTACTTTTATATAACTCCGTCAATATAAGAAAATACCCTAAGCCACCTCTTAGGAGTGTAATCTGAAATGCTTTGACACCATACCAAGAAAAAACTATTAAGGGTGACGAAGGGGTCCACATAGAAATAGAGCAAAATTGATTGTTCATTTTGGTAAATGCATAGTTCCTTATAATCCCAGGACATAGAAGGCAGCCATTCAGTCATTGTGCCTGAGTAGGTTCTCTAGAAGGCAAAGCCCCCACCTTTTCTCCATACCACTGCAAATCTTTTCTCTTCAAACATTTACCCAATTCTCTATTGAAAGACATAATTGAATCTATGTCTATCACACTGTCAAGCAGCACATTCCAATTCCTAACCTCTAGTTGTGCGAAAGAAAAATCAGTTTGCCATTGTTCATGAAATAACTGCTTAGAGACTGGTATCCCAACACAAAGTCACCCTTTATTTATACGTGCACAGTACAATAGGCTCTGACAAGCCATCTCAGAGTCCGTCCCTTGAATGAGGAGACTCTCTGAATCCCCTGTTTATACCTATCAGCTGAGGCTCCCTGATTGGCCCAGTGTAATAACCCCAATCAAGGATATCATTGTCAATGAAATTCACATGGTCCACATTCCAATCACTACAGGTCGTTTTACAATTCTCCTCAAATCACTTTCCTCTGTTTCTCTGCCCTTCCATCGATGAGAACAGTTTCTCCCCACCCATTATATCCTGACTCTTCACGGTTTGAACACTTTTATCAATATCTTCTCAACCTGCTTTACTCTAAGGAGAACAGCCCCATTTATCCATGTAACTAAAGTCCACCATCTCTGCATTTTCTCAGATTTCTTCTTTTCTGTTGTACCTAGTGGCAGATGAGGTAGATGAACTTCATACTTACATCTATAGTTAGATTTTGCTGGAATATGTCACTATCCTATGCCAGAAACTAGAGCCTGAACGGTGCCAATCTGCATTAAGCATGACCAACCAGAAGTCTGTCTCACTCTTACTAAGTATGCATATTGGAAGGATTTGTGGTTCACCAAACAACTTGTTTGGCCACGTTATGTGTCCATCAAACCCCGGAGTACGATGTGAACCTAGTGCTGCTGTTCAGAAGCAGGAATATTAGCCACTGAAACACAAGGCCTCCTTACAATGGTTTCACATTTTCCTAAAGTCAAGAATTGGATACCATGTGTCAGTTGAGACCATATCAATAGCTTATAAATGTTCACCATAACTTCCTTGTCTCCGTTACAAAATCCAGAATTCCAATGTGAGAAAAGGGAGGGAGGTGGAGAGAGAGAGAGAGAGATGAAAGAAAGAAAGGAAGGATGAAAGACAGAAAGGAAGGACAAAGGAAAAAGAAAGAAAGACATTGCATTTATGTAGCATCTTTCATCACTTTAGGAGGTCTCAAAGTGTTTCACAGCTATCAAAGCTTTTTGGAAGTACAGTCACTGTTGTTATGTAAGAAATATGGTAGCCAATTTGTAGACAGCAAGCTCCCACAAACAGCAACTAATAATGAGGATATAATCTATTGCAGTGATGTGAAAACATTACCACTAAGTCAACTCTTTCTTCGTTGCCACAAAATATCTGGGATCTTAATTAGATCAGTTCAGGCTCTAATTGAGCTGGAAACAGGCATAGGGCCAACTAGTCCTAATGGAGGATTGTTAGAAGAGAGTTGTATGACAGAGATACCTCTTCTTTTTGGTGTTCCCGACATCCTGTTTAGAGAAATGTTTGGCTTCATATCTGAAATTGGATAATCTCCATTCATAGGGATCATAGTTACTAAAGCACAACTTGTCACATCACATGACAGCTCCACAATATCCTTCAATGGATCACACTTTTTGTATTTTTCTTTCCGTAGCCAAAGCTGACTGACTGTTTTCTGTTCTCTTTCCCTAAAGTTACTTCCTGAAGGTTGCACATGATCCCTGCAAGCCTCTTGCAATTGACCATTTATATTCATGTATCAGTAATTGTTGGATTGGAATGATTCAAGGATGGTTCAGATTAGTGGATAGATTGATAAAGCTGGAATTGTTCTCCTTAGAACAGAGAAGGGTGACAGGAGATTTGATGGAGGTGTTCAAATCATGATGGGTCTAGATGTAGAAGATGGAGAAATGGTATCCGTTGATGAAACTGTGGAAGCAATGATAAGGTGATTTGCAAAAGCACCAAAGGCAACATGAGGAAACATTTCTTCACACCAAGTGTTTATGATTTGGAATGCACAGCTTGAAATTCTGGTGCAGGCAAATTCAATCGTGGGCTTTCTAAAGCATCAGATCATTACTTGAAAGGAAAACAGTTGTAAAGCTAAAGGAAAGCATTGGATATGAGAGTGAGCACAGATGGGTAAATAGCTCTTGAAAACAGCCACATGGATTTGACTGTGTGAATAGCCTCTTCTGTGCTGTGATTCTGGTTAATTAGCGAGATCGTGGTTAGAGTTGACTCCTATCTTCACTTGATATGTGCAACACTTCCAGCAGGTGTCACTGTTGAGTGTTCAGCAGCTGGATGCCTGTCTCAGGAATGTTCAGCCTGTGGTGATCTACCTGGCCAGGCTCAACCTATTCAAATGTAATGTATCTGTTTAACACAAGTATAACGGCTAGAGGGAAATTCTGACACATTGTTTCTATCCAATACAATACTTGAACAGCCATTGTAACATACCTTGAGAGCAGCAAAAACTGTTCAGTCAGAATTCAGCGACCGTTTCATTGATGTCCATGAGCGGTATTTCCTGATTTCTGATTCTATTTAAGTTAAGGAAATAAAAATCGTCAGAGATGTGAAACAGACTGTCAATTCACTACCGCCTATTCTAGATGATCGCGCAAGCTCAGAATTACTCCCACTGAGTCTAGATATTAATCTGTCCACAAATTTCCTGTAAATGAGTTCACGAGGGACTGGATTTCAAAAGTTACCCTGCATTTGTTCCTGGACGGGAACCTACAAAATCTGATAGTCCTAATTTCTCATGAGTAATTGTTTCTGAAATGGTGAAAAATAGAAGGCAGGTACTAATGAGGCCAGACCGTCAAATTTGGGACAGTCCCTGTACAAAGGGACTTTCCTCATCTTTGTACAACCATCGATGCTGTACATTTGTACAACTGTGTACCTTACATCTATCAACCTCTAGGTGGCAAAGTTTGCCTGTAAATCACTGGGAAAGCAGTGGAAAATGAGGACTATGTGCATTTATCATTCCCCTTTTTCCCCCGCATCCCCTAACATCAAAGATCAACACAAGTCACAAGTCATCTCTGGATTGACATTGAAGGTCAATAAGGTTTATCTCCCAGGGAAGATTTTCTGTCTGGTTCAGTTTCCATATGATTATGTAATACACTCATATACCTCTGTGAATATTCTTAATATAGCTGTTAACCTGTGTAAGATTTTGCAGGAAGTACTTTAGTACTTTCATTCAATTGGCAGCGATCACAAAATACACCCATTGTTTTGAAGATTACTGCTACATAAACTACTTAAAAATGCTTACCAAATATTTTCAGCGTTTTTAAACATTCAACTCAAATTATATCACTAAAATCGCACATTTGCCAAAACTTATTCTTAATAAACCATCTCAGCTAATATGCCATTAAAACAAAGAGGCTGCAGAGATATAGGCAGGTTAAACATTGGGGAACATTACAGCAGATGTATTATAATGTAGAGAAGTGTAAAGTAATTCGTTTCCATCATTATATTAGAAAAACAGAATATTTTTAAAAACTTGAGACTTACAAGTGTTGATGTTCAAAGAGATTTGAGCATGCATGTGAAGGAATACAGAAAGTTAGCATGGGTGTATAGCAAGTAATTAGGAAAGCATAGTGAAATTTCTTTGCAAGTAAATTGAAGAACGGGAATGAAGACATTTTGTTACAATGGTACAGAGTTGGTGAGACCAGATCTTAAGTGTAGTGTTCTGATTTCCAAATTTAAGAAAGCATATACTCAGGCATTGCATGAAGATCCATTAATTAATCCCTGGGATGAAGGGCTTATCCTGTGATTAGAAGCTGCACAAATTTGGTCCATATTCTCTGATGTTTAGTACAACAAATGGCAATCTCATTGAAACATTCAAGATTCCGAAGGGGCTTGATAGGAGAGATGCTGACTGATTGTTTCCATGAGTCAGGGAATCTAAAAAATAGGGCTCTACGCTCAGCATCAGGAGGTGATCATTTAGGACCAACATGAGGAAAAATTACTTCACTCAAAGGCTTCTGAATGTTTTGAATTTTCTGCCCCAGAAGCTTATAGAATCTCCATTGTTGAATACATTTAAGGCGGTGATAGACAAGATTTTAGTCTCTCGGAGAATTGAGAGATATTGGAAATGAGCAGGAAAGTGGAG
>NC_063356.1:13129144-13179144 GCF_021869965.1 Rhincodon typus
TTTATGGCTAAGACGGGAGAGACCGAGAGTCTGTTTAAAGATGATGTCTCAACATTCCCATGTAAGCATTTAATTTTTACTTTTGTACAAAAGTATTTTAGTAGAAAAAGGCAAGTTTCTCTGAAAAAAAATTTGGTGAGTGCGGGAAAGAGTGCTGCATGGTCCTAGACTCTCCCACAAAGGCAAACAACCTTTCTACATCTGTACTTCCAAGTCTGCTAAGAATTTTGTATGTTTCAATAATGCCACCTCTTATTCTTCTAAACATTAGGGAATACAGGCTCACCCGACCCAACTTCTCCTCATATGACAGTCCCTCCATACCTGGGATCAGTGAACCTTTTCTGGACCTCCTCCAATGTTACTTTATATTTCCTTGGATAAAGGACCCAAACTGTTCACAGTATTCCAGCTGTGGACTTACGAGCATCTTGTATAGTTTTAACAAGGCCTCCCTATTTCTTATACTCTGTTCCCTTTGAAATAAAAGCCTAACATTCCATTTGCCTTCTCCATTACCTGCTAAACTTGTATGCTAGCCTTTTGTGATTTATGCACAAGGACTCCCAAGCCCCTCTGTGCTATAGCTTTCAGCAGTTCTTTCTCCATTTAAATACTATTCAGCTTCTGTATTCTTCCTTCCAAAGTGCATAACTTCACATTTGCTCACACTATAGTCCATCTGCCAAGTTTTTGACCACTCATGAAACCAGTCTATATTTGTCTGCAGAGATAGTAGGAACTGCAGATGCTGGAGAATCCGAGACAACAAGGTGCAGAGCTGGATGAACACAGCAGGCCAAGCAGCATCATAGGAGCAGAAAGGCTTTCTGATGAAGGGTCTAGGCCTGAATCCAGCTCTGCACCTTGTTGTCCCCTATATTTGTCTGCAGGCTTTGTTTCATCCTCACATCTTGCCTTCCAACATATTTTTATGTTGTCTGCAAAGTTGACTGTATTACAGTCAATTTCTTATGCAAATCATTAACATATGTTGTAAGTAAATGTGGTCCTAGCACTTGTTATGGGTTTCCAACCTGAAAAAAGTCCCATTACCCCAGCCTATTATTTAACCAATTCTCTGTCCATGCTAATGTACTAATTCAACACCACGGGCTCTTATTTCATTAGGATACCACACGTTAGGCTACTTATCAAATCCCTCCTGAAAATCCAAGTATATTTCATCCCTGTTTGCCCTTTATCTATGCTGCTTGTTACCTCCTCAAAGAATTCTCACAAACTTGTCAGGCATGATTTCCCTTTATGAACCTATGCTGACCCTGCTTGATCATATTTTGTATTTCTAAATGCTCTATGATTGCAACTTTTATAATAGTATCTAACATTTTCTCAATACCATATATTAAGCTAACTGGCTTATTGTTCCCTGTTTTCGTCTCCTTCGCTTCTTAAATAACAGAATGGGCCAAGTGCCCTCTTTCTGACTTTGTGATTGTAAATGTCTGTTATGTTAAAAATGATTATGAGCAACTTGTCGAGTTTGCTATCATACCATATTTTATTAAGAAGTAAATTGTGTTCATTGTCCAATTATAAATAACTAAAAGTGAGATGCATAACCTCTGAAATTCTGTTTTTAGTAAAATATTCTTTTTCACTCTTGTAAAGTGATTGCTGCACGAACCACCACAATTCCTTATCTAAGTGCCTTGCTACCATCTGAGCTTGAGTTGCAGCAGATGGAGGAGACAGATTCCTCAGAACAGGATGATCAGACTGATACAGAAAACCTTGCACTAAATATGAATTCGGTATGTTTAGAATACTCTTTACATTTTTTTTTACAATGTTGACAATGTAGACTATTTACTAATGCAAAGATTTTATAAATTGCTGTCACACTGTTCCACCTTGTGGGAGAAATAGCCTTGGATTTAGAACTTTTTTTTGCCACTTGTAGGATATTGTATTGCACAGAATAATTTGAGTTAGTGGTGAATCTTTGAGCAACGTTAATAGATACCTTTGAGCCATTCCTTGAGGCTATCTATTGAGACAAACTTTTAACGATTGTTTCTGGCCTCTCCTGATGTGGCTTGTTATAAATGTTTGTGTGCTAACACTCTTTTGAAGTGCTTTGGGAATAAAAGTGCCAAATGAATTCAAGTCGTCAGTTCTTTTATTTAAAAAAGCATCTGAACTGTGATTGAAACCCACATCTGTGTATGCCAAAATTGTGAAGAGAACACTTGGACAATAAACTTAGTCAAGGAGTTGTTGGTTGGTTCGCTGAGCTGACCATTTTCGTGCAAACGTTTCGTCTCCCTTCTAGGTGACATCTTCAGAGCTGTCTAGCCTCCGTTGAGGCGCTGTTCTGTCCCGCTCTGAATTTATATGGTCCAGTCTGTCATGGTGGGTCAGAGATAGTAGGAACTGCAGATGCTGGAGAATCTGAGATAACAAGGTGTAGAGCTGGATGAACACAGCAGGCCAAGCAGCGAAGGGTCTAGGCCCGAAACGTCAGCCTTCCTGCTCCTCTGATGCTGCTTGGCCTGCTGTGTTCATCCAGGTCTACACCTTGTCATGGTGGGTCATCCTGTTTCTGATTTTGCACCGTAGTGGTTTGAAGATGGGGTCTCTTTCAGTGTGTCTGTTTATCGTACCAGTGGTTGAAAACCAGGCTTCCAGGATTCTTGAAAAGCACGAAAATGTTGAAATAGACCCCACCTTCATACCACTATGGTGCAAAACCGGAAACAGGACAGACTGGACCATGTAAATTCAGAGAGGAAGAGAACAACAGCACCGAAGATGTCACCTAGAAGGGAGATGAAAATGGTCAGCTCGGCAAACCAACCACAACCCGAGCTACAGATCCTCCCTAAAACATTAAACTTAGTCAAGTTAAGAACATGGCAAATCGAATATAATGTTGGAAAATGCAAAGTTTTCCAATTTGGAAGGAAGAACAAAAGAAAAGAATATCATTTAAATGGTGAAAAACTGCAGAAAATTACAAAACAAAGGGACTTGAGGATACTTGTGTATTGTACCACAGAAAGGTTAATGGCATGTTGGACCTTTATTTTAAAGGGATTGGAGTATAAGAGTAGGGAAGTCTTACTGCAACTGTATAAGGTGCTTGTGAAATTACATCTGGAGTATTGAGCACCATTTGGTACCCTTATTTAAGGAAAGATACAATTTCATTGGATGCACTTCAAAGAAGGTTCATTCGGATGAGGGATGGTCTTATGAGCAAAGGCTAAACAGTTTGGGACTCTATACTCACTGAAGTTTAGAAGAATGAGAGGTAATCTCGTTGAAACACAGGATTCTTAAGGCACTTGGCATTGTAAATGCTGAGACGTTATTTACCCTCATGGGAGAGTCTAGGACAGAGGGCATAGTCCCGGAATAAAGGGTTACCAATTTAAGACCAAGATGAGGAGGAGTTTCTTCTGAGAGTTGTGTCTTTGGAACTCCTTGCCACAGAGTGCTGTGGGGGCAGAGTCCTTGTTCCTGTTTCTTGTGGTCTTATAATATAAGATACCAAATGAATATTTCACATCAATATTTACTGTGGAGAAGTATTTGGAAGCTAGGGAACTTAGGAAGATAAATAGTGATGTTTTGAAAAGCGTCCATCTTACAATAGAGGAGGTGCTGGAGGTCTCAAAATGCATAAAAGTAGATAACTCCCCAAGATCTGATCAGGTGTATCCAAAACTTTGTGGGAAGTTAGAGAAGTGATTGCTGGGCCCCTTGCTGCTGAGCTATTTGTATCACCGACAGCCACAGGTGAGGTGCTGGAAGACTAGAGGGTGGCTAATGTGGCACCATTATTTAAGATAGGTGGTAAGGAAAAGTCAGGGAACTATAGACCGGTGAGCCCGACGTCAGTGGTGGGCAAGTTATTGGAGGGGATTCTGAGGGACGGGATTTACATGCCTTTGGAAAGGCAAGGTCTGTTTTAAGGATAGGCAACATGGCTTTGCACATGGGAAATAGTGTCCCACTATCTTGATTGAATTTTTTTTGAAGAGGTGCTAAAGAAGATTGATGATGGCAAAGCAGTAGACATTGTCTGCTGTACATGGATTTCAGCAAGGCGTTCAAAAAGGCTCTGCATAGTAGACTGGTTAGCAAGATTAGATCACGTGGAATCTACGGGGAGCTAGCCAACTGGATACAAAGTTGACTTGAAGGTGGGAGACAGGATAGTGCTAGAGGGTTGTTTTTTGGACTGGAAGCTTGTGACCAGCGGTGTGCCACAAGGATTGGTACTGGGTCCACTGTTTTTTTTTTTGTCATTTTTATATAAATGATTTGGATGTGAATATAGGAGGTATGGCTAGTAAATTTGCAGATGACACAAAAATTGGTTGTGTGTTGGCCAGCAAAGAAGGCAATGGACCAATGGATTGAGGAGTGGTAGATTGAGTTAATTTAGATAAATGTGAGGTGTAGTGTTTTGGCAAGTCAAACCAGGGCAGGACTTACACAGTTAATGGTAGGGCCCTGGGGAGTGTTACCAAACAAAAACCTAGGGGTACAGGTGAATAATTCCTTAAACGTGGAGTCGCAGGTAGACAAGATGTTCAAGGCTTTTGGCGTGCTTGCCTTCGTGGGTCAGTGGATGTCCTGTTATGGCTATACAGGACATTGGTGAGGCCACTTTTAGAATACTGCATACGATTCTGGCCTCCCTGCTGCAGGAAAAATGTTGTTAAACTTAAAAGGGTTCAGAAAAGATCTACAAGGATGTTGCTGGGATTGTTGGGCCGAAGGGCCTGTTTCCACATTGCAGGGATCCTATGAATGAATGAATGGATTAAAAGGCATCTGGATGGGTACGTGAATAGGAAGAGTTTAGAGGGATATGAGCCAAATGCTGGCAAATGGGACTAAATTGTTTTAGGACACCTGGTCAGCATGGGCAAATTGGACTGAAGGTTCTGTTTCCAAGCTGTTGTAACTCTATGACTCTATAAAAAATACTGACATACTATTAATATTAGACACAAGTGACATTATCACAACTCTACTTGAGGCAGAGGCTAGTTGAAGCATCAATAATGGCTAATGCAGCAGATCCAGGATCAATTGAAGTTCGTCCTTTTTTTTTATGGCTAAGTATTTTGCTGTTTTTTTTGTTCAGAAGATCCCAGCCCGCAATTTGATGAATCCTCATTCTTGTAACAACCATTTTCTGGTTCAGTTGTTTTGGGCTTCAAAACAGCCACTGTTAATGGACGAGTATTCTATCTTTGACTTGTCTCTTTATCACGGGTGAAAGCAGTATTGCCTATTTGAATAATCTTTCATTAGTAAATTTTAAATGCTAATTTTTTTTGTACATAAATAGTCCGTTGTTCTTTTTGATCATGGACAACTTTGAATAATAATGAAATATTGAGTTGAAAGCTGGATTGATGTTTGTTTATCTCTTTGAGTAATAGTTCTCCACTCTGTAATAAGGCTGTTGCATTGTATTCTTTTCCGAGTAGTTTTATTGCCCTTTGTTAATTTAAAATATTTTCAAAACTATTGCTATTAAAGGGACTGGAAAGTGGAAATATTCCTCACAGTGCTGACTGAATTCTAAATGCAAACTAGTGAGTCATTTTTTGCAATGTTGGCCATGCTATAAATGTTGTATAACAAAGCACCTTTTTTTTTCTAGGATGAAATGTCTGCTGAAAAGGAAAATACCATGTTACAACAAAGCTCGGGATTATCTAATACTAAGAGTAGTGAAGAGCCAATGATTGACAATCCATATCTAAGACCAGTCAAAAAGCCCAAGATCCGTAGGAAGAAATGATTTTCTGGAGGCAATGCAAGAATGATTTGAGTGAATGCCATGCATTGTAACAACACAGTTATTTGAACTGAAGGAAAATGTTGTTGATTTGAAAACTCTTTTCACCTTTGGACAATGTGAAAAAGGAATCGCAGACCTAATGGAGTCATGGTTTTTAATTCTGGAAGATATGCTAATTTGGTAACCGTGAAATTTGGATAACCAGTACCTGAAGCCAGAATCTGTTGCATTTCTGTTCCAATGGAGCAAACATACTTCTGTTGCTAGTTTTAAGATCTACTTGAACTTCATTGCAGTGCAGCTCATGAACGTCTTATGATCTTTGTCTTTATGAAGGTCACATGTCACATCGACTAAGACACACATTCAAGTGTGGTAATAAATGGCTATTTCTTCAACATGACCTCTTGCAATGGCAATTATTTATTATTGTTTTTTTCTGTTCATTGTAGATTAATTGCAGGCCTAACTAGAGAACAGATTTTTATAACACTTTACATTTCACATGTTGTGCAGCTTGGCCCTCTTGGTTATAATATTTTTCACATCGCTTGCCATTGCAGCTGGTTAAAGTGTTTAAGTATTACAGCTGTCTAACAAAAACACATTGTGCAGTAGTTATACAGTTTAATGTATATAAATATTTCTTCTGGTATTTAAAAAAAATAAATATTGTTGAACTGTTCAACAAAATGCTTTGGACTACAGGATGATGCATTATTTACCTTTAAAACTGATGAATTTCATCAATGCAAAAATGTATTTGTTTACGGCAGCAAATGCAGCCAGCGGAACCATGGACTTTAACTAAGTAAATCAGCTGACTACTAGCAACTGATGCAAGGAATCATGTGCTGAGTTGTGAGCTTGAGTAATACATTCTTTAGTTGGTGGAGGGAGGATGATCAGGAGAGATGCTGACTTTTTAAAAAAAAAAGTAGCAAAAGACTGTGGTAAACTGGGAGAGAATAAAAGGTTAGATTTGAAGAAATGCCATTCAGAATTGAATTAAATTTTCAAGCAATTAAATTATTTAAAGCAAAGCCATTCAAACAGTGCTCAAGAACTCATTTTATTCAAGAACTTCTGAGACATGATGTAAATTTGTTGTTACAGCCACAGAAATGCTAGCCTTAATTGTTGTTCTGGAAGGCCTTAAATTGTGAAGCTCCACACAGCTACTTGACTTTTAACTGCCCTTCTATTTTTTTGTCCTTTCTATGAAGGTGCAGTTCATTTAGAGTTGGCTTTGGTGCCTGACTGTGGCCATTTCTGTGTGCAAGTCTAGACACCTACCAATGGATGTATTCCTCAAGGAATGGATCAGTGACAGATACCCGCAGAATCTTGCTTCTATTCCCTGTATTAATTGCTACTGTTTAATATCAGGAAAAGTTTTTTTTCATCGTTCTGAATTTAAATTTTGCTGCTTGAACCTGCTCTGCAATTTAATTTGAAGTCATTTCTCGATTTACTACTTCCTTACTGCAGTGTGATCACTTCTCAGATGTTATTTCTCCATTCTGAAGAATCAAAGTTCCATTTAAAATAGAAGATATAAGTTAACTTTCAGAACTAGCCTCAAAGGTAGAAGTAGCTATTTCGAGATTGTCACCCAGCACCTGTTCGTAGTCTTTGTATCTAAGCTGCATCAGCTTGGTTCAGATGGTAACATTTACACCTCTAAATTAAAATGTGTGCATTCAATTCAGAGAACAGCAGTTGGATGCCATACTCTGCACTATTGGTGACAGTAATTTTAGAGTGGTGCATTGTTGGCACTGTTGTCTTAATGAAATGTTTGACTGAGCTGCCATCTGGACATTAAGTGGCACAGTTTGAAGAATGTCGTGTTATTGTTTCATGATCAACATTGGTTTTTTTTTCATGACTTGGGTATCTATTGTTTAACTAGTCTTTCATCTAATCATTGTTGGAACATGCAAAATAGTTTTCGCTTGTTTTTTTTCATAATCGTTGTTGTACTTAAAATATCATGAATGAATTGTTTTGGGATGTTCTGAGTAGTAGGATTGTTCAACTCCTATCTATTAATCAAAATAGGACTTGGTTGCTACTCTGTGTGCAATGGCTCTTGCAGTTGTCTCTATCAGCCACTGCACTTCAAGGAATTTAAAACTTGAGATGCTTCTGGGAATATGGGATAAGCCTCCAATACATAGACCTTTTATCTTCCCAGTTTTTCTGATCTCTAATATCTTCTGTTACATGTGGATCACCGGGACTGCAGCTTGAAGTTTAACTATGTAAGTGGTAATAACTGGATTTCAGCAGGAGTAACGAGAACCCTGAACGTTTGGATCTGCTGCTGTATTTCATTTGGCAGTTAGTTCCGTTACCTCGACTTGCATTGTCAGTAATATATTTTTAAGACTAAAACGTAGTTATGAAAATTACAGCAAACATAACGGGTTGGTTATGTTACTCTGTCAGTAAGGAAACAGTTAAGACAGGTGGAAATGATGTGTATTTGGTGCCAGAGTGAGGTCAGCCACGTAACAGATGGAGTTTCTTTTTTAATTCCTTGGGAGTACTTGTGTACACGTAGCACAAACTTTCAGAGCTTTCTCTGCATCTAGCACGTAGAAGGCAGTCTGCGTTTAATCAATTTAACGGACAAGTTGCCTTATTGCAGGCTGACAAGGTTCCACTGCTTCAGTGTAATAAAGTACTAGTGTGAGGGGGCGAGGAGGAACCTCGAATATGTGCTTTTTGTTTTTGAATGGGACAGTTTCAAAGTTTTGGGGGGAATTCAGTAGGCTGCAAACTTTCCAAGTGGTGGGTGGAGCGCCCAACAACTTTCAGGCGAAGGGGCGGGACCGGAGAGTTGGATGAATGGCAGCCCGAGATCTTGCAGACGGGCAGGCTGTGGATTGGCTGGTGTTCCGCGTCAATCACGGTGTGGGTGTGGGGTGGGGTGACGTCACCGGAAGTAGTCCCTCGACGGAGGCGGACGGTTGGTGCGGCCATGTCGGCGAGGTGAAAAACGGCTGAACGTTTCCCCTCCCCCCTTCCCCCAAACCTTCCCTCTCTAACTGCCCCATTTCTCCCCTCCCCGCCCTGTCCCACCCCAAAACAACTGCCCGTCGGCGACGTAACATCAGCTATGGAGGCGCATTAGTGTAAGTACGGGTTGTGTTGTTATTTTCCCCTCCGTCCTTGACCGAGACAGGCTCTCGGTGAGAGTGGAGCCTGTAGGCCTCGCTTGGCCTCCCCGCAGGCGAATGCCAAAAAAAAAACCAAACCGCAGGCGAAATCCTGCAGCTGGGGCACACACACAAAAAAAGGGATGTACCGCGGAGAACGGGAATGGGGTCTGCTCACATTTTGTGAAGCCTCTTTCGATGTTATTTTGGGGCTGAGCCCATCTGCGCCATATGCTGATCCTCTCATTTCTAGCTTTAGAGGAGGGTTTCTGTGACAGTCCTTGCCAGGGCATCCCGCGAATGATTTCGAAAGGAATCTAGATGGGCGCCTGAGACAATTAAACTTGCAAGGGGATGGGGCTGATAGGATTGCTTTGCAAGGATCTGGCTGCAAAAGGCTCTCACTGCCCGTACTGTAATGACTGGGTAGAGAAACCCGTAGGTGTACCTGCAGTGTAGAAGCAGGCCACACTGACCCTCCGAAGAGCAACCCCTCGCTACCACCACCTCCCCCACCCCCGACTGGCCAATCCACCGAACTTGCACACCTTTGGACTGTGTGTGGAGACCAGAGCACCCGGCGGAAACCCGCGCAGACGCAGGGAGAATGTGCAAACTGCATACAGGCAGTTGCCCGGGGGTGGAAGTGGACTCGGGTCGCTGGCGCGGTGAGGCAGCAGTACTTACCACTGATCTACCGTGCTAATCGATCATCTTGTCTAATTAGGAAGTGCGTGGTGATGGGGAGTTGGAAGGTAATGTATTTTCTCATTTTAAATTTGAGATTTCTTTTGTTTCAGGATTTAATTTTGTATTGCAGTATTCCGTTAGATTCTATATCAGTTAAATTGTTATTCAAGAGAGCACATGTATATGGCTACTCAGTACAACAGATATACAAGTGTGAAGATTGAGACTTGGTATCAGAAGAAACTCTTGTTACAGAAACAATTTAAATACAATGAGCTATATTGTTTGCCTAAGTATGTGCCAAAATAGATTATCCAGAGTGACGTGGTAAGAATGGCCTTACAATTCTGAGGAAGGGTCACCTCTTCACAGATGCTGCTAGAACTGCTGAGCTTTCCCTGCAACTTCTGTTTTCCATACTGTTCCAGGATTGGCTGGTGGAGGGAAATCTTCCCTTGACTGATCACTTGTAATTACCTAGTCTGAAGATGAGATGTTTGTTGTTCCTCCAGTTTGCACTGTGCTTCATCATCTCATCTCATCTCCAGACTAGACACTTTAGAACCTTCTGGACTAGAGTTCAACACCATCAAATTGTGAACCCTCTCCTATTCCTTCCCTTTCCTCTAGTTTTATTTGTTAAATTCCCTGTCACCGTGACCACCCCCCTCCTTAATCTGCGCTATCTACATCGTTTCTCCCCCAGCAGTCTACAGCACCTCCCCCAACACTATTGCATAAATGCCTCCCTCTCCACACTTCATGTCAGCTCTGATGAAGTCATCTAGACTTGAAGCGTTTGCTTTCCCTCTGTCCGTACTGCCTGACCCGCTGTGATCTCCAGTACTTTTTGTTTTCAGTACAGATTTCAGCATCTGCAGTAATTTGCTCCTAAATTGGGATGCAGTTGTGATGTTGCTTCAAGATCAATTAGTTTATGCATGATTAATAAAACAAGGGTGAGTTACTGAAAAGCAGTTGGCACTGGTTCTTAGTGTGCACCAACATCATGAGAAGAATTGTAAAGTATGGACATTGTAAGTGTTAATTACACTAAAATTAACTTTGAATATGAATTATTTTAATTTACTAATGTATTAGCACTTGGGCTCTATCAATAATTAAAGCCTATTTGAGAATTCGTCAGCCTACTTAAGTACACTTTATGGAGGAAGTTAATACATCTTCTAAAAACCTGAAAATGATGAGAAATTACGGAAAGAACTACGACTGTAAGCTTCTGTCAGAAAATACATGGTTTACTTTTTTCAAAGTAAAGCCATTAGTATTTCAAACAGAAAGGTAAATTCTTCATCTGACCTGAACAGGTGAAAAGGTTAAAAGTCAGGCGTCTTCTTAACTTGAACAATTAATAAATTTTAAAAACTGGAAAAATGATCCACAAACTTCATTGAAGAATCATTGACTATTTTTTCTTGTTTTGTTTTTGAAATGGCAAGGGCAATATGCACAATCCATCTAGTCAGAGTAGGTACAGAAGAACATTCCACTGGCAGAAATGACTAGAATCAGAATTCAGAATTCTGATTTCAGGTGATTGTCATAAGTTCTGTGATGAGGAAAAACATTAAGCAACAAGTGATTATGATCTGGAACATACTGCTTGAGAATTTAATGGAAACCAATGCAATTGTTTTTCCAAAGAAAATCTGATAAATAGCTGAGGAGTGAATCTGTGGAGCTAAAGGGAAACAGCAGAACAGTGGGACTGGATGAGCTGCTGTTACATAGAACTGGTATAGCAGGCCAAGTGAATGAATGAAATGATTTTATTGTCTAGTGTATTTTACAGTGAGAACAGTAAAACAGTGAGAAATGTTTTCACTTGCCGTCATCTGCCACCATTTTGAATAGTTTAAGAATATAAAAAAAGTAGAAACATATAGCTTAAAGTGAGACCATCGGTCCTGAGCCAGCTCATCATCAACGATGCCTGTGCTGCCATTCCTCCTCCTCTGATTTGCCATTGTCTGCACTATTACAACCAACGTTGAAGTCGCTATTCTTCAGGCATCATCTTTTGCCGTTGGGCTGATTGTTCGCTGTTGCCTGTGCCAGACTCACCAATGACAGAGTCACATCTCTCAGGGCTAACCCATCTTGTCGATGTCACCATGATGCCCTTCCACCACCGTTTTGCTGCCAGCACTGGATCCAACCGACCACAAAGTCACCAATCCTCAGGTGCCATCTTTTGTTGCTGGACCAAATTTATTGATGTTGTCTTTGCCAATGCAGCAGCTGCTGATTCTGATGCCAGGCCCTGGAAAAGTAAGGAAGGGCTCACTCGCCGCCGCCACAAGTCTTCACTGGGCTATCTTGCCACCCATCTTGGATGAGGTAAATAAAGGAAGAGAAAAGAAAAATGAGAGAGAGAAGTGGTGCAGTCAGAACAGGTGTGTCCTGGCTCAAAAGCCCTATTCAGCTGCCATCTTGATGACTGATGTCTTCCTGTGCTGTGATTATGTATGATAAAATGTAGCTCCACACTGGAAGATAATTAAGTGGAAAATCTTTCTTTCATGCTGATAAAGATGTAGAGCAACAACTTATAATTCACAAACCAAATAATTGTCAAGGGCAGCAGAATATATGGCTGTAATATCCCCTTCATATTTCTCAGTTTGCTAATTCTGGATCGCTGCAGCATGATTGTGTATCTGTATCGGCCATGATTTGTGTTGATGTGTTCAGGGTCCCCCGAATTCTTCCCAGAAGATGAAAGCCAGTGTTATTGTTTAACTCCTTATGAACTGAATTTGGCTCAAAGGTTTACCGTGTGCTTCCAAAAGGGCTTACATGACTAAATAGTGTTGAGGGACGTTGTTGAGATCCTAATGGACAGGGGCGCTTGTTTTCTTTGAGTCACTGCACATCCTGAGGAGTTTGCTGGAATCAAGAGGTGAAGTGGTACAAATATAGAAATTGCTGGAAAAACTCAGCAGTTCTGGCGGCATCTGTGGAAAGAATGCAGAATTAATGTTTTGAATTCAGCAACCATTCTCCATAACTGACTGACTGTAGCTAGGAAAAGGCTGGTATAGATGCTGAAGGTGCATTGGATAGGTGGAGATGGAGCCCAGAGAGAGAGGAAAAAACTGGGCATTCAACAGTCAGAGAATCAATCGTTTGCTTATGTGGACCATTAATAGCTGATGATGCTTGTGATGACCAAGTCTGGTGTGTAAGGGTTGGGATAAGGAAATGGGAGAAGATATTTGGGCCCTAAAATTATTGAACTCTGTTGTGTCCTGAAGGCGTCAGGATCCCCAAGTGGAAAACAAATTGCTGTCTCATGATGTTGTGATTTACCTGAGCATTCCACTAATGCACTGCATTTCAGGTAAAAGTAGCAAAGAGAAAAAGTACAAAGCTAAATTTACTTAAAGGCATGTTCAGATTTTAGGCTGTGGATTGGCCAGGAAAGCTGAGGTGCTGTTCCTGAGGTTTCCATGAAATTGTTGGAAACTGGGTGTCTAAGGAAAGAGGAGGGAAAATTTAAATAACATGCACCGTTCTAGTGATGTTCTGAGTTTTCTGAGGAACATAGGAATTATATGCAGGAGTGGGCAATTCAGCCCTTCGAGTCTGCTCTGCCATTTAACGTGAACATGCTGATCTTATCCTAGTCTCAACTCCCACTTTGCTGCCTGCTTCCCATAGCCCTTTATCCCACTTTTCATCGACGTACCTATTTCTTTCTTGAATTTGTTGATTGATTCTGCTTCCACTGAACTCTTGGGCAGTGCATTCCACAGATTTGCAACCCTCTGAGAGAAATAGTTTCTCCTCACTTCAGTTTTGAATCTACCTCCTCTCACTCTATATCTATGACCTCTTGTCCTGACTGTCCCACAAGGGGGAACATCTGTTCATTGCCTTCCAAAATAACAGCAGCTAAGACCATAAGGAATAGAAACAGGTGCAGGCCATTCAGCCTCTTGAGCCTGCTCCGCTCTTGAACGACACATAACGTTCACTTTCCTGCCCTTTCCCTATTACCTTGATTCTCCTTAGCAGAAGTACATGGAACTTGGTATCTTATGAAAACATTTGCTTGCCATTCCTGTCAGTCAATTATATGTAAAGTTTACTGGAAATCCACTACTAAATTATTTTTAAAAATTTCCTTGTACTTCAGACTGTGACCTTTGAATGTAATTTGAGATAGATAGCTGTGTATATTTTGCACATTTGCAGCTGTTTAACAGAAGTAAATATGAACAAACCAAAATTGCACCCACTGTTTCCTAAGTCATGGCTAAACTATAAGGAAGTAAATACACCTGCTCGAGCACTTCATATAAACAACACATGGCCATGTACACCTTGCAGTTCTTTGTAAACACCCTCAGCACATTTTGTGTTCAAGTATGTTGCCTTATTGTAAGAGTTTTTGCATCCTAGCTATCCAGGGCACTGTACTTGTACATCATTCTTCTAATGAACTTTGCCTGTCAAAACACACAGGCATACTATTGATTATAATGACTGGTTGGTAAGCCCCGCAAGGGTTGACGGCCGCGTACCATTATTTTGTTACTGTGCATTTACTCTGCATTTCTAATACATTAAACATCTCTTTAAAATGTTAATGCAATGATGACTGAATATGTGTGAACCGTTAACAATTCGATGATGTTTCATTCAATAAATAACAAAAAAAATAGAAAAACACAGGACCAGGCTGCAGTAGTGGAGAGGAATAGTTAATGTCTCAAGTCTGTAATATTTCATTAGGCTTAATCATCATCTTAAGAAGAGCCCAAAGTGTTGGAGGTAGTATATTGGCATGGATAGAGGCTTCGCTAATGGGCAGGCAACAGCAAATAAGATAAGGTTTCTTTTTCACATCAGTTACCCTGAATAATGTGGATCCATACAGATCAGTGCTGGGACCACAGCTGTTTGCAATATATATTAATGACTTGGAAGGAAGTGAATGTACTGTGACCAAATTTGCAGATGACACAAAAATAGATGGAAAGGCAGCCCCCTTTTTACTTAAGGAACAATTTCATTTCACTAGGTTGGTTCCTGGTATGGAGGGATTGTCTCGTGAGGAAAGGTTAAACAGCTTGGACCTTTTCCCAGTGGAGTTTGGAAGAATGGGAATTGATCTCACTGAAACATAGGATTCTTAAGGGGCTTACAGGGTAAATGCTAGAGAATGTTTCCTCTCACGAGAGAGTCTGTGTCCCATGGTCCAAATCTCAATAAAGGGATGCCAATTTAAGACACCACCTGGAAACCGATATCCATTTCAAGTCCACTGACTCCCACAGCTACCTAGAATACATTCCCACCCACCTTCCTGCAAAAATGACATCCCCTATTCCCAATTCCTTCGCCTCCGCCGCATCTGCTCCCAGGATGAGGCATTCCACTCCCGAACATCTCAGATGTCCTCGTTTTTCAAGGACCACAACTCCCACCTCAGTGGTCGAGAATGCCCTCGACCGTGTCTCCCGTATTTCCCGCAACTCATCCCCCTCACCCCCTCCCCGCATTAACAACCAAAACAGAATCCCCCTTGTCCTCACGTATCACCCCACCAACCTCCGGATCCAACGCATCACCCTCCGACACTTCCGCCATCTGCAATCCGACCCCACCACCAAAGACATTTTTCACTCCCACCCTTATCTGCTGTCCGGTACTCCGTTGTCCGCTCCACGCTCCCGTCCAGCCCCACCACACCCAGCACTTTTCCTTGCAACCACAGGAAGTGCTACACGTCCCCCCTCACCCCCATCCCAGACCCCAAGAAGACTTTCCACATCAAGCAGATGTTCACCTGCACATCTGCGAATGTGTTATACTGTATCCGCTGTTCCCGATGCGCCCTCCTCTACATCAGGGAAACCAAGCGGAGGCTTGGGGACCACTTTGTGGAACACCTACGCTCAGTTTGCACTAAACAACTGCACCTCCCAGTCGCGAACCATTTCAGCTCCCCCTCCCATTCCTCAGACGACATATCCATCCTGGGCCTCCTGCAGTGCCACAACGATGCCACCCGAAGGTTGCAGGAACAGCACCTTATATTCCGCTTGGGAACCCTGCAGCCCAATGGTATCAATGTGGACTTGACAAGCTTCAAAATCTCCCCTCCCCCTACCGCATCCCCAAACCAGCCCAGATCGTCCCCCCCTCCCTAACCTGTCCTTCCTCCCACCTATCCCCATCTCCTACCTACTAGCCTCATCCCGCTCCCTTGACCTGTCCGTCTTCCCTGGACTGACCCAACCCCTCCCTGACTCCCCACCTACACTCACCTTTACTGGCTCCATCTCCGCCTCTTTGACCTGTCTGTCTCCTCTCCACCTATCTTCTCCTCTATCCAACTTCTGTCCGCGTCCCCCTCTCTGCCTGTTTATTTCAGAACCCCCTTCCCCTCCCCCATTTCTGAAGAAGGGTCTAGGCCCGAAATGTCAGCCTTCTTGCTCCTCTGGTGCTGCTTGGCCTGCTGTGTACATCCAGCTCTTGTTAACTCAGATTCTCCAGCATCTGCAGTTCCTACTATCTCTGAGCCAATTTAAGACAGATGGGGAGGAATTTCTTTCAGTTGAGAGTCTTTGGAATTCCTTGGGTTTTGGAGATAATGCAGAAAAATGCATGAATTTCAGCTCAGCTATGATCCTATTGAATGGCAGAGCAGATTCAAGTGGTACATGTGGGCAGAGCAAACTACTCCTTTTCCTATTTCTCATGGTCAAGGACCTGATTTCTCTCCACAGATGTGCTGAATTTTTTTCCAATTTTTAAATTTCTTTTTCCAGTATCTGCAGTACTTTGCTCTTGTATTAGTATTTTGTTCAGTTTTTGTTGTTGACACTTTTCAAAAAAAAACTGTTAGAGGCATGTGACTAAGCAGTGTGCTTTGATGAATCTACCAGCTCGATATTGTGCTTTCTGTAGTCTCCACACATTATGCGTGGTTGGAAATCTTTGAGCATCTATCTCAGGCTAACTGGTTGTCAGTGAAAGGTTCAGAGAGCTTGTTTTGTCTTTAGGGAACAGATAACGTGTTGAGAAATTCTTTCTTACGTTGAAACAATAGATTGAATAGTAGTGCAGCAGAACTAATTTAATCAATATGCCTGAATCACAATAAGGTAAACGTAATTACATAGATAATGGCTTGTGATTTTGCTGATGACAATCTCTCAAACTGTGATTGTTTACACTGAATTCCATTGTATTTTGGATTATCTTTGGCTCACGTAGATCACCTGGTAAGTATAGTATTGAAATTAGGGTTTTGCAGTTTCAAATCAGTTCAGGTTGAATTTTAAAAATTCTTTCCAGAGGCAAATTGTTATTCACATTTAATATGCACAGGGTGGCCAGTCAACGGAGTCTGTTTTGTATCCTTGTGTTTCTGCTAATATGCATTGCAACTCGCCACCAGACCTGAAGTTCCAAAGACATGCTGTTGATATGAAGAACCAATTCTTTCTGCTTAACTGGAGATATAGGAACTGCCGATGCTGGAGAATCTGAGATAACAAGGTGTAGAGCTAGATGAACACAGCAGGCCGAGCAGGAAGCTGATGTTTCGGGTCTGGACCCTTCTTCAGAAATGATTTCTGTAGAAGGGTCCAGACCCGAAACGTCAGCTTTCCTGCTCCTCTGATGCTGCTTGGCCTGCTGTGTTCATCCAGCTCTATGCCTTGTTATCACTTTCTGCGTAACTGTTGCTTTCAAAACCCTTAATGTTCTTAGATGAGCTGAATGGAGAAAGATTAAAAAATCATGACATCGTCATTCAGGACCTCAGGGCATTTTATCCCAAAGAATTTTTAAAAATGTGTTGTCACTGTTGTAGTGCATCTCTTCAAAGAATGCCATAGATCTTTTGATCAGCTCAGTTTTTTGATAGTCCGTCAGCATACGCAACCAAGATTGTAAGCTTAAACCTCTGATCTGGAGCTTTTATCCATGTGTTTCTAGCTGGGGGAAAAGTGCTGACAGTGATCTAATTTCAATGCCCGATTAGTGGAATTTTGTCATTTGGAGCTAGAGCTTTAATCTGTCTTTCCAAAGTAAATATCAGTTTGAATTGTAGGGTGTGTTACATCAGGTTTAATGTATTTAGGACAGTTGGGTTTTTTATTTTTCCATGTGAAACATCTGACAATTTTGTTTATAATGCAGTTTCACTCTCCGGCTTTGAACTTGATATTGATAATTTCATTGAAATGTATGGAACGTAGATAACACCAATGATTAGTAGTTGCATTTGGAATGAACACTTTTTCTTATGTATATATTTGTATAGTGTCAAATGATGAATTATGAATTTTTAAAAATTGCAAGCTTTTATGATATTCCTTCCTAGGGTGTAACACTTACCTTTTTTAAAAGTGATATGGAGGTGCCAGTGTTGGACTGGGTGTACAGAGTCAAAAATTGCACAACACCAGGTTATAGTTCAACGGGTTCATTTGAAATCGCAAGCTTTCGGAGTGCTGCACCCGACAAAGGAGTGGTGCTCCAAGAGCTTGTGAATTCAAATAAACTCGTTGGACTATAACCTGGTGTTGTGAGATTTTTGACATTTTAAAAGTATCACCATTGGACAATTTGGCAGCTTAGTGGGTGTTTGTGAATGAACAAAAGTGTGGTCAGTTGATTTCAGTTTGGCTGAAAGGAAATCATGTCTAATAGCTGAAGTGAAGGCGGTAAAAAAGAAAACATGAGATAACAAGGTGTAGAGCTGGATGAACACAGCAGGCCGAGCAGGAAGGCTTTCCTGCTCCTCTGATGCTGCTTGGCCTGCTGTGTTCATCCAGCTCTACACCTTGTTATCTCAGATTCTCCAGCATTTGCAGTTCCTGCTGTCTCTATCCCAAAAAGAAAACACATTCAGTTTCCACCTCAGAAGCAAAAAACAAATAGTTAATGTTTCAGGGCCAGTGATTCTTTGTCGGAACTGGACTCAACATTAACTGATTTCTCTTCATAGATGCTGCCAGACCTGCTGAGCTTGTTTCTGATTTTCAGCATCCACAGTTCTCATGGTTTTTCAGTTTCTGTCTATTTATTCTTGAGATTTTTGTATCCACCAATACTGCTGAAAGAAATATCAAAGCTTAGTTGCGTAATTAGAGAGGCGCAAGGAGGTAGACTTGTATGAAAAATAGACACTTGGCCAGCTATTCTCTCTTTAATTAATCTCGGGTTGTGAGCTGGAGCAAAAGACAAGGAGAACGATGGTATAGCGGCTTCTCCAGACAATGACCTTTCATTTAGTCCTTTGTGCTTTTATGAAATGTTCAATTTTTGTTTGGCTGCTTTTATAGGCATTGATGTTGGCCTTGCTTCAGTGGTGGTGGCAGATCCTGTATTCATCCCTTGCTTCAGAGATTCCAGTACAGTTGGTTCTGCTATAACCTGATAGTTGTGTTCCTGTGCAGCATCGCATTATAGAAAATCGTGCTATAGAAATAACGGGATCTATGGGAAAAGCGGGCTTAGGGACAGACCACCAAAACATATCCCTCTGAATCGCTCAAAAATCAGTCAAAAGCCTAACACACAGGATAGTATGGTTTGAATAAATGTTTAATTCATATCTAATAATGAAATAAAAGTAAATTTAACACGTTACCTTGGAAAAAAGGTCAAGATGATTTGATGGGGGAGGAGGTTTTGAGGTTGCTGTGTTGTTAATGCAGGGGCTGAGGGTTGTCATCGTCATCACCACCTTCAGGTGCAGTTGTGGTTGCAGGGTTAGGGTGAAAAATAGTTAATCCAGAAGTGGATGGCTGTGGTTCATTGTCTTCTTACTGTTTCTTGGGGGTTGGCTTAAAAAAGACATCCAGATTTTGCTGCTTTGACTTTTTTCTTTTGCGGAAAAGATGTTCATAGGGTGCCAAAAAAGATCTTATTCTGTGAACTGCTGCTCTGCTGCATTCTGAATTGTAAACGTTGTCCTCCAAAGAGCTGAAACTACTTCTCAATTTCCCTCAGGATACAAGACAAAACAGAAGTGGAAAGCTCTCGTGGTGCTGCATCCTGGACTTCTTCATCTTCTCCAGTTTTCACTTCCCCCTCAGCGACAAGTTGTTTTAGATCAGCTGTAGAGAGGTCTTTGCAGTGAGACTCAAGCAGCTCTTCAACAGCCTCGCTCTCATCTTGAAATCCAACTTGCTTTGCAAGATCAACACAATGTTCTTTGATTCTTGCAAGCTCCTCTGATGGATCAAAGCCCTTTAAAATCTTGACAAAAATCTGGGAGAAGCTTCTGCCAAACTGCATGCGAGCAGTCCTTACTGACATCACCCCAGGCCTCCACGATAATGTCATTTGCGTTCTAGATGTCAAAGTTCTTCCAAAATTGAAGAACACTGTCCTTATCCCCCCACCAGTGGCTGCAATCAGCCTGTTAAATGTGCACCTTAAATAAAAAGCTTTAACAGCTGCTGTTGTACCCTCGTCCATGGGTGGAAGAGAGGTTGTGTTTGGGGGTAGAAATAGCACTTTGTTTTCAGAAAGCTCACCAATGGTGAGAGGATGGTTTGGCACATTACCCAGGATGAGGAGAATCTTGAAATCCAATTTTTTTTTTTCCTGCAATACTTTCTTAAAAACGTCTTTCAAAACATCAGCAATAAGGTCAGAAAAAATTTTCCCGACCCCCAACCTCTCTTGCTTGACCTAAAATAGATGCCTAGAGTGGACTTAAAGTAACCTTTCAAGGTCGCAGGTTGGCAGAGTGGTACACCACCCCAGGCTTAAGCTTTAATTCTCCACTGACATTGGCACCCAGCAGAACAGTCATATGATCCTTTGCCACCTTAAAACCTGGAGCATGTGCTTCATTCATAGAAATGTAGATTCTTGATGGCATTTGCTGCCAGTATAAACCTGTCTCATCCAAACTGAAAATGTGATTTAAGTTGTAGCTGCCTTTGTCAGTTAATTTTTTTTCACTTTGGGAGGAAATGCCATTGCATGCTCCTTATCAGCACTGGCAGCTTCGCTGCATAACTTTATGAAAAGAATAGCAGTTCTTTAAACTAGCAAACCAGCCACTGCTAGCAATAAAGGCAGGCACATCTGCAGGATTTTCAGCTTTTTTTTGTAATCTTTGTAAATTGATAAGGTTTTCTCTTTTATGGTGAGACAGGTCATCCCAGATCGCTTTTTCGCTCCATCTCAAGTTCCTTTGTCTGTGGCCCCTCAGATTTGTTAGCACTCGGACTTCTTTCAGCCGTACAACTTGCTTTAATCTAATGGTGTGTAAGGTAGATTCCTTTATTCCTGGTATGCAAACTGTATCACGTTCTCTCATTACTCTCAAACTGCGTTATAACATCTAGCTTCTCTTCCAGTGTTATAACCTTTCTTTTGCGTGCACCACTCTCAATTTTAGCGCCAGGAAGCTTATTGCTAACATTCTTGTCACTTTGTTTTCACATGTTTGTGGGTAACATGGCAGAATTTGCAAAAAAAAAGAAAATCAGAGTACTGTACCTCTCTCAGAAAGCGCTTCATGACGAAGTCTGCGAAATGATCACGTGATACCAGTGCAGACACATTTTTGGCACTAACATTGCACATGCTCAGGACAAAGCCCTTGAAATGATCATGTGATGTTGACGTGTACTGCTCCGCACACTGATGGAATTGCCTTAAAGCCAACACAAGCTTGCGTTTTAGAAATAGCATTTCCCTATTTGTCAGTCATGTTATAGCTAATTCACGTTGCCGGAACACGAGTTGTGGCAGAACCGACTGTATGTAATCTAGACTGACTCTTTGATGTGCTCCTGAGTTAGTGCTTGCTATTGGGTGCTGGCTTTTGGATGATGCTTTGAACTAGGGTCTTATCTGCCTCCTCCACCCAGCCTCCTGAAAGCATCCCATGCCTCTATTTGGAGAAGAGAAACAGAATTTTCTCAAGAGACGTGACCAAATTTACATCCAAAAACAGATTATCTCACCAGTCAATTTTTTGCTGTTTGAGGGACCCTGATGTGTGGAAATTTCTTAAATTATTTAGTCTTTATACTTAAAAGGTACTTAATCAGCTGACAATGGCTTTAGATCAGTTTGAGGAACTGAAAGTTGTACACTTTCACCTGGAGAATTATGAGCTTACAGCAGTGTTTATTGGGCCTGGAAATAGGTTCACTGCAGAATGTATAATTCCGGATATGCAAACTCCCAAGCAGAAAAGGCCTATTTTAACTTGTAAGTGGAAATACTGGAAGTGGATGGAGTGCACTGGCGGCATCTGTGGCGAGAGAAACAATTAATGTTTTGAGTCTGGTGTGACCAAAATTTAACTGTTGTTTCTCTCTTCACTGATGCTGTCAGAGCTGTTGAGTTTTTCCAGAATTGTGTTTGTTTTGGATTTCCAGCATTCACAGTATTTTGCCTTTATCCTGGAAGTAGAAATGGTTTTAATCAATATGAGAAAAAATGTTCATTTACTGGGGTGTGACCATTAGTATTTGGTTTGTTGAAGGTTTTCATCTCTACTGCATCTTTAGAAATGATTACACACAATTGTGTGCTTCAGTAAGATTGACTATCCAGGGTGAGTGAGGCATTGGTGTACACGAACATGTCCAAATATGCTGCTGCTCATTGAGTTACCTAATTGACAATTTTAATGAATTAGAGAATGCACATGCGAGAGTGAGAAAAGACCTTTCTGCATTATATAAACTTTCAGGTATATTTGGAGGATCAAATAGGTCTTGTCTATGAAAATCAGTCTTTGGAAATGTCTGGCTAAGATTTATTGTATATAGAAAATCAAGTACTGTATAATCAAACTTTGAGCATACTTTCTGGTTATTATCAGTGCACAACATTTAATGTTAGGCTCAAATTTCTGTGTGTGCCACGTTAACTTCAATTTTATTCTACCTTTATAAAATTATTATGAATTAGCCTAACTATGACACAGGTTCAAGGCACGTGGGGATTTAGCATTGGTGCATGGAACCTTTTGAGTCTAAAGGCAGCACAGAGTGTAGCCGACACGTCAGCCTTCCTGCTCCTCTGATGCTGCTTGGCCTGCTGTGTTCATCCAGCTCTCCACCTTGTTATCACAGTGTATGGGTCAGTTCCATTGTGAAGTTGTCTGAATTGATTGCCAGCAGTGACTGACTGAGAACCTGTCAACTTCTTTGTCATTTCAACATCAAAATCACATTGCCATTTAGAAGCCAAAGAACAAAATGGATTCAAAGTTGTACAGATCTGATTTAGCCACAGTATGAATGTAGCCAAGTTTGGTTATTTCTGAGCATCCTTGCACTTTTGTCAACTACACTTTGTTGAAAAGCTGGTAATTGACATCTTTCTCCTATCCAAATGCACCTCTGTGCTCCGAAAATAAGTGGTTCATGTGTATTAGTAAATGTTAGTTTTAAGAATTAACGTTTAAATATAGAACATCGGATAAATGCAATTGAAGAAATCTAGTATAAATAAAATGTCAATATCATGTTTTAAGAGATTGCCCATATTTGTTTAATAGTATCAGAATTGAAGAGTATTTTTTATTTTAGGAATTCGCTTAAGAACATTTGATGAACTCTGACTGCAAAACCCATTTCTGCCATCAGACCAAAGATGATATTGTAAATAAGGGGTTAAATGTTAGGCTAAGGACAGCTGAGAGAATGCTGTGTGGCCATGGGAGTTGGATAGAACTTGAAAGATGCACTGGTTTCAATTTATTTGTGTGCTTCCTAGAAGTAGGTCTTGTAGCTTGAAACTGGGAGAGTGCAGAAGCAATGTAACGACTTCAGGTAGCACTGGCTAAGGCTCAGGAGAGGTCCGAGGATGTGATGGCTCCATGCAGACTTTGGGACAGGAAAAGTCCCTGGAAGCTGGAATACAAATGAGTGGGGTGAAGAAGTATTTGCTTCATGTAGCTCATAAATATTGGAGAATGAAGAAGCCCCCGTGTAAATGACAGCTTCATGAATATAGCTGTTTGCAAAAGAGCAGGAATTGTGCACTTGAGTAGATGCTGGAGAGCAGCTTTGGAAATCCAGTTAAACAGAATCTTGGGAAGAGACTGAGCTACCAAAAATGTGAGCAGTTATTGAGGCAGTCTGAGTTGGAGGGGCTTTTGAGGGAATTCCAATATTCAGTTCTTTGAAGGAAGGCTTGGAGACCTTGCAACAGCAACAGTTTCCATGAGATTTGGTGACGCACAGTTTAACTTATGGGTGAGATCTACCCTGCCTCATCAACCATTTGAAGTGCAGTGCCACGATTTGTCTACTACCTCTCTGCCTCATGACGTTAGAATGTGAGAGTATAATTGGTGTTTTATAGCTTATGCGTGTTATAGTAGAGTGTTTTACATTTCTCAAATTTTAGAATTGTTTCTTAGAGACCTGCAATATCGGACTTTGTCTACTGCAAACAAACCAAAAATCGCTAGTCCCTAGCCAGACAGTAAGATACATTTGCCGGTTTTGTCCAGGCTCAGAATATTTGTGATGGTTAATACTGTTTAGTGTTTATTAAACTGAATCCAAATGTTCAGTTGTTGTGTGATATGCAGAACAGTGATACCAACATTAATCTTTAAGGATTTATTAAGTTGGAAATGCACCCTTACTAGCCATCTTTGGTGTTCATTTTACCTATGCTAAATTTACTGTAAAAGCAGCATGGAAACGCTGAACATGTTACTTACCAAAGCTCTCATCGAGTAGATTTCTGGTCATTTGGAGCATGCAAATGTTTAAATTGGGCTGAAATTCTTGAATTGCAAGGGACCTTGAGTTTCCACTGGTGCAAGTTGTTCAGTTTACTGAAGTTAGAGAAAATGGGTGACATTTTATAGATTTATATATTTATGATGTAGTTCCAGGATGTGTTATAATACTTCATGTAATTAACAATGCATGCTGTCTAGTTACATACATGTTAAAACTACCATAACAAATTCTGTTAACTTTTTGGATCAGAGAGGAAGACTTTTTTTGCCACCTGGATAATGACTAATTGGTTTACCTCTTGTTTTCAATAACCTTTGCCATGTCAGACATTTCTTGATAGCCAATGCTCTAAATTATCTTTCCTATTTCTATTCTTCAGACATACACATTTCCACGCCAACATGACAACAGCTTCCACGTCTAAACCATATACATCCGATAACCAATGCAGTGTTTCAGCAGAAAAGCTTGGCCAGGTAATGTGATCAAGACTACTTGTCTGTAAATGTGTTTTTTTTTGAAAAAGTAATTGTGCAGTGTTAATGGGTAATCTATAATAGGATTGTCCTGTGACTTGATACCTGAATTGTAAGCAGTATCCGCATGATTCACATCTCGTTGGTTACGTTATCTTGGGAATTAGCACATTGTTACCTGGTAGTATTCACATTTTTAAATTCTGAAATGGTGTAATTCTCTACATTGATTTTAAGTTTGCTATTTCTTGGCTATTTGTTTTTCCAGTATATCAGTCTTAGCTCTGGAGCAAAAAAAAATTCAGAAAGACAATGGCTTAATTTACAAAATGCTAATCTTTTTGAGAGTATAATTATTTTTCATGTGGGAACATTCGGATTCAAATGGAATGAATTTCACCAAAGCGATTATTCTAATGAATTGGAATGTGAAATCAATTTTCACAAACTTTAATCTATGGGTTTGAATGCTTGGGAATTTAAGAAGAAAATCCCTTCCAGGGTAAATGAAATCACATTGGTTCCAAAGTACAATATTTAGAATTTAGGTGCTGTTCTAGAACTTTCAAAGCTTGTTTTTTTTTTCCAAAACTTGTTAATTTTTAATTGTTTAACCAGTGTTGTATGAAGTGGATATACTTTTTTGTGTTTAAAGTATTTCTGTTAAACTGAATTATTCACAACCTTGAATCTGGATATACTTGTTAAAAGTCAGAAAATCTGAATGAATGCTTGTAAACTTGCTGGTTGGAGTTTCCCTTTCAATTATTGCCAATGAGAATAAATGAATAATTAGGTAACATGCAAATAAACGTTTCTGATGCACTTCTTAAAGTTGCTGTGTACCTCAATTTGGTTTTCCTCTAGATAAGGCCAAAGACACCTCTGCTGAACATTCTGCACGAAGCAGGTGCATCAGGAGAACACTTCACATTGAAGGAGGTAAAACAATGGAAGTTTTTTTTCTGAATGGAAAAATATCTCCTGTATGCAAAGAAAAACAGTTGGGTACAATCAATCGTCTGAATTTAGGTTAGGAACTGTGGATTTGGTTATGATAGTTTTGGAGAAATGTTTGACAGTCTGGTGCATTTCCAGCTGCCTTAGTTGAGTGGTTATGAAACCATGTTTGACTTGGCCTCGAGTACTTTAGTGATATGTTCAGTTCTGGACACATCACACCTTTTAGGGATGTTATGGTGCCCTTGGGAGTAGAAGGTAGATGTATCAAAATGAAACTGGGTCACATTATATTGTGGGATTACACAAACTGGCATTGTATTCCTAGGAATTCAAGAGGGTTAAGAAGTAATTTTAATGAAGTTTTCAAGAAATCAAGGGGAATACAAAGAGAAACTATTCAGTTTTCACTGTTTTTTGGAATCTGGGACTCGGAAGCACAGCTTTTAAATTAGAACCTGATCCTTCAGGAATCAAATTAGGAAATAATAATTGTAAAGGTTGGGAGTTTGGAAATCTTCTCTTCAAACAGCATTTAATGCTGAGTCAGTTTTTAATTTTAAATATGACACATCAATCATTTGTTAATTGTTTCCAGTCTTGGGGCAAGGCAGGTATATGAAAGTGAGTCTCAGGTTGGATACCAGGAAATAGTAGAACAGATTTAAGAGACTGAGTAGCTTATTGCTGTTCCTTTGATGTAAGTGTACTTTAATCTTCTATGACAAGGGAAAGTAATTTCCATTTGGAGATGGAACCAGTGGTAAATGAAGATACAGGCTCTGCCTGAATGCCCGAGGTCACGGGTGTGGTCTTTCTGTATTTGAGGCTGCATAGTATGTAGCAAAGAAATTTTGCAATGTGTGAAGTTAAATCAGTGTTCCCATTAATTTCTATCTAGGTATTTTTGAGTTGCACAACAGTGAATCAATAGTAAGAACAGTCCTTTCCAAAACTGCAGTCCTTGTGAAAAAGAACAACAAATTAAATGATTGGCTGTGAATTTCTACTTTCATTGTTGGTGCTTGAGCATTGTCTGTATTTCAAATGCATGAGGGATGTGTCTTCTCTTGTTTGGACACTCTGCACCAGGTACAGGGTGTTGTTGCAGAAAATAAAAATTCAGGACAGATCTTTTGTGGAAAATGCAGTAATTGATCTTACTGCAGCATGCTGTATTGGCATTATGTCTCTATTGCTTTTGGTTTCTAGGATACTAGAATGAAATGCTTATTTATTAAGCTTTCCAAGTTGATGCATGCTGTTAGTCATTTCACCATCACTTGAGCATCTTTCTTTAATGTTGTTGTTACTCCGTACCACATGGACTATTTGTTCTGGTTCTATTCTCTGAAAAATTACTCCATTTACTCTATTTGACTCCTGCTCTCTACATTTGTTAACTGCTATTTGCAAGTTTACAAAGCAAAATATTGATGATGCTGGAAATCTGAAGTATAAACAAAAATGCTGTAAAAGCTTCACAATTTTCATAATTGTGGAGAGAAAGTTTACCTATCATTTTGATTGCTGGGTATTTCCAATATTATCTGTTCTCCTTTCCATTTGCAGTTGGCACATATTCTGAATGATCTGAATATTGCAAAGTGCCATCCCCAACAAACAGAACAGTAAGATAAAACCGCAAATGAGAAATGTTGCAGCAGGAAGAAAGTTTTTACGGTGTGATAGAAATTGTGTTGTAGCCTTTGAATTTAACTTATCTTAATCTTTCCGAAGGATGCTAGGTATACTTCAAGTTCCGTTAATCCAAAAATACACATCAGTATCGGTTGAAACTTTTCCTTTTGTTTCGCCTACCTAAAAAACTCCTGGACAGTTGCTGTTTCTCAGAACTGTTCCTTTCCTAGTTAGAAATTCAAAACTAGAGCCACTTATTGAATTGAAGTTTGCAAGACCAAAATGTTAAATGGTGATGCCCATTGGTCTGTCATATTTTCTGCATTTCCATTCATCTTTTTATGATCCCCACCAGTTTCTAAATGTGCAAGAAAGAAATAATGCTGTTTCATAAGATAAGCTTGCAGCAAAGCAGGCCAGACACCATACTTCCTATAAATGCTTGCTCGCTCAAGTGTAAAAGATGTGTAGTACATCTGCCACTTTGAGTCTTGTGATACAAGGTTTCACCTACAATATTTTTGAATTATTAACAAATTACTGTTATACCATTTTTCTTACAATGATAAGCTAATCAGATTATCAAAATAGTTTTGAAATTTAATAATGGAAATATTCCAGATAAAACAATTCATTCCTGCAGTGCTTTTGACTGAAAGGTTTTAGGTTGTTTGCTGGGTCCCTCTAGTGTTGTAAACTGAGTATTGCAGCATTGTAGCAATATCCAGCCCACACAGTTACCTGAGCATTCAGGCATTGTAACATTTTGACTTTGGGCTCACTTTAAAGATTGAACAAAGGCACTTGTAGACATACAGGTTCCACTTTGGCATTTGGATAAGATGATGAAAAATAAAAGCTGCCCATTTAGTCTGTCGAGCCGTTTTCACAATTCACTAAAGATCATAGCTGATCTGCTTGTGATCTTAACTCCTATTTGTGCTTGCACTCCTGTACAGAAGAAAAATCTGCTCAACTCAAATATAATCAATGACCAAATTTCCACTCTTATCTACGAAAGAGCGTACCAAAGACCATTGACCCTCTGAGAGGACAGAAATTCCTCTGCAGCGGTGTATTAAATGGGAAAGTGTTTTTGACATTAATTGTTTATTAAAGTCTTGGATAAAAAGCACATTTTGAGCATGTGACCTTTAGTGCTTTCCTTTGGTAGAAAACATTGTGTTTATTTCGAGTGGTGTTTTCTTTTTGCAGATAATGCATTATCTTGGTCAGTATATAATGTTAAAGCAACTCTATGACCAACAGCAACAGCATATTGTACATTGTGGAAATGATGCTCTTGGTAAAGTATTTGGGGTGCAGAGCTTCTCTGTTAAAGATCCAAGGTAAAAACATTTTGACTTCTATCATCCTTTAATTGTCGTTCTCTGGAAAGCACCTAGACTGTTTTGAAGAATGATCTAATGTACTGTTTTAGCCTGACCATGAAAATACTGTAGTATATTTTATTAACGATGGTGCCAACTCGTAAGCTAACTTGAGCTGCGGGCCTTTTGGAATCCAGTCCAACTCTTTAGATGACTAGAAGTTGGATCAATTTGCTCATAGTTTTGTTATACACTTATTATATAAATCCAAGTGCTTATGCCATTGTTTAAAAATTTCAATGGCTGCATGCTTAATACAAGCTGTACTGATGAACTCGTGACACTTATAGTTGTAAGTACAACTTGGCAAGGTTGTAATGCACTGAGCTCTGGTGAGCTACATTTGAGGGAGAAATCATCCAATGCACATTTTCAAACCATTTTTTATTAGTTTTGAATTGATTAACTTTGAATTTATAGAAATTTTTCTTTACCAGCAACGATAACTCTAACCTGTACATAAGAAATAGGAGCAGGAGTAGGCCATTTGGCCCCTAAAGCCTACCCTGCCATTCATCAAAATCATGGCTATTTTGCTCTAGGTCCCAACTCCATTTTGTGCTAACTTGTCATCGCCTTCAACTCCCTCATATTTCAAAAATCTCTTTCTTTCCTCAATATATTTGGTGATCTACCCTCCATAACTCTTGGATAGAGAATCCTCCATAACTCTTGGATAGAGAATTCCAGACATTTCGTATCCTTTGGGAGAAAAAATTCTTTTGCTATTCAACTTTTAAATGAGTGCTCCCTAATTCGAGATTCTCTAACTAGCAGAAACATTTTCTCAACATTTACCAAGTTAAACCCCTTCAATGTTTTATTTTTCAAGGAGATCATCCCCCATTTCTTCTGAACTCCTATTGAATAAAGGTCTAGTTTGTTTAGCCATTCTTGAGAAGTCAATCCTGTCATCCCAGGAATTAGCCTAGTGAATCTTTTGTTTTGTAGTGCCACCAATGCCAGTGCATACTTTCTTAAATACAGAGACTCGAAGTGAACACAGTACTGTAGGTGCAGTCTCACCAACACCCTTTACAGTTGTAACAATACTTCTCTATTTTTAAACTCCAACCTCTAGCAATAAAGATGAAAATTTTATGCTTTTTTAATTATTTGCTGCATCTGTTTGTTAATTTTTTTGTTTCATGAATACAGATCTGTCTTGTGCTTTTTTTTGGAGTCTCTCGCTGTTTAAATTATTATCTTGCCTTTTGATTTTTTCCTACAGTGCATGACCTCACACTTTGCTACGTTTAACTCCATCTGTCAAGTTTTTGCCACTCATTCATCCTATCTGTATCCCATTCTAGATTCCTTATGTTCTCATCACAACATAACCTTCCACCTATTTTTGTATTGTCAGCAGATACATTACACTCTGTCCCCCCTCCATGTCATATTATAGATGCTTAAAAAATTGAGGCCCTAGGAATAATCCTTCTGGTACTCCACTAGTTACAGCGTTCTAACTGGAGAAAGACCCATTAATCTTGAGTCTGTTTTCTGTGTGTTAACTAATCTTCAGTACACACACATACATTACCCCCAAAACTCTGTACTTCTGGTTTCAACTCTGCTTGTTATATCCTCAAAGAATCTGAACAAATTTTTCAAATGTCATTTCCCTTTCACAAAGTCATGTTGACTCTGTTCGTTTGCATGAAGCTTTTCAAAACGTTTTTTTTCCTTAACAATTGAATATAGCATCTTTCCAAGAACATACGTTAGGCTAACTGGCCTATGGTTTCCTGCTTTCTGTTTCCTTCCCTTCTTGAACAGAAGCTCTCCTGCAATCTAGTGAGTTCTGGAATATTTCAGTCAATTTTCCACTGATTATACAGCCATTTCCTTTAAAACTTTAGATGCAGGTGATCAGCTCTTGAAAACTTGTCTACCTTTTGTTAGTTTGTCTGTCACAATAAAGACTGTTGTAAGATCTTTCCTCGTATAAGCACCTTACTGTTATGTTTGGAATGTGTGTAGAGACCTCCACTGATGAAAAATATTGATTTAATTATCTGCTGTTACCCTGTTCTATTATTAATTCCTCAGTTGCGTCCTCCAAGGATCCCACACTTATTGACAAACTCTTTTTTTATATACTCATAGGAAGTCTAGCTGTTTTCATACTTGCAAATTTACTTTTGTAATCAATTTTCTCCCTCTCTATTATCTTAAAAGTCATCTGTTGCTGGTTTGGCCTTTAGGCCTCAATAAATATTTCAATTATTTCCTGATTCATACTTTGTCCAACAGTGAGGAATTCTTCAGGAGGCTATGAATAACTGCCATCTATGATTTCTTCCCACATTATTAGTTATTTCAACCAGAACTGATTCTACATGATCTTCGTGTTGATACCTTTTTATTAATAAAACTGCCCACCACCTCTTCTGTTTTTGCCTATTTTTACAGAGTGCAAATACCTTTTCTTTATTCATTATTGGGATGTGGGTATAACTAGCTAGGCCAGCATTTATGACCCGTACCTAATTGCCCAGAGGGCAGTTAAATGTCAACCACATTGCTGTGGGTCTGGAGACATGTGTGGGCCACACCAGGTAAGGATGGCAGTTTTTTTCCCTAAAGGATATTAGTGAACCAGTGGGCTTTTCCCTGACGATTGACAATGGTTTCGTGGTAATCATTAGAATCTTAATTCCAGATATTTATTGAATTCAAATTCCACCATCTGCCATGGCAGGATTCAAACCCGGGTCCCTGGAATATTACCTGGGTCTGTGGATTAATAGTCATGTGATAATAGCATCAGGTCATCACTTCCCCTTGAATATTGAGTTCCCAATCTTGGTCATCTTGTAATCAGGTCTCGCGTTCCTTTATTTCTGTTACTGCTGTTAACTTGTTTAAGATGTTACAAATGCTTCATGTGTTCAGATAATGACCCTTGAGGTTAACTTTTGACCATTATCATTTACTCTGGTTTTAATCTCTGCTTCACTCCAGTATATGTTTTCTGCTGCTTCCAGTCATTCTTTGCGTATTCTTTGCATCTTCACTACCCTGGAGCTCTGTTGTTCCTTTTGTATTTTTTAAACTGCCTTTCAATTGAACCCTCTTCCTCTACACTCGCTGTCTTTACTCCACCCACTGTCACCATTAATTAGTTTAATACAATATCTACCACCCTAGTTAATCAATTTACCAGGATACTGGTCCCAGCATGATTTGACTGAAGACTGTGCAAACAGAACAGCCCAGGACTGGTGCTAGTGCCTCATGAACAAAAACAAAGTTGCTGGAAAAGCTCAGCAGGTCTGGCGGCATCTGTGAAGGAAAAAACAGAGCTAACGCTTCGGGTCCGGTGATCCTTCCTCAGACCCTAGTGCCCAGTGAATTGGAACCCAGTTCTCCCACATCAATCTTTGAGCCACACTCCTCTAATTGTATCTGTCCAGTGCCAATTTGCGTGTGCACACAGGGAGCAAGGACCCTTTACCTACTGGATCAGTGGACTGGCTGAGGCTCCTCTAAAACTAAAGTTTTGGATCCCCATATGTGCCTCCCCTACAGTCACACTCTTCTGTTCCTGACCACAAACTAAATTTGCTGTACTGAATCTAAGGATGTGACTTCCCCCTGAATGTAGTTTCTACGTACCTCCCCTGTTGCAGTGTCTGCTGCTCAGATTCCAGTTCATCAGCTCTGCGCTGAGGTTCCTCTTGTTATTGATGTGGCCACCATAGATCGCACTGACATCCACCAGATCCCATATGATACAGCTGTAGAACAGCACCTGCCGACCCATCACTATTTAATTAAATAATGTGGATGCTAAATATTTTAAGTGAATTTCCGAATTGTACTCTTGCAGCTGAAATAACATTGCCTGATTTAAGCCAATCCGCCAATCGAAAGAGACATGAAGGAAATACTCCCCAATAACCTACCTTTCTTTTGTTCTTGCTGTATTGTCTCACTGTTTTGATTTGAAAATTAACGATTAGGAACTACATATGGAGATTTATATTGTAAAAAGCAACTTTGTCTTAATGTATTGCATGTTGAATAAACAAATATGTCTGACATTTAAACATGCTTATTCTCTTGCAGCCACTTGTATGGAATGCTTTCGAGGAACCTGAGAACTGCCAATTTTCAAGGTGTGTATATTATTTTGAATCTTTGGCCCTGCAGTGTAGCACTTGTTTGAATTGTATTGCTGCAAAGGGAGGGAGGGAGGTGAAAGAGTATTAAAAAGGGGAAAGGTAACCCCGTGTAGTGTTTTTTAAAAGAAAAATTAGATGATAGATAAATCCATTTAATGTGTTGATGTCAGTACTCCAAATGGATATTAATATTGCAGGCTGAGAACTGTTACCAGTTGAAAGGAGGGAAGGAGGATTACACGATTTCTGAAGAATGTGATTTATAGTGGTCTTCACCTGTTTTTCAGGCTCGTGGAAGATTTTTAAAAAATGTGAAATTGTACAAAGTTTTATCATGTTACCTTGGTTTGTATTGAGTTTTTAAAATTATGGCCTAACTTCCTCGTTGAGCTGTAATCTGCTTTTTATTAAAAAAAAAAGCACCATAGGATTGTTGGACACTATGAACATACAGCAAGGGGAAAAAAAACCCTGTAAACTGTACCTCGTTTGGAAGAATCACCTGAAAGACATACTATAAAGAATGAGGGACTTCAAAGTCTTATCGCTAAGAGTGGCTCGATAGCATATTGATTGAGCTGGCTGAGTCCTGAAGGACTGTACATCTGACGTGTGGTGAGACAACTCGTAGAACCCTCAATTGACCGTATCAGTTTACTGGTCACAAATGTTTCCCTTCATGCCTCCACACAATCCTTGTGGAGAAATGTCCTGCCTTCACGCGAAGGACATCCTTCATTGTATTATGTGGAACCACCACATTGTTAAATGGGATAGATTGGGAACAGATCTTACCATTCAAATCTGGGTAGCCATGTGGACCATCAGCAGTGGAATTATATATTTCTTTACAATCTGTACCTTTGTCACCTGGTGTATTCCTTTCTATATTGTTATCATTCACCCTTAATTCATTAAGGAATATAGGAAACCATGCCAGAAGTAGCATCAAGATTGTACTTAAAAAGAGCAGTGAAGTAACATACTATGTCTGTAGCACAGCTATCTTTTTAATGCCATATCAAGTTGTGAATGGTGGTGGACATTTCAATAATTAATGGAAGCAAGGAAAACTGCATGAACATTCCCATCCTCAACTCATGGGGAACCTCAGTATCTGACTGCAAAAGACAAAGGCTGAAGTGTTTGCAGCCACCTTCACCCTGAAGTTGTTGGGTGAATGATGCATCTCTGCCACCTCCGGAATTTCTTACCAACACTGAACCAGTGTTTAGCTCATTTGAATCACTGATATCATGTGGCTGAGCTCACTGGATATAACCAAAGTTATGCACTGTGGCTGCAGTGCTTAAGGACCTGTGTTCTGAAACATGTGATGCTGTCTCTGTATAGTTACTACAGTGACATCTACCCCACCATGGAAGCTTGCTCAGGTATGTTCTTCAGCATAAAGAAGGATAATAGATCCAATCAATCCAGCCAGTTATTGACTCATTCTGTTCTTGATCAGCAGCAGAGCATTGAAACATGTCGATAATCATGCTCTTGTGTGATATGTGCTCACTAATGTTGCCAGGCCTATTTGGCTCTAGGTCTTACAACACCTTTGGAACAAAAATGGCGAGAAGAGAAAATAATTGCCTTTGACTTCAAGGTGGCATTTGATCATGTGCTTGCTGATGCCACGCAAGTGAAGTCGGGGGGCGGTTTGCAGTTGTGGTGGAAGCAGTCATGCATGGCACAAGGGTAGATGCTTGTAGTTGTTGGAGACTAATCACCTCAACTATAGGACATCACTGTGATGTTTCCCTCAGTGCCTTTATCTGAACCATTGGCAGCTGCTTTATGATCATTCCTCATCCTAAAGTCAGAAGTGGGAACATTCTCTATCCAGTGTTTAGTTCTGTTTACAATTCCTAAGATATAGAAGCAGTCACCTTCTACATTTAGCAAGGCCTAGACAGAAATCAGGTGTTGACTACTAACATTCATGCCACACAAGAGACAGATAATCAGCATCTCCAACTAGCCATTTTCCCTTGAAATTCAGTGGGATTGTCATCATTGGATTGCCCATCATCAATACCTTGGGGATTGCAGTGACCAGAAGCTAAACTGAACCAGCTCCACATTAACTGTGGAACAATAAAGCATCAGAGGCTTGGTGTACTGCAAAAAGTGACTTGCCTGAATTCTGAAGCCTTCCCACTGTCTAAAATGCAAATTCAGAAGCATAATGGAGTGTTTTTCAGCTGAATGCTTGAATACAGCTCCAGAAACATTTGAGTTCCGTGTCATCCAGGACAAAGCAATTCCCTTGATTGGAAGCGCATCGACTATCTTAATCACTAATTCCCTCCATCACCAGTACATTAGATCTCATCTACAGGATGATTGCAGAAACCTGTCGACGCTTCTTCACCAGTACCTCCCAAACCTAGAATGTTAATTGATGTGTGGGGACACCACAACTTCCAAGTTGCCTGCCATTTTGACTTGACGTACGTCATCACTGCATCAGAACCCTGAAACTACCTACCAGCACTGTTGGGAGTACCTTTACCACGTGGGCTGCATTGCTTCAAGAAAACTGCTTCACCAGTTAGGAGACGAAAAAATAAGTGTAGGCCTAGCCAAACAATGTATTACAGTTTCAAATCACCATGAGTTGCTGGACATTTCACTTTAAATCACTATTGTGTTTTGGAAAATTGTATATTGCTCTTAGTCTTCCTGGATATTATGATGCTGTATGTGTCTATAAGTTGACCATTAAACTCAACATTGAAATTTCCCTCTGGCCCAGAAAGTGGAGTTTTGTTGTGAAGTCAGAAAGGAATGAGTCCTGGGTCTGATTTAATCGGTCCACAGAAATATTGGATAGAATTAGTGATCAAAGTTTGGGAGTAAAGGCAAAAGTTTGACTCTAGCCAATTTGGCTTATTTCAAAAGCTGATGAGGACATATGAAGTGAATGGTCTCTTTCCGCACTAACAATTCTATGATTCTGTAATCCATCAAACTATTTTTGCTATTAATAAAATAATTTACTTGATAAATTTCCCAGTATGTAAGTCTGAACCCAGTCTTGGCCAGATAAATTAATAAAAAGAGAGATCAATTAATCTACGTTTGCACATCTCCTGGCAACTAATGCCGTATGCCATCACCACAGGAGCCCATGGATATGTCATCTGCTTGGGAGAGGGGAAGGTGTATGGCCTGGAAAGAGACTGAGTCAAGAGTAAAGAGTGAAAATACTTGTAAAATCTCCCTATTTTGTAAAATTTCTGTTCAGTTTCAGTTTCTGTCACTCCAGCTTATTATCCTTGGTTGTGTAAAATTCATCTACTCTTGAGTGGGTCACAATCTGCAGTACCATTGGAGAGCGAATTATTCAGCTGGGATAATTGGAAAATAAACTGTTTTCCCTTGCTTGAATAATTTTATAATTTAGTTGCTGGATTGTTCTTAATGGCGGTCATAATGCAAACCGCATTTGCCACGCATATGGGCATCTAGTATTTTTACACCGGGAAGGGAACTCTTCAGTTGAATGGAATGCATGCGTGTTTCAAACTGTGTGCATTTCAGTTTTCAATTCTCTGACTTAAAAATTTTGCTTAAAAATTATCAAGTTATCTGAAGTAATAAATACAATATTATTTCTGTATTTCATCCCACCCTACCCTTTGCTTGTTTTTATTGTCCTTATAGGTCCTTGCTTCCACTGTGCTTCTTTCTCCAACTGGCATACTTATGCCAATTCTGGTTACTGCTTACAGCTTTCATGAACAGCTGACTTTAAAATGCTGTACTTCAGTATGGCATTGGTCCTGTCAGTTGGCCCTCTCCCACTTGAGAGTGAGCACTCCATTGCAATGTGTTGCAACTGGCAGTGTGGTCAAGAACTGCTGAAGCTCCTCTGAGTAGGGGCAGGTGAGTTGGAATGTCAGCCAATGCCTGAATATAAACTCCAACTCCCTGCGCCAGGGTATGTTATAAGTGTCGTTTTGCTGAATTGCCCTGTTTCAGCAAAATCTGTAGATTTACAAATTCTAATCTACAATCCCAAAAGCAGATTTTTTGGTAGGAATAAGAGCACTGTAGATGTCTATCTGGTGGATTAACCTCCAGGCCACTTGTTATTTTTCATGCCACGTTCATGGTCTTCTGAACTGCAAGGCCTAGTAGATGCCAATGATTAATGATATTGAAGCATTAATGAGGTTTGCAGTAGAAATTGAAATGTGAGACAGGTTGTACCAAGTACTCTTTCATAGAGGTTTGTCTACTTGAATGAAATTTTACAATGCAACCCATGTGTTGTATCCCTGTCAATAGATGTGCAGTTATATCCATGAAATTGTGGATGAGCGACAATTAAATGAGTTTTTTAAACATTAACCAATCAATTGGATGCATAGCATATTGCGAAATTTAGGAATTTAAATATTGAATTCGTGTGTAATTAAAACATCAGTTCCAAATGTTAGGTGATGGAGAAAAATTCTTGAATTTCACAATAGTGTATTGTCCACATTCGTCTTAAAGGCTTCAGTAGTGCAGAGTATTAAATGTAGATTAAAACCTCTTTAAGAATTTTCACTTGTGTATTTGCACTAAAATATTACCTTAATCCTCACATTAACTATAAATCTACGCTGCCATGTCTTCCTCTGTGGAGATGCCTGTGTAATGGAGCATTGGAATGAGCGGAGACTACTAACAAAGGAAACTAATCCTGCTTTCTCATTTAAAATCAATGACCAGAGGTTGGGTGATAACACGCAGTGAATACCAAATGATTGTTTTGAGAATGGTTAATATTGGGGAAGGTGTTCTTTTTCTTTCTTTTACCTGCAATGCAGATGCTGCACAGACTCGCACACTTGTAAAGGATACGAAATGCCTGCCTATGAGGGAAGATCGTCTGAAGGTAAACTACTGTGTGATTTGTTTTGTACAGAGTGGCCCCGTCTCTGTACTTCCTGTCTGAGTGTGCTGTAGTCAGAGCTCAGATGGGTGGGACAGAGTCTTCTTCTCTGTTTTCCAGAGTTCTCTTCTCTGTCTGTTGAAGGATGTAGCACCTTCCTCTCTGTTCACTTGATTCAATTTGTGGAAGATGGCAGAAATGAATAAGGTCCTCTAAACCTAGAAATATTGTTTTTGAAAGGTGCCACTTTGTTTCTTAATCCTCTATTTTTATGGGTAGGTGGAAATGGGTTACTTTGATAATATGGTGATGTTGTGTTCAATGTATATTATGTTGCAGCACCATTGGCAACTTGTAATTTGGTAAAGTGCTGCCATCAAATCCTCCTTTCCTTGCCAAGTCTAGGAGCTTATTTAGCGGTGGTATAGGATAAACCATTATTGAGTCTTCATGAGAAGAGGAACTTACCATAACGGGATGTAATTTATTTCATGATAGCAATGTCTACAAGTTACATTGATCATTTCGGCATAAATAAATTCAGGAGCCAGAGAATGACATGTTGATCTTCATTGAAACCTTGTGCATCAGGGATATTGAGTATAAATTCTCTTCATCTGTCACTGTCCTAGAGTATCTGGGAAAATTTGATTTAATAATAAGAAAAAATCAGTAGCTTTTTTTTTTGTCTTTTGTAATGTTCTAATTCTGTTTCATTAATGCTGACCAATTTCTTAAATATCAGCTTTTTGTTTTGTTTGTGCAAGTGTGTGCATTTGAATCTCTATTTGTCAGTGCAAACTAAAAGCTTCATGATTGGAAAAATATAAAGTTGTGTTCATAAAATGTTACTTCATATGGGCCTACATTTTTTTTTGCAGTGCAGACAAACCTCTTGGATATTTATTATAATTTAGCCGCTAAATTTATTTCCCAACTTACATCCTTGGCTCTCCTACCCCCCTCAACCCTAATCCAATTGACGTGACTACAGCAATAGTTTTGCACCTACTGGAATCTTTAATATGATAAACCATTAGTGCACAATTTTGCTTTATGCATACCAGTAGAGGAAACAATTTATCATATTTTCTCTGGCTTCAGAATTTGACTCTCGACTGAGAATTTTCTGTTTCCAAGAATTTTGAGAACATTCAGCCTGGGTTCTGCCTTTTCTTTTATAGACACAAAGGACAGTGACTTAGTGGAACTGCTACATCCTATTCACAACTAAAAGATAGCCATATAAACATTTGCTCCTTACTCTGTCTTCCCTATACAGTGCTCTGCATCGGGGGAACTTAGTGAAGAGGGAATAACTTCCTGGAACATACCAACTTCAGCTACCTCACATTTAAAAAGAAAGAACTCTGAATCAGGTTAGTGCTAAATTATTTATGATGGGTTAAGATTTAAAGGACGTTTTGTATTTTATCTAGTCAATTTGTTGTATGACTCTCGCACAAATGCAATGAACTACTTTTGGAGTGAAGTTCCTCATACAGCAAAAGTCCTTGAATGAGGCTTGAATGCACTTGCAAATTCAGAGGTAAGCGTGCTATAGATGAAAACAAATTAATGTGTATAAAATATTTAAGTAGATGATCCTTTCCCTGTCTGTTCATTCCTGCCCCAGAACCTGTCGTCACATTTCTATAATGTGAAGTGAAGCGTTCAGGGTGGCATGGCTAGCCATCTGTACCTTGTTTTGGTGCAGAGTTCGAACTGAAAATCCAGCTGTTTGTATGCTGGTTGTGACTTACACCAGTTACCTTTTTCTAGACCACCACCTTTCACTAAAATCAGTATATTTGTCTGCTTTTCTCATTTTGCCTTTGCTTGGGGTTTAAACCATCTGTAAGACCACTAGGATCCTAACACAACAATCCCAAGTATCCCAGGATTGTGCAGTATTGATTTAAGCGTCTATTGTCTTGTATTAAGTGCAATCACTTGCAGAAACCAATCTATCACTTTTATATAACGTGCAGTAACTATTGAGCTTTTTCTTCCGCTCCCCCCCCACTTTTTTTTTGTGTCCATGATGAATGTTGGTGTTGAAATTATTCCTATTGCTAGTACCAGAAGTCTTGTACCGAGTATTTGGCACCAAGAACTTCTCTGCCAGGTATAATGCAAACTGAATGCCGTCATCTTCACTCTGTGCCAGAAATTGTCGCTGTCTGGACCTGAGAAAAACATTTGTGACCTCTTCCTGCTGTTATTTTTGAGGAAGACATCTTGGGACTGCTCTCGCTAGCTAGGAGCAGGATCAAGATTCCTTCCTTTCATTCTTGCAGCTTAAAATTTCTTCGAACAGTATTCCTGAACCCTGTGTGTATTTCTTCTGGAATTTTCTTGTTTATTTCTAGTATAGAACTTGAAAGCTCAAAGTCCAATGTGCAGAGTTTTGGAATATGTTTGTGTTTAATTTTGTTAGATGAGTCTGTGACAGATGATCAATCCGAACGTCAATCCAAAAATAGTATTTCTGGTCTTTGGGATGCTGCTGCACTGCCGTGGTGGTTTATTACAAGTTTGCGTTCAAACTATGGAAGTCGAAAGAGTGGATCAACTGATATTTGCAGCAACCAGGTGAAGTGATTCTTTTAAAAAAAAACGTTAGAACTTATTAAACCTTAAATTTGATTTATTATAATCACATGTACCTAAGTACAATGAAAAGTTTTGTCTTGCGCGCATTACAGGCAGATAGTAACAAACAAGGACACACAGATCATAGGGTACTTAAAGCGAGACATACAAGGTTATGGCTGCACAGGAGTGCACAAAGCAAGATCAGCATTATTTGAAGTTAGAGAGGTCCATTCAGCATTCCAATAATAGCAGGGAAGAAGCTGCTCTTGAACCTGTTGGTGCATGTGTTCAAGCTTCTGTGTCTTCTGCCTGATGGAAGAGGTTCGAAGGGAGCATTTACATTTTGCTCTCTCAAGTGCTTAAAAAGTGTTCCCTGAGGGGATGGGTAGGCAAAGTGGCAACATAAATCAGGCAAAAAGAAACAACCTGGGACTGAGTTCCAAAACTGATATGTAGACAGCCTACCTTCTGTTACCATGGTTGATATACCACCTTCTTCATGCCCAGTACTCACTCTAATTGTCTTGGTGCCTAATTCACCTATAAGCTTCCACCTGGTTAGCAGCCTATGTTGAGAAGACAAATGTTTGAGATTAAAGGCAATAAAAGGTGATGTATGTTAGTTGTGTATGCGACCAACTAGTCAGTGCTTATAATTGGAGGTGGTTGGTTAACTTGGTTTATTTTAAAAAATGTGTGTTCTTCAGGTATTTTCCTCTGGGCAGGAGATCCAGGTCTAAGTCCCTTCTTCCCTAGATGCTGTTTAAAGAAAAAAAAAACTACCTTATAAGAATCTCTTGTGGCACAGTATTGGTGTACCTAGCTGTGAGCCAGACAGCCCAGGCTCAAGTTCCACATGCTCCAGAGCTGTGTCGTGGCACAGCTGAACAGGGTTGATTTAAGATGTCTATAAATTAAAACTTCAATGAAAACTTACTAAAGTTAATTTAAAATGATCCCCTCTGACACTCTGATAGGGATGCTATCAATGTGCCACAAGAGCCGACTGAGAACGTTATTCATTTGTTAAGGAAAATAATTATCTTTTCTTAATTCACTTAAAGCTTGCACCTGGTTAGCAGCCTATATTCAGACAGATGTGTGTGGAATCAGGTGAAAGTGGCACCATGTATCTAGACCACAGTTGATAATTGGGTGAGATTAATCAAACGGTGGAGATTTAAAGAAACATGAAGATGGATTGCCATGGTTGTCACAGCTGATGTCTATAACTTTAAGAATGGGATGGAATTTCTCTTGTGCAGAGCATAAGTTTGTTGAGCTGAAGTGTTGAGTTTGGGTGAGAAGTTGTATTGTTACAAGGTCAGGGCTGGAGTATTGAGAATACGATAAGCAACAGGACATGTTGAAGTTGTTGAGTAAGATCCATGAGGTGATTTTGAAGGTAGCAGTTGGAGAAGATGGCTTATTATTGAATTTCATATTTTTACCATTGAATATTTTTATGGGCTGTTATGGCAATGTGGCTGCAGAGAATATGAGTATTAAGGTTTTCATGTTAGAACCAGCCTGGCATTGCACTATGTATGCGCGAGTCTGCATCCCATCAGAAGGCACTGTTTGACAACAAGTCGCATAAGCCACAGTCTCCGTGACTCTCTGACCCTCTGACCCTTATCTCCAAGAATTAAACTTTTGCAGTTAGCAGTGCAGAGACACTCATGGGTGACACCTGTCTGGTAATGACTCTTAACACCAAAAGGTGTTCCCAAGGCCTTAACAGGCACCTTTATGGACTTGTGTAACTATGCCTGTAGTTATATATGACATAAAATAATGCATATATCTAGTTAAGTGACTGGGCAGGCCAGCAAAATTATGAGAGAACGTATCTCAAGTGAGCTCAGCTTGGAATTTTAGTCCATTGTTTTGAAGCTGAATGATTGTACTGCAGTGGCTATTCATTTCTCTTCATTTTCTGGCTGTGCCATTTTTGGAGTCATTGGCAGGAGTAAGCTGGATATGTATTGAGATTTTTGACTATTTCTTATCCTAGATGTGATCACTGGAATTTGGGCTCATTTCTTTCCTGGAACTTGAACAGAGCCAGAAGGGTGATGGGTGATAGATTCCCTTAAAAAATCTGCTCCTATCCAGTCCACTTAAACTCATATACATGCTGAAATCCTCAGTTGAAACCGAATTGCTATAGGACAAACTTAAGAGGCCAGTGGATTTATTGCAGGCTGTTGAGCATAGGACAGGACACACAAAGTACCAAAAGATGGCATGTTAGATTAGTTTATGTTGGCTGAATAAGTTTACAACATTAACCCATCATTTTCATTCTTCAGGATATTGACACTGCCATTGTTTCTGACTCGACTGATGATCTGTGGTTTCTGAATGAACCTGTCAGTGATCAAGTGAATGTGGAAATCAAATTGGAGAAGGTTGAAACAAAAGAAAAAGATCCACATGAGAACCAGAAAGGAGGGGAAGATAAAAATACAGATTGCAAGGAGGTAGGCAAATATTAAAGCAATCTAAAGTTACTTCTGGGTGCATCAGTTTTCAGATGCATGTGTCTTCTCTATGCTGCCTCACTCAGTCACATTTGAACTATGGCTGTATGGCTAATGTAATTTCAAATGCTATTGAGTCATTGTATCAAATGTGGACCCGATAAAGGTTAAATGCAATATTTCTTTGACAGCCTTTGAAATCAGTTTGTTCAATTTTTTGTGTGGAAGACCGAGGCCATCAGCTATCATCCAGAAATAAGTGCTAAAGGCAGATAGCTAATTGACCATGTTTTGTCAGGAGAAGTAACGAATTGGAAAACCTTTTGGAAGAAAAGCATTGTTGGTACTAACTCATTTACATGTGCTTATATTGCTGGAAAAATAAAGGATACGGCTGTTATAATATATTTTTATCAATGTACTTAATTGTGCAGTTTGATCTCCCAAAAAGTATAATATTTATTTAAAATGGCAAATTAATTAATATTTTAAGATTTTTTTTGTAGACTTGGTAATAATGGCAGACTTTTTTTTACCCTGGTCGTTGTCTGTCTCAGGTTAAAAAATGCTCTTTCCTGACAGGAGAAGAACGTTGAATACAGTCTTTGGGGTTTGGAGTCGAAACTAGTCCAAATAGATGTCATAAAAGTCTCTTCTCTGAAGGCTGTTAACTTCACAAGGGAAATTTTGAGCTTGTGGGCACTTGACTAAGTTAAATGCCCTGAATTTAGCGTAAATTGCTTTCAATTCAACAAGCTCGGTCATAGAAAACGCAAGATTGAAATCTATGGGGTGATTTTGCTCTGGTGTAGTATGGCGGCACTTAATTGAAGTCAATATCATCAGGTGCACTTAGACAGAGCTAAAGTGTACCTACCCTGTTATAAATGACTCAGAAGTGCTTAATACTGTCACTGGGTTAAAAAAAAATAAATTCCCAACATCTTATCATTCTTCACCGTGAATGCGAAAAGTTGGTAGTCCTAACCTGCAAAGTAGCAAGGTAAGAATCACAGCAAGAATCACATTAATCATTTTGTGACTTACACTTGCAGTTTAGCAGTAGCTATATTGGTGACTCCTCTTGTGACTTGTCCACTCCTTTTCCCGACCCAGGCCTATTCCTCCCTTCAGGTTACAATATATGAAGCTGATGACGACTTGCCATGCTCGGGGGATGCTACCGACACAGAAATCTCTGATTCGTTTGAAAACTCTGATGATTTTTTAAAGGTAACTCCTAATATTTTAATGTATTCTGAAGTTTTCGTTGTAGACACTGAGATAATACATCGCAATTTTAATGCAATTAAAGATTTGTCACAATATTGTTAACTTGTCTTTTCTGCATGCTTCAAGTGTTGGATGTTGTGAAACTTTTGGTCTATCTGTGAACATGACTGTTCTTGTGAAATAGTGGAAAGCCAATGCTACTTACGTATAGACCTTAAGCATATTCTGTCATTGTTAGATCATAGCTGATCTGTATCTTAACCCAAATTACCACCTAGGTTCCATAATTCTTAATAACTTTGCCAAACAAATATCTATCAATCCCCGTGCTGAAAGTTTCACCTGATCTGGCCTCAACGGCATATTGTGGAGAATTTCAGATTTTCATGACTTTGGAAGAAAATATTTTCTGGCATCATCTTTTGAATGACCCAAACCATTTATAGATTTGTTCTGAACTTGGGCAGTTTTTCTCTTTACCTACTTTAATTCCTTCAGTCATCCAGAGCATCTCCATTATATCATCATTTAATCTGTTTTGCATTCATTGGGCTGCAATTCTAGTCTGTACAACCTATTCTTGTAATTAACCTTTCTGGTTGTGGTATTGTTCTTCTGAATCTGGGGCCAATCAGTCCTTCCTGAAGTGCAGTACTTCAGATTGTGGCTAACTAGAGCTATTTGTAACACAACTTCTACTTCAGCATTCTTGTCCTTTCGAGCGATGCCAATTAGTCGTTTTAACTTTGTGTACCTAGAATCATAGAATCCCTACAGTGTGGAAACAGGCCCTTCGGCCCAACAAGTCCACACCGACCCTTGGTGCGTCCCACCCAGACCCATCCCCCTATAACCCACCTTGGCTACACACCCCTGAACACTATGGGCAATTTAGTATGGCCAATCCACCTAACCTGCAAATCTTTGGACTGTGGGAGGAAACCGGAGTACCCGGAGGAAACCCATGCAGACACCGGGAGAATGTGCAAACTCCGCACAGACAGCTGCCCAAAGGTGGAATTGAACCCAGGTCGGTGGTGCTGTGAGGCAGCAGTGCTAACCACTGAGCCACCGTACCTGTGAAATATTAATAAATCATGATGTGCTGGCTGGAATATCAATGCCTTTTTCTTTGAAACATGATGATTTTGTACTGTATAAAATGAGCTTTCGCTACAATGTTTTATTTAGACAACCCATTAATGTACCTGCAGTGTACTAGTGGTGCATGATACCGACAAAAAATACTCTGAACAATTGCTGCCATTTTTGCTATACTTTAAATTTCAATTTTATGTAGCTTTTTTGCATAATTGGGCTTAATTTGCCTTATTTTGTTTTAGAAACTTACATAAAGGCATCTAAATTTTTAAAAGACTTGTTTTAAAAGTTCATATACTGTTCAATTCTGAACAGTTCTGATCTTCCTGTTGGTCAATTTATTCTTGAATAGCAATATTAACCATATTCATATCTTGAAAGCTAGAGTTGGTGATAGAAATAACCTTTGCAATACATTGCCTGACATTTTCTTTATGCTGTAAAATCTAAGTGGTTATCCAGAATGTCTGTCCTGTTGCCAGGTAGTGTAAAGCACTAAGATCCTCATGATGTACATTCCTGCCTTTCCATTTTAGGACTCTTGGAAATGTACCAACTGTAAAAAGTGTAATCCATCTCAGAAGCAATATTGCCTGTGGTGCTGGGCACTTCGTGAAGGCTGGCACCTAAATCCCAAGTTTGTACATTCAACATCTGACCCATTAATTACTGGCTTTGAGGCGACAGAGGAAGGTGAAGACATTGATGTTCCTGACTGTAGAAAGTCTGTTTCTGACCCTCTGATTCAGACTGAACGACTAAAATGCAATGAGAAAGGAAAGTATACCCAACATAACTCTTCAGAATCCTTAGATAGACTTTCACAGCCATCCACATCAAGTATCAGCTTGTCAAGGAATAAAGAGGAACTTAAGTCTGGAGAAACAAAATCTCAGTGTGAAGACTCCTTACATTTTCAGAGGAACCGCTTGGGACCCTGTCTTGTCTGTGGTGTGCGCCCCAGGACTGGGAATATTATCCATGGAAAGACAGGACATCTTGTAGCATGCTATGCATGTGCTAAAATGTTACATAAGCGTAAACTGCCTTGTCCTGTGTGTGTGCAGCCAATTAATACAGTTATAAGAACTTTTATAGGATAGCTACATGCTGTGCTGTCAAGTGAAATGCAAAGCATTCTTTGCTTATGACTGCTGTTCCATCTGAGCTTTTCCAATTGCCTTTGCAACATGGAGAGGTAATGGATAAAGAACAGTATGCTGGAAGAGGCAGGAATCTGTCTTGGTATATCTGGAGCAATGGTGTTTTCTCTGCATCTCTGACATTAGTTATGTATCCTCTTGGAAACAAGTCCAAGTTTAATGAGGTAAATTGAAGTACTGTAAACACAACTTCATTAGAGTTTTATGTCATTTGAACCAGGACACAACATATGTTGGCAGTTAACAACATTCACAATAAGTGCCATGCACGCTAGTGGAGCCAATATGTTCGGATTGTGATAGGTTTGTCAGGGGTGTTCTTTTTTGTGTAGAATGGTCTAGATTCTGTTCTGTATAACATTGGGTTCTATCGTAATATTTATTTTGATTTTGAACAGTTTTGTGCAGTTCTTTGATTAGCAATGGTACAAAATCTATTAACTTTTATAACTGTCAAATTCATTATATTTATCGATGAAACTTTTGAAGCTGACCAGCGGTAGTTTTAAAATTGGGCCATATTTTGTAGTTGCCCTCTTTGCAAGTTGGATCAAAAATTACTTGCTGTGTCTCGGCCTCCAAGTTGCAGAGTTCTGGTTTCAAATACTTATGAGCTATAAATGCTTTGAAACATTGTGGTTGTGATGTGTAAATGCACGTTTTTTTTTCGGTGACATCTTTAATCTTCTGCTGTAGTCACGAGAGATGCTATCATCTGCAGTCATTTCGATTGCCAGTTAGTGCTAGCTAGAATTTGAAATGCTATGCTGTTTTTGGCATATAAACAACACTAATCTAGTAACCATTTTTATTTTGGCCATTGATGCTAGACTTATTTAGCAGTTGGTACCCAGGCATTTGAGGAATAAGGAAATTGCCTATAATCCATTGCTTTTAATGTGATATTTCATCTGCTCCTCCTTTTCTTCTTGATTCCACTATTGCGTGCACAGCCTGTGAATAATCACAGTATTGACGGCTGAAAATTTTTTTAATCTTTGCAACTCGTGTTTGGAAGGACAGGATTTAAAGTTCCTGTGTTATTTTTGGGATATATACTTCATATGGAATCTAGTGATAATGCTGGCTATCGTGACTTACTGTCAGTGTTATAGCTAATATTTCTTCTAAATTTCACAACATATGTTGGTGTCCTTAAAGTGGCATTTTAGTTGTCAAGTTCTGGAGCAGAAAGGTTTCGGAGAAAATCAAACTGTTGTTCCATACAGTGGCCAGTACTTTAGCATCAATGTTTCCATGAAGTATATGACAAATACTGTTTAGTTATCAAGTTAATTGAGCACTTTGTTTTTTTGTGTTAAATACACCTTTGTTTTTTGGTTTTTGACACCTTTTGTGTTTTTGATTGAGGTAGCTACTGTTTGTCATTTCTGGGTGTCTTCTGGTGTGACAATTTATACTAAGCTGCAATTAATGTGCAATAATTCAGTACCACCAGAGAATAGATTTGCTTCAATAAAATAGATGATCTACTGATTTGATGTTTCTCACTTTAATGAGGTGCTTTGTGGGTACTTTCAAAATTTAACAAATTACGTAAATTTCTGTTGAACTAAAAACCATTGCAGCACTTAAAACCTTATGCATGAAAAAAGCAAAGAAGAAATTGTTTTGATTTACATTATTGGTCTGAGGAGCAGTTTACCATCTAATTCCAGTACATAGTTAATCACAACTGAATTCCATTTCAGACATGCCTACTGACTCATTTCCATGTTGTATCTGCTCAAAAATATTATCTGACTTTGATTTGGAGCTACAAAATACAGTTACCTTTTGTTGCTTCTCTTTATTAATTCATGCTACGTGGGCAGCACAGGCTAGGCTAGCAATTACTGCCCATCCTGATTGCCCTTTAGAAAATGGTGGTGAAATGCCACAGAACTATTACAGTTCCATTTGGAAAGAAATTCCAGGATTTTAATCCAGTGATGAAGAAATAGTGATATAATTCCAAGTCAGGGTGGTGTGTGGCTTGGAGGAGAACTTGCAAGGTGGTGGTATTCTCGTGCATCTTCACTTCCTAGGTGATAGAGGTCACAAATTTGGAAGGTGATTTCTAAGGAGCTTTGATGCGTTGATGCATTTTGTTCATGGTATATACAGCTGCCATTGTGCACCATGTGAAGGAATGAATTTTGAAGGGGTTAGATGGGGAGTCAAATCAAGTGGGCTGCTTTGTCCTAAATGCTGTTGAGCTCCTTGAATGTTGTTGGAGCTGCACTCATCCAGGCAAGAGGGGAGTATTCCATCATGCTTGATATGTAAATGTATAGCATGAGGAGTCCGGAGGTAAATTGCTTGTATCTGAATTCCAGTGTCTTATCTAATCTTGTACCCGCAGCACTTACTTAACTGGTCAAGGTCAGTTTCTCTGTTCAGGATAGAAAGATGCACAAAATAGATGACTTCGTATACTCCATTGCTTTTTATGGCTTTTGATGGCTTAGGCACTACACGAGCAGAATTAATGGGTGGCAAAGTTAGCCATTGTTTTAGAAAATTGATGGTTGGTTGGTCTGTTTGCTTCTGTCAGTGTTGCAGTTTTTAAAAAAGCAACATTGTATCATATTTTGAACCAAACAAATAATCTCAATACTTTGGAGGAAAGAGATAAAAAATAATGCTTTTCTTTTGGTGACTGAAATTCTAATGTCCAAAGTTTGGAGTAAAACCATGTTTCTCGTGAGAATGATTCAAGTTGATTTTTCTAAAAAGGGGGCTGAAATTGGATGCCAATCTGCTCCAACTGACCAGTTATCATAGGGTAGTACTGAAGAGGTTGCACTTATAACCAGCTGCCTGATTAGTGAATTGCACTAACTTTAAACCCAGCCCCACATGCTACTGCTCCGTGTTAAAATTCAGCATTAGGGTTCCAAACTCTCTTTAATATTGAACTTATTGACTACTATACTACAATCTCGACCATTGTCAAAATGGTTATTGAGCATTATACTTTGCCATTTAGGACATTTGCATTTGTAAAACCAAACTCCACTATTTACTTGCACAGCTTCCCTGTGTGCCTTTGGAAGAATCCACCAAAGGGTCCAGTGGTTCTCAGTTCCAGCTCATTGAGTAGACCCCAAATAACCCATCTCTTCAAGCCAGAAATGACATTGTAAGTGATTTGCAATCTGTCTTGTTCATCCATCATTTTGTACTATTGATCGTGAAAAGTCTTAATTTAAAAACTCAACCTTGTTTTAAAATCCCTCCATGGCTTGCTTCTCCCTGTGTCAGTAATCACCTTCAGCCCCCCCCAGCCTTTTGAGAGAGATGTGCTCACCTATTCCTGCCCCACTGAGTATCACTGAATTTAATTGCACCATCCTGGTCCTGGTGCTTTCAGCTCCTGGTGCTTTCAGCTCCTAGCGCCTCCAGCTCAGGAATTCCCTTGTTACATCTCTCTCTCACTTTTCTCCTTTAAGACACTACTTAAACCTTTTGATATTTCTGATCAGATGGAAACTTGGAAGAATCTAGAAAATTTTGGATAATAATTAAAGCTTGTGCATCAACA
>NC_063356.1:13179644-13261243 GCF_021869965.1 Rhincodon typus
ATCTTAGTCACCATTTTTAAGACCCTCCGAGGATATCCACCAGGACCCAGAGCACTTTTAAACCTGCATCTCTGACAATTTGCTCGGTATCACTTGCCTGGTGATTGCATTAGTCTTCACTACAGGAGATACAAGCAACATTCCAGAAAAAGCTGTAAATCAGGAAGGGGAGGAACGCGAGAAAAAATACAAAGTACTTGTTCAGTTCATCTGCTGCCATTATATTTTCCCTTTATTAATTCTCTTGGCCATTTTCTGTAGAATCAATGCTCCCAGTTAGATTTCTTTTGTACTAATTTTTCACCCTTTTTATTAACCTCTCGGTCATGCTCATCTGTTTACAAACATTTCTGTCCAATCTTTGCACATCTTTACGTGCTGCTTCTATACGTTTCATACTAGCTTTAACTTTTAATTAGCTATGGATGTGGGTCTGCTGAATTTTTTTCTTGTGTTGTATGTATTCTGAAAAATCCTCTTAAATGTGTGCTATTGCATCTCTGTTGTCCTGTCTCTTATCCTAATTTGCCAGTCCACTTTATCTCTGCTTTAATGCCTGATAACGGCCCTTATTTAAGTTTGACATAACTGGTCTTGGACTTTTTTTTTCTCCCTCGAATATGTAACACATGATTTCGATTATCTAGAGGTGCCTTCACTGTCTCACTGCACAATACCAGGTCTATTCTAGCCTGCCATCTGTTTAGATCCAGAACGTGGTTTTCCAAGAATCTGTCCTCATCTAGAGTGTATTTGCACATCTGATTTCTTTTTTCCCCAATCTATGAATGGATTAAAATTATTAGTGATTATGCTTGTACCTTTCTGATGATGAAATTATTTCTTCCTTTTTAATATTCTACCCTGTTTGGTTATTAAGAGGCCTGTACATTGCTTTCACAAGTGATTTCTTCCCTTTGTCATTTCTTATCTCTGCCAATTAATGCTTCTACATCCTATTTTCCTGAACATGGCTTATCCCTATCTAGTGTTAAAACTATCATTAAGTAACAGAGCAGACCCAATCTTTGTCTTCCTGCTGCCACCATGTCTCTGTAATGGTCAACAAATTGAAGGTATTTATTTCTATTCCCACTATTGGTTCATCTGTTTTGCTTTGATTGCTATGTGCATTAAGGAACAAAGCCTGTAAATTTGTCCTCTAGTTTTGTAACCCATACCCTTATCTGTTTATTTACTCAGATTTGTGCTTGCGACCATTTCCTATCCTTGTCTATCATTTCCCATATTAATAGCATTTCTCTTGCTTTGATTTATCACATCTTTCCAGATTTCAGCCCTGTTCCCATTAATTTGTTCAAACTACTCTACCATCCTAGTTGTTTGTCTCACTGGAACACTGATCCCAGTGTGGTTTGGCTGTAGATTGTCCCAACAGTCCGCCCTGCACTTTTCTGGTATTAGTGCCAGTGCCCCATGAACTGCAGCTTACTTTTATTGTAGTCTTTGAGCTATGCATTCATTCCTTGAATCTTATTTTCTCTATTCTGATCTTTATGTGGTTGAGTGTCATTTTCCTGTTTGATAATGCTTCTTAAAATGTACCTTGGTTGGGGTGGGCAATGCTTTACCATGTTAAAAGTGCAATATAATATTTTCTTGACTATTGTCAAGAGCTCGACAAGTGAAAATCAAAATTGAACAGCAGTGTGATAATGAGTTTATTATAATCAAGAGTTGAAATTATCCTAAGATGGCAGTATTTTATGACCCCAAAGGAGACTGTTTGTGCCTGTGTTTGCTCTTTAGTTGAATTATCCAATTAGTTCCAATCGCCAAAGCCCTGCAAATTCTTTTCTTTTGGGTAAAATTGTGTTGAAATTACTTCCATTATGTTTCCAGATCATAAGTTCCTCACTATGGAACATCTATCCTCTGATACTTGTTAATTATTTTAAATCTTTTTGTCTGTTGCTACTTACCTGGAAAATGGGAACATTTTTCTCCTGATTTACGTTTGTCAAACCCCCTTGTAATTTTGAACAGCTCCAACTCTTCGTCTTTTCCACTCACCCCTTGAGAACAACTGCAGTTCTGGTTTCTGCACTTAATCGAACCTCAACCATGACACTATTCTAGTAAATCTTTGTACCCTATGTGAACCTCTGCCATTCTCCAGGAGAATTCACAATTGAATGCTGCTGTGCTGAGGCAGTGATTTTGGTAGGTAAAGATTAACTACAATGCTTCTATAGGCTCTGTTCATAATGGTAAAGATTCCATAACTGTCAGCCACATATGCATAAATGGCTGTTGAAAGAATTATGCTTACTTTTGTGTTCTAACTTCAAAAACCTATACTTTAAAAACATCTATATTCAAAACCTCTAACTCCTCTATCAATAACCGACTCCCATCCATTCCACAGCTGTCGTGGCCTCTTGGGTCATCTTGAATTCAAATCTCTCAAACTTGTAGCTGTGACACCACTGGCTGGTTCTGAGATCAACAGTAACTTTGATCATCGGAAAGTTGAAAGAGTGCAAGAGAATTTAGGGCAGGAATTTCAAGGGCACATAAATGGCAGATATCAATTGTTTGTACACAAATTTCCTTGCCCTATATTTTAAAAACAAGTTCATTGTATATTCCTAATGCAGTGATTATAAATAACAACTAGAAGGGGGAAAAAAGCTTACGGTTCAGGGCCTTTAGAAAAGGATTGCACTGGTAGTGGTTCTTAGAGACACACAACAACGAAGATTCATTAGAACAAATTGTATTCCATTTTCGAGCCATTTCAACAGTTTGTGTTGTTAAAAATTAATGAACAAAAGCAATACCTGCTTCCTTACTGTCATTGCCACCAGCAAACTGCATGCATTTTGCACAAAATTGATCTTGAGCCTGCAGGGACAGTGTATTATAATAAGATTGGTTTGGTAGTAAATTTAACGGAGGAAATTCAATCTTGGGGTTTGATTTCGTTTGCAAATTCCAATGTTTGTTTATCAGATTAAATTTCTGCCTTGTACCTCACTGCAAGATAGTTTTTCATACTTTACACAAGCAAGCTGACCTGACGTGGCACAATACCTCTCATGCTACAGATATATAGCAATTTATATTACACTTTTAAAAATATTTATTTGCTACTCAATGCCAGGTTCTCTACTCTGGGAAAATCAATTAGCAAACATACTTTGTTAACCATGTCTATTATCTATACAAGTGGGACCCTCCAAAATCTGTGGCTCAGCATTTCTGCTTTATGTCATCACCTTTTTAGATTAATCGCCAATGAAAAAAGATGGTCTATTACATTCTCATTGACTCCCATAACTGCAGAAATATGGCTTAGAATGTGTATTCTCGGTAAAAACCCCCATCTCGTTCTGCTGCTTTATTGAATTCACTTAACTAACTCTTAACGGCTGATTCTAATTTTTTTTAAAGGTGAGGATTTAGATCTGTTCTGGTAATCAGAACCTTTAACTGGCCCATATCCTGTAGTTCCCCCCTGTTTCTTCCTCCTCCTCAATGACATCTAGTTGATTTTCATCTTCTGGTTTCTCAACGTTGCCATTTCTGCAAAGTTATCTTCATTTCCCATATTGCTTTGCCAATTTACCACATCCTGAACCACTACACTCGACCTAACATGCACAGGAAAGACTACTGTATACATACACTTCCTTCAATATTATCTGTTTGCCATTTTGTGCTGCCATCTTCAGTCCAAATCAAATGGCAACTCTGTCAAAAACTTCCATATGTGCATGAGTGGGACCCACAATTGTGTATCGCTTACCATTTCATTCTTCTTTCTATTCTATCTGCCATCAGCTTCTGATGTTGCTGTAATAAAGTTCACTGCAATTTAAGAAAAACTTCTTCATACCTGAATAGGAACATTCAATAAAATAGCTGGGTATAAAGGACAGATTGAGTAGAAATGCGCCTATACTCTAGTGTGTAGAAGAATGAAATTTTGAAAGTTTGGCAAGTTAGATAGTAATAAGCTTTTACTTTGGCAGCAGAATGCTAGGGATTAGAGCCAATTCTTTATCCTGCAATTATTTTGATAGTGATGAGAGGAAATTTCTTTACCCCAGTGTTGTCTTTTGAATGATCAACTATGGTGGCTGTTAGATGTTGAGTGTTTTGTAATGGTTATATTTCATATTGTTTGGAAGAGTTTTAAATGATTGTGGAAAGTTTGATCATTTCTTTGGAAAAGCTCATTGGAAGTTCACTCTATCCCCTATAGATTTTTTTCTAAGTAAAGCTTCCTGAACATTACAAGGCTGGTAATGACTGGCTTGGAGAGGTGCTTGTTTCACCTGCTTCAGTTGGAGGGAAACCTGCAAAGAACACACTACCCAACTGACCTCTCCTTTCTGAAAAGAAAACGTGATTGAAGAAACATCAAGATAGAATTCTTGCAGACAGTGGAAAATACAAGGGTAACTATATGTGAATGGTGACTCGAGCATTCATTAGAGTAACACTCTACGTTATCCACTCCATCCTTTTGCCTTCAAGAATAACCCAACCTCAGTAGTAATTTTTTTTTCCCCCTCTTTTTTCCTGAACTGTGTTTTGGGGATGATGTTTAAAGGGTGAGGCATTAATGCTTCAATATTACTGACTGTGCATGTTAACTAATTGCGTCTTTATTGATAATCCAATGTTGTGTTTATTATTAAGAAACATAGTTGACAGATCTTGCTTTTAGAACCTTGTTTAGCTAAGGTAGTTGATTGGCTATCTTGGTGAAGAGAGTTTTTGTGTTGCAATCCAGGGAATGGTGGGGCTGGAGTGACAGTGCATTCCTGCAGCCTTGGTCACTATAATATTCAAGCCCAAGTTCCCTAAGAACATAAGATGTAGGAGCATTCAGTGAGATCGTGGTAGATCTAATAATCCACTTTCCTGCCTTTTCCCTATACCCTTGATTTCTTTCCTGATTAACAATCTTTCAGTATACACTGACTCAGCCTGAACAGCCTTGCAATCAATCTGTATTTGGATACTAAGGGAACCAAGGGATAAGGGGAAAGAGCAACAAATGGTTTTGAGGTGGAAGATCAATTACTGAATGACAAAGCAGACTAGAGACTTCACAAGTCATACTGTTGGTTTCAAATGTATAATACCCACTCCTTTTTGCATCCCCATCCCCACTTTACATATTTTTGTTTCATAACAAAAGGTTAATAATAATAATCAAGGTTTCTGTTCCCCTACTTCACTGAGATAATCTGTTACATCACTCCACTTAGGGTCCTATCTGTACCTTTTGTAGGTGGAAGCATAAGTCAGAAAGGGACATAGACACTGTGTGTACAACACTGGCAAATGGTATTCGATGTGAGGTAGTGAGATCATCTGCTTCGCCTGTTAAATTGAGACCACAATGAATAAACTAGGTCTATATTCCTTTAAATATGGAAGATTGAGGAATGATCTGGTCCACTTACTCGTGTGATCATCTACCAAACAAAGACTGCTAGATGGCAGCTAAAAACTTCACATTTCTACAATCCTGAAGAAAGTCTTGGCTCACTATCTGTGCCCGCAACCACATGACTACACAAAATCAATGTTTTATCTAATAGATATCTCTTGAACAAAGTACAGTAAACTGAATGACCATAATTATATGGTTGTATGTCAATTATTGTGCTCTTATTTCTCGAATTGCCTTTGAAGCATCTGGCCTGCGGAGGGATAGACTATTTTAATTCCAATATTGAAACTTTACATACTCTCTTTCCTGGAGGGGCTATTGATCAAATCACTAGAGTGTGGCTTCTTTGGTGCAAGTTAATTTTATAAAACTTCTAATGCTGAAGAAAGGAGAAAAGAAATCTGAAACTGGGTATTAGTCCCAACCAGCATCCAATGCTAAAATGAAAGTGAAATGGTGGCTGTTGGAATTAAAAACAATGCTGGAAATATTTAAAAGGTCAAGGAGCATCTTTTAGGGTAAAAAGCAAAGTTTTAGGTGGGTGAGCTTTTACCAGAACAACCCCAAAGCCTGTTTAATGCCCTCTTCTGCAATAATCCAACCAGTGACAGCTGCAGATATTTTCTGTTCACCTGCCCAATGATGTTATTTAAGTGCCTCCTAGCTGAGAGGCAGGGACACTACCACTACTCTACAAGAGCCCTGCTGTGGCAGCGACAGTATGAATTGCTGTAGCTGCCAACAACATTGTAGGGTTAGGAAATATACAGATAGGATCTTACAATCTCTGCAGTGCAGGAAGATGCCATTTGGCTCATCATGTCAAGTCCAACCCTCCAAAAAGCATCTTGGTTAACCCACCTAACCTACACATCTTTACACACTGTACGCAGACAAGGGGAGAATGTACAAACTCCACACAGACAGTTGAACAAGACTATAATTGAACCCAGCACTGTGAGGCAGCAATACATTAGTCCAAGTGACAGGATGGCTTCTGCTGGTTTCAAGACCACAGTAACTTGTTACCCCATCCTCCTCTAGACCTGGGTTCCCATTTTCTTAACCCCTGCTGCAATAATTCTGGGCAGCTGCAGTGTTGGCAAGGGTCCCAATCTTGGTTACTTCTTCATCACCTGTTTGCTTTCCCCTCAATTTAAATTTAGATTTTTTTCTAAATCTCTCTGTTCAATCTTACAAATAGATTAGCAGTTAAGTCTGTAATTGTATGTGTGACGTGAGGAAGATTGTAGATGGTGAGCAGCAAGTAACGTTAGTAAATCAAAAATCCATTACCCTACAGTGATCAAAATGTACAAGGAACATTTCCATTTTTATAGATATAATTAGACAACATTTCGTGCATAGCAAATTACTAAACACTAACCACTTTGAAATTAAAAAGGGAACGAGCTGCAGCTACTGTAAATCAGGAACAAAAACAAAGTTGCTGGAAAAGCTCAGCAGGTCTGGCAACTCTTTTTTTTCCTTCACAGATGCTAACGTTTCAGGTCTGGTGACCCTTCCTCAGAATTGTTGTTGTTGTTCTAACCACTTTGAGGCCATGAATTACAAGGGGATGATGAGTGGATTTGATGATGTCAGCAAGGTAGGAATGTTAATCAGAGACTGAGAAAGATCCCTGCTTCCTTCCACTGAAGCCAGAAGATTTCCAATGGCCACACAGAAATTTCATTTCTAACAGAGCAGCTAGTCCCTCAGTACTCAAAATTAACAGTCAGCCCAAATTGTGAAGGTTGCACCTGGAATTTATAAAATTGTATTAGTCCAAACCAACGGAAATTGACTTTTAATGACTTGAAAGATGAGGTACTGCTCCTTGGGTTGGCAGAGAACCACTTTGGGGGGGGGGGGAAATGTGTAATCACTTATTTTAATTCTCTACCTGTAGTGTTCTGATGAAGTTGAGTTCAGAGAACAGCATCATCTTTTGATTAGTACAAGACAGAATTAATAAATTACACAAGCTGAAATTTTTTGCCCCCTTTCATTTCCTTCTTCACTGGTTTCAGTTTTTCCTTTTAGATGACAACTGTTCATCATTCTGCCATTCACAGCTCTTCTAAGCACAACTAGTGTTTGTTTTTTCCTGACCCATTTCCACTCCCTTTGGTTCAGCATAACCAGCTTCTTTGCCATTTAATTTCTCCCCTCTTCCACTATCATGGGCATTCCCTTTTGTTTCTTTTCTTCAACCTTCCCATTTCCCCTGCATAAAAAGACATTAGGTCCTTGCCAGTTGTGCAGAAAGATCACAGACCTGAAATATTAATTATCATCTTGCTGAGTATTTACATACTTGTCAGCTTTGTGCATTAGCAATGCTCATTCCATTAATTTACAAATTACAAGGTTTTAATATTTCTATTTAACCATTGCAGAAATGAGTTACTTCAGCTGCTTGAACGAATCTGTATGTTGGACATTTACTGCAAGTTTCATTGCCAATTTCACTCACACAATAATTCAACTTTAAGCCAAATTCAGCCAGGCACTGGATCCAGGGCACAGTCCACCAGTAATGGAGACACACAATCGTTTTCCATTCCCCCAGATTCTTTATTTGTATTTACTCAATTGACATCTTTGTCTGAAGTTTGCTTGACAGGAACGGGAGAGACTGCATTCTACATGTTCATTTACTACAAAATGGTTTACACATCTTCCAAAACAAGACACATTCCACCAAAACACAGACTGAATGGAAGAGAAAATAAAAAGAAAACAGTTACGGACCCATTTGCATAGTTCAAAATAAACAAAAAAATGAGTTTATTTACAACAGGATAAAAAAGTTATCCATAAACAACTGATGGAGAAATATTTATTATTTTCTTTTAATACACAAAGATTGCAGGATACATTATTCTTGATTCACAAATGCAGGCTGCTTGTAAAAAAATACTCTGAAGCTTCTAGAATCACGCATTTAAAGTTTGATAAATCATTGCCAATTTTTTAAAATTGTTTTTGCTTTACAACTGAATGTATTGTCAGATTGTTGTGTGTTCTGGAAGAAGCTAATTTGACTATTCATTCCATCACAAGAACCATATAAATACATGCAAAACATTTTACATAGAGGTTATGTCACTGGTAATAAGAGAAAAATATCAAAATGCAAGATACAGCATCAGCACTCCAAGCTGAACTCTAATGTGGCAAACACACCAGGGTACATATTGCTCTGATCCACCACAGTAAGTCATGCATACCACATAATTATTCAGTCATTTTCTAAAAATTTTTAAGTTTTTCTTTTTTTTTACAAAAATACCAGTGTGTATTACACTAGCTACTGGATACCTCAATCTTGCTCTCCTCTGCTCTAAAAGAAATAGTTTAGCTTCACGAGTGTATTTATTGAAGGATGGAATTGTCCAGAACCAAAAAATACATTTTCTACATTCACTTGCACAATGGAATTGCATCACAAGACTTCCTTCCAAAGTCTTATTTCATTTCTTTATACCACAATGCCTTCCCAACTGAGCAAGAATTCCCTTGAATCAGATGAAAATGGACATGAATGACAGATATTGTTGCAACACTTTTGCCTTTTTCATTCAAAATTTATACTAGTTGTAAACACTTTTTGGAACATAGGTTTATTGTTTTTAATTGAAGGCAGAAGAGTTAGGTGTATATGCTATTCACAGGATTCCCTTAGCTCACAATTTAAAGTTGAAAAAAGGCAACCAAGATATTACTTAGTAATGTGCGTTTGAAATTGTACTAAGTCTGTGCTGTTTGCTTGATGAAGAAAAACACACAATAGCGTTAATAAGTATCCCATCTTTCAAGGCATAAGTTAACGAAGCTGCACTATTTTTTTAAACTTATCAAACAGGATATATACCTTAAAGCTACAGCACCATACTTTTTATTCAATAACTTAAGCCATAGTGTGTTTGTTTTTAAAAAAAAAACTGTTCTACTGTTGCCCACTTTCAGATTAAGCCAAGAAAATCAAACATTTTAGAACGTAGAAACGAAGTTATGCATAAAGCAAAATTCTTAGACAAATTTTAATACCAACAAAATGTATATATAAAAAGACCACAATTTTATTATGGTAGCAAGGATGTCCCAAGTGGCTGTCTACAGATTGAAAATAAAAATGACTACCAATAATCATCAAATCAAGGATTTGTTACCAAAGTGATGACTCTGCACTGTGACAGAAACATGCATATATCCTGTTACATAATCTGATATCTCCATTTTCTGTAAATTCTTTTTCCTGCTTAACACAAAGATTTCAAAAACAAAAAATTATGCAAACTGCAAGAATAATGGTTAAGATTCAAGGGACTGAATACAGGAAAAAAAAGTCAGTCATTTACTTTGCGTCAGTTAATGTCAAATTGAATAGAGAAAGAATAGTGTCTTACATTATAGTCCATTAATTTTAGAATAGTCTAGATCATTCAAGTGCTTCTACTGTTAAGCATTTGTTGGTAGATTTCTTCCTGACACCTTGATATGGTCAAGGTACATAAGATCAATGCAGGCTAGCATTGATACATCCTATAAAATTAGTTTCTTTTCTGAAATCCCAAATCATTAACTGTAAGCATGGCTTCACAAGTTTCAAGTGCCTCTTGTTGATCAGCAACAGATGTAGCACACAGAAAAAGCTTCAACTTCATTTGAAAAAAATCTAACCCACGTAGACAACATCCAGATGCATTATATATATCTATATAATAAATTTTATATTAGCTTAACAAAATGGTACAGACCCAATGGGCTGAAGTGCCTCTTCTATACTGTATGATTCTATGATGATAATTTGTTTCTAGGTCAGGCCAAGGTTGATCGAAATCTCCTCAAAAAGCTGCTGTCAGGAAACTGGCAGTCTACAATCACCACTTCGTGACCACTTTAACTGGTTCTTCACCTTTTATCGATCATTTACTATAACAGAGCAGGTCAGTCCCAAGTATTTGATTGTGCTTCACAAGTTCTTGCTCTACAAGACCATACATTTAGGAAACTGGTAATTAAAGTGTACACTGTTCAAACAGCTTACCCAATGAGATAAAGATGTGCCAGGGAAGATGGGGATTGCAGACAATTTTCATACATAATTTAAAAATAGTTTGTCATGCTTGTGGTCCCAAAACTGGAAACATACCACTTTCCATATTAGGTGGATTTTTAGTGGAATCAAAACCTGTTTTTCCAAACTGCCTTTTGTTTAATCTTCATAGTCATCATTTCTAAATTTATAAAAGGCATTTGATTTACTTTGTAAAAAAGAAAACTTAATGTAATACTGCTATTGTCACAAGGCAGCCCACAACCCACCAAGAAGGCTATTTATTTATTTTTTACTGCACTTTTTTTCATCCAATGATAATTAATGTCCAGGAGTCTCTCATCACACCGTCAGTTGTACCAGCTTCTGCTTGAAGTGCAGTAGGAAGGACGGCAGATATCCATTGAAAGTGATATGTCTCCAAATGAAAAAGTGAACATTTTTTGAGCACATGATCAGTTTAGTTCATCACAGAAATGACTGATTTAAAAGGAAAACTTCAGCCTCCGGCATAACTTGTATTAATACACACCATCGTTCTGAATTGCACACTTCCAATTAAATTAGTTTGTAAAGTGGACTGTTCTGAATTAGAAATTACGCACGTTCCTTGGAACAGCCAGCAACTAAGACAGACAGAATGCTTGTGGCATTGGTTTATCCTGAAGTCAAGATTTGGTCAAGGTACATGGAGATCGAAGCAGGTGAGCATTATTACATTTTATAAAATTATAATTAATTTATTGTTTTAAAAAAAACTTTCTATTACCGATCAATCCGAACCTGGGGTTTTTCGGGGTGGCAGGAGGAGATGATCCAGCTCTGAATTCAATTTGATACTTTGGAGGCGGGGCGGGGGAATGGTGGTGAGGGAGAGATGGAGAAGAGAAAGACCTTAAATAGCCTTCAAACTGTTAAAAGGTTTAATAAGTGTTCAGTAATTGTTGGCATTTTTATAGTGTGAAAGCTCTTCTTTTGGATTTTGAAATGCTTCTGTAGTTTGAGGCCTTTGTGATTACATGGGAGAATTGCCTAGATGCAAGGAAATAAAGCAGTGAAAAACACAGCTTGCGAGGTCAGCCTCTCAATATTTCAAGTCTGTGCAGGAGAGATAGAAACGTGGGAGATGAGGAAAGTCAGGTCAGATAAGGAATAATTCTTTTCAACTCAACATGATCTGTGTGCATGCTGATTGAAATTGATAGGGATATTTATAAACACTGGAAGTGACAAGGGAAGTAATAAAAGACATTGGAAGAAAACCTCAAGACGTGGCGATGAGATGCTGCATTTAACCAGCCAGAAACAAACTCAAAAGTTTGACTGGAAGTTTAATTTTAATGAGTAGAAGCAGATAATGATGGATTGTCTAAAAGTGTCAGAAGTTAAAATGCCAGGAAATTAGAGCGATTTGAATACTAAACACGAGGCAGCTCTTTTTTGCCAATCCGTGGCATCATGTTACCGGCACTGTTAGGTAACAGGAAACCAGCTGATGCCGTGGGATGACTTTTGAGACCATTCACAAAGTAGCAATACAATTCAAACTGAAAAATGGCCCTTGTTTTGAATGACTGAAAAAACTGAAAAGGTTTGCCAATGATTTTTATTCCGACTCTTTCCCCAACATAATCTGCTCAAAGACGATCTCTTGCAGTAATTTCTTAGCTTTACTGCAAATTAGTGCACAGAGAGAAAACCTACCATTAGCAGAAGAATTCACAGTCCACACAGTTTTAGAGTGATGTCAATTGGAAGTGCAGATACACACAAGAATGTGCATAAACCTCAAGTACATGAAAATAAACTGTTCAACAACACTCGATAACTACAATCCATTATCGCATTACTTCTACGAGGCTGTAGAAATATGTAAATCAGTAACTGCAATGGTAGTTAGAGTCCATTCTTGGCTCAAGTGTTTTATTTAAACAATAGACTAGGGTGGTGCTCTTAAAAGGACATTTCAATAACAACAGAAAAAAGTTTGCCTTCACATGTGGAGACTATTAAGCATCAGAAAATTTTAATTTTTACTTAAAAAAAGGATTCATTTGTTTTGTATAAGCTACAAGGTGTACTCTATAGGGACAACAGATGACAGCATCTGTACTACTAACTGCATCAATAAATACCTGAAAACCATTTTCTTCCTACTTACTTAATAGGTACCAAACACTTGTTTTTCCCCACAGATTTGCAGCTGTCTGTCAATTGCGTTCCATGTTACAATATAAAAGGCAGACCAATCAGATTTTGAACTTGCTGCACACGCAATTTTGGTTGAATTTGAGTAATAAATGTACTTCTGATGGAACACTGAATCTTGCTTCTTTCATGTTGGAATCTTTTGGCACAGAACAACTGCTCTGTTAATCAAATGCTTTAAGTACCTTAATGCTGGTGAAGCTGCATTTATTCATTGCAAAATTAAATTTACAACAATTCTTGTTTAGACCATTGGGTATCCCCATCTCAATGATTAGAGGTTTCAAACTCTTGAACTGAAAACTAGCCTTCATAAATCTGGATAATGACCTTTTGCTTCAGATAGACTCCAAGAGTCCATGCTTAGAGAATGTTTACATGCATTACACCATTGGACTTCAACAGATATGGATATTACAGCTCTCGCATCAGCTTCTAATCACCTTGCCCATCTTTATAAAGGTCAGGACCTATTGTACAACGCAATACTGGTGTAAGTATATATATGGAAGATTAGATTTTCTTACCCTAATTGAGAGTTTCAACTATAGTTTCAACTACTATTATTTTTACCAGACACCTAATATCATCTCCGCCTACCTTCTCTATGGGAACAGGAGAGTTGAAGATTGCAAACCTATTATAGCAGGAACAGCCATAGAAATTTCTCTTGTCTGTTCAAATTTATAATTAAAAGGTGTTGTTTTTTTTTGGAGGGGGGGTGTGGGAGTGGGTGGTGTTTTGTTTAAAATGAAACAAATACCTGTGATTTAGATGCTCCACCGCACGACTGAGAAAAGATTTAAAGGTTTTCCTTAAAACAAAATCTTAAATAAACATTAAGAGCAGGTCAGGAGCAGTCAGATTAGATGCTGCATCTTCAGCAGCCTGCAAAACTCAATAACCAAGTAGAAGTTGCAGAACATGGAGAGCTTACGTGGAAAAATTATCCTTACACAAAACTTCCTGAAGTGAAACTTTTAGCAAATAGATTGAAAATGTTGAATGCAACAATGATCTGAAAACTATGGGCTGGGCTCTTCCATTTAGATTCCAAATTTTGGCCAGCAGCTTTAATAGGCCAGCAGCACTGCTCTTACCGGATTAAATAAGAACAGTTAAAGGTTTTACTTTGTTGGTTGGGGTCAATTAAAAACAAGTTTGTATGTATTTCTATGAGGGTTTGCTCAATTTATACATTCCAATTCCTTTCTTACTAACTAATAAGGAAAGCTGTCTTTGTTAACCAATATTGTAGTCCCTTTTCAACATTCTACCATGCAAGTGTGAAACGGCAACTGAATGGTGAAATGTATCTACTGCAGCTTTGTGATAAGGTGGAGCTGTGAACTGAGTGGAGGAATTGGAATAATTTCCAACAATCATAGGCTCCACCTCTTCAACAAAACTATGCAACATATACCTCAACAACTTTGCCAACAGGAGATGCAAAGAGGTGATTTTGGTTCAGGTACAAACAATTTGAACTAAAAAAGGTACATTTAGTGCATAGTGGTAACAGGAAATATCCTTTCACTTCCTTCATAGTTAAGTGAAAGTTAAAATATCACATTCTTTTATAACTTAACATTGTCCTTTTAAAGCTGTAGTGTCCCTTTTTGGTTGGTCTGTAGAATATAATTTTATGATAAAAGATAAATTACAACTTTTCTCTTGCTTATTTTAGTGTAGACAAAAACTGCTTTTTGTCAGTACACCTCATGGGGACTTTAAAATCAACTTTGGCAGCTGCCCTATACTACACCATCACCCATCCTAGTACTATGGAAAAAGAGGACCATTTGAAATCTGTGTTTACCAATATCTCAAAGTTTTTGGTTAGGAAAAGTGTCAGAAATATTGCTTGTATGCAGTAATACATTGTATCTCTGCAGATATGATCATTTAAAAAGGTGCCAAGGGTTGTGGGTTGTAGGGAATCACTTTAGACAATATTTTAGAGGAAAAGTACCTCAAACATGCAACTCAACTAACGCACAGGCAAGAGACTAAATACAAAATCTAGTACCATCACCTAAAACAGCTCCACTTCATCAAGTAATTGATCCATAGGGGATGTGCCCGCATTCAAAGTTCTGTACTGTTAGTTCTGTACTTTGTTAATTCTGCATGATGTCGCGAGGTTTCACCCCATTACTCAAATTTTTAACGTGACAAGTCACTGCCTAAGCAAAACGTCTAAATACTTGATTACTTAGTAACTCCGCATCCGAAAACTTCACTTTAGTTTAGCCTAATCACTTTATTCAGAGAATGCTGCATTACTAATTATCATCTGTTTCACTGAATTATGAAGGCATCAAAGCATAGCCAATATTTCAGGAAGTGTCATGTGCAGAACCAAATACAGGCAAGTGAACATGTTAAATGGTTATATAAATTAATGTGTATGATAAAGAGATCAGGCTTGCTAAGTTTTTAAATAGAAGCTTCTTTTTGAGAGAGAGAGAAACCTTTGTCACAAATTCAAATGTAATCATGATATGCCATTATGCTTCCCTCCCTTTGCCTACCAGTTAAGTGAATGCCATTCTTTTATTCTAGTTTAAGTGTATGTATCATTACAAAATTAGAACTAAACAGACAACACTGCCATTGAGGAATTGAAGCCCTGCAACAAGCTTTAAAAAGTGAAAAGTAGCAAATAAGCTGCCAGAAACATACATTCCAAACCAAATTCGTACCAAATTTTGATCCCATTTGGCTTTATGTTTTTGTTGAAGAAGGGTATAAACCAAATGTAAATTTAGAAAGTTACTGATCTTGATGTCTGAGAAGGATCTAAGTAGCTCTACTGTACATCAATTATAATAGTTGGACTGAAAGATTTCCTGTCAACTGCCTCATTAGACTTTTAGTCTCAAACATTGGTCACCTTGTCAGAAAGCAGAACGCATCTGTATGCATCTGACGTCACCATACCCCAGCACATCGACAATGATTAGACATCTTGCTTCAACTCAATTTTAATGGGAAGCCAAAAGTCTGGCAGTCAACAACGATTATAGAGAAATCGGTCACCGTGCCCAACCGAAAAAACACGAGTGCCACAATTTCTCTGCCCCATCCCCTCCCCACCTCAATCAAACCCCAACCCTGCAAATAATCTAAAATTGGTGATACAAAGATAGTCTTAAAAGGATTTTGAACAGCTTTGTCATTGAGACTAGAACATCACTGCTGACCACTTGCACCAGGCAGTCTATTGTGGACATGGATCACACCTTGCTAGGAGACTAGAAGACAGTTTTAGAGTACAAGTGATGTGAAGCAAACAACCAGCACATTGAAATTTAGGAGATTTTGCCACTTGCCTCCTTCAGTGAAATGAAGCCGCCACTTGGCAGTGGGCTGCAAAAGAGACCCAACACAGGTCATCAGCAAGCCATGTTAAACTAACAACTAATAATTTAAATAAGTTTAAGTCTTTCCTCCCTGCTGCCCCTTTACACTAACCAAACTGTGGAATCAATTCCCATTACTCATACTGGAAACTACACACTCCAGGCAATGTGCGATTTTTGTTTTTTTTTGGCATTTCATTTCACTGTTATTGAAATTTGTGGCTTTTCAATTTAAATAAATTGAAATAGAAGTCTTGTAAACTCCAAAGTGCTGGTGATAGGAGAAGTAAAAGTCAACATAAATAACTTTCAATTCCATTAATTCTCACCATTCTGTACATTCTTCTGGCATGACAATTGGTGTGTTTTAAAACCTTAAGATAGTGTTTCACGTTCAAATGGCATATTGCCAGAAACATTCACTCATCCTACATAAAATGCTTTAGGATCTGCAGATTTCCCATCAATTTGCCAACCACCATTCAATTTTTTTTTGCTTCCTGCAAGACAAGACCAAGTAGTGTGAAAGCTGAAAGTTCATGGATTAGAAATCCATGTGAAGTGTGTGTGGGGTGGGGGTTTTTGAGGGTGGTAGAGGTGGGGGCTGTTGAGGAAAGAGGTTCAGACCGATGTTTCTAGACTGTGTAAGGGGCTTCCTGGACTGGAAGAGGCGAGCTTGCTAGCGTCTGTGAGGGGTAGGCCAATTCCACTGTCAACAGCATTGTTATTCTTGTTGGGTGGGCTTGGGGCATCACAGTTGGCAAGTCCATTGATTTCTACATCAGTCTCATCAATCAGTGGGATCCGAGGCTCGTCATCGTCCATTCCAAATTCTGGGTGGGTCATGAAGTTGTGGATGGAGCTTCGAGATTCCGGTTTCTCTATCCCCTCATACAAGGAACTGCGGAACGCATTCACCACTTTGATCTGCAGGACAGAGGAGCCAAAAAGATAAAGTCAGATAAACGTTTGGTCTTGGTAATGAACAATGGGATTGCTTTTTGGCAGATAGTGTGCGGTGAGAATGGAGGTCATAGATATTGCTGATATTAAGTGGCCGGGACTGAGTGCAGTGGAAGCTGTAAATTAAAAAAAGACAACTGGAAATGACAAATGAAGAAAAGTAAAAATTAGTTGTTCCACAAAAACTTTCCAACAAAGATATGGCTTTTCCATGATTGGTATGGAGGCTGTAGTTAAAATGGGCAATGCCTGATTTGGAGGACAACAAATTGGTGGTTTAGTGACATTCCATTCTTTAAGCTAAGTAAGTTTAAAATTTCTCCTTTAACAGCAAAATTTGGAACAAAATTCCTGCCACCAGCTGGAAGGCAAGAACATCTGAACAGGTCACTAACAAGCCACACCAAAAATTGGAAGCATCTTATTATAAAACCCAATTTAACATTAAGGTTTAGGACATTAGAGGAGTTCTTAAAAGAAACTGAAATACAAGTCAAAAAGTAAAAAGAGAATCAAATGGACTGTCATGTTGCAAAACATAAATCAGGTGAAACAGGCTGTAGAAAAGATATGGTAAACAAATCAGTTTCAAAGGACTGGACTATACAAAGGCAAATGTGTCCTTGGAATATTATTGTCTTCCACCCAAACTTTCAACAGTGGTGAACAACTTCACAATTGAAGGAATGGCCAATTGACCAGAATGAAAGCCTCTGTCTACACTGTTCAGGAACTAGGTGTCTTTAAACTTTGCTCATTCAAGTCAGGAAAAGCAAGTAGCCCAACTAGACATGAGCCTAGATGGTAATGGAAACATTTGAATCCCGAAATACCTACACACATCTTACCACATTGGATACAACACAATGGAGTACCAAGGCCCAGCCTTACCACTGATCTTACTTTTGAGGTTAATTAACAGTGTTAACACATTCCTATGGTTTAAGTGCATTCACAGGCTAACAAAGGGGATTAAAATGCTAGTCACAGCATTTGTCAAACACATACCACAAATTTGTACAGAAGGGTAGAAAGTAACCCAAGAAATGGAGGGCATTAAATGGTTAGCATTACAACAGAAAAACTGAATAAATAATTCCAAAATTAAGAGAAAACTAGTGCATAATATTCTATGTTAAGCAGACAGGTACAAGTGGGTATAAATGGGTTGCAGTTACACACTAAGTTTTACTTTTCTATCTGGATGGGTTCCACCAACAATTGCCATTCTAAAGACATGAGCACATGAATACTACGAAGATACCTTTAACTGCACTAAAGTAAAATGGACCAATAATCACTTAAGGTGAGTAATGCTTTTAAAAGCAAAGTGTAAGATGCAACACTTCAATGGTGAAGACAGTGGGAGGTGGGGGGAATCACCACGATCCAACGAAACTCTACAACACAATGGAACCATGATGCATAACACCAAGTGTCAAATCTTCCCCTGCTACTCATCAAAAGAACTTTTTGCATGGTAAGGTAATTTTAACTGGTAAAACCAGCAGGACAAGCGGAATATCACAATACACAAGCTCACAATCAGCAACACACAGACATGCAGTGCAGCAGAGAAGGTAATGGGTAAACATTCGAGTATAGGCCCAATATTTCATTCTGTGGCAAGTTAAAGGTGCCCTTGAAAACACCACAGCTATAAACTTGTTGAATCAAAGAAAATCTCAAAGTCTGTCATCACCTGGAGACACCAGATCAAATAAACTGCAACTTAACGATTCTCCGTCTCTGGTGAACCTTTCTGAAAGCTTCTTCCATGTCCTGTGCCAAATGAAGATGAGAAAACTAGACCAGCCTAACAGATTCTGCACTATTAGAACTATTTTTGAGGGGGTGGGGGAGCAGAGGGAAGAGAAGAAATCAGATCCACATGCTGAGAAGAGCAGATCAATAGATCAGCAATACATACATTGGATAAAGATTGACCACGAAGAACATTGGATAAAACAACTGTTAGTGAGGTAGGAAAGCAGTGGAGTAATTAGCCACGGCCCAATCGGTCCAGTTTTTGCATTATTCTTGGTGAGAATTGGTGCTATTGGAAAGATAGTTTGTGCATCATTACTTCTTGCGTTGAATTGAAGAGTGAACTCACCTGAGATTTAATTTAAATTTATTATGATATTTTCACTATGCATAGATTAAAATCTACATTAGTGCAACAGGGGATGTGTTCTCCTTTAGATCAGACTCCCCACTTTTTCCTACATCCCCTATCTAAAGTCACCAATACATGAGATGCAGACTTTAGCCCTTATCCTCCTGTTTTGTGAGAAAAGTAAACAGAAGGACATAACCATTTGTTGATTTCTATCGATATGAATATGTGACAGGTATGCTGTAATGGAATGGAACTAGAGTCTAATATGATTGTTGTAATTGGCTTTTGAGCCTTTGATTAAAATCAGTCAAGCTGAGATTAGTAGATCGTCAGGAAAATGGATTTTACATTGGGGAAGCAAGCACAACTGATTGATAAGGTGGCATTTAGACAAACAAAAAAAATCTCAACGTTTGAAGATGCTGTTGTGCTACAAGTACAACAAAAAGCACAGTATAATTTGACACATTCAATCTCCTATTCGTCACGATCCTGGACACTAAAGTTAATAATCTTACAGTAACAGTCAAGATTTTGATTACATGCCTTTAGCCATGAGCCTCTTTGACTTCATGTTTGCTCCCATCCATACCAACTATTCAATCTTAATCTCAGCCTACACTTGTTCCTTCTGGAAAATGCCATGTTCAATTATGTTGAAGAAATATCATTCAGTTACTTTTCTGATGACTGCACTGTCATATATACATCAATATTCAAGCATAATCTAGTTTTCAACAACAGTTCTAGTCCTTGTTGCTTATCCATAGTGATAAAGTGAATTTCAAGGGTAGATTGAAAGCATTTCCCAATAGGGAAATCAAAAACAACAGATTTATCTGAAAATTAGAATCAGGCCACTGTGTAATGAGGTCAGCAAAGATTTTGTGCTGCAGAAATCAGGAACTCCCTCCCTTAAAAGGCTATGAATACTGCATTAATTGACATCTTTTGGTTTGGTAAGGAGATCAGAAATATGGAGCAAATGCATGTAAAAGGGATTTGACACACAGCTAGATCAAACAGGATGACAGAATAGGTAGAAGGACCGAATGGCATACACTTTTCCCTATGCCCTTGGAACATTAGTCTCGAATACTTGTGCATAAGTTTTCAAATTGTGAATAAGGATTGGTATATTATACTTCTGTTACCTTATGATCTGTTAGTAAAACTACTATGAATGGTTAGCTAGTTTCCTCCCAACCCACTTAAATCATAAGATGTAGGGACACAGGCTATTTGCCATGCTTAATCTGCTCCCTCAATCAATGAGTTAACGGCTGATCTGATCATCCTCAACTCTACTTCCCTGCCTTTTCCCAATAACCCTTGATTTCTAATTAGTAAGGGAATCAATCTATCTCAGCTTCATTTATACGCAACAACCCAGGGTTCTGTGTAAAGAGTTCCACAGACTTAGTATCTTCAGACTAATTTCCTCATCTCCATCCTGACTGGCCAATTCTTTATGCTGAGATTATGCCCACTGCTCTTGGAGTTACTTGCAAGGGGAACAACCTTTCCATATTTGCCTTCACTAATACCTGCTAAACTTTTGTACACTAGCTTTCTGCGACTTTGCCCGAGGACTCCCAGGTCCTTCTTAACTGCAGTTTTCTGTGGTCTTTCTCCATTTAACTAATATTTGGCTCCTCTACTTTCCCTGTCAAAATGCATAAATTCACATTTCCATCTGTCAAGTTTTTACCCACTCAATCTATGTCCCTCTGCGGACTCTTCATATCATTATCACCACTTGCCTATTTGTGTGTCACCTGTAAATGTGGCTACAATACATTCACTTCCCTCATCCAAGTCATTAATATATACTGTAAAAAAAATTGTATTCCCAATACTAATCCTAGTGGCACTTATTACAGGTTGCCATCCTAAAAATGCCTCCCCTTTCTAACTCTGTTTTCGATAAGTTAGTGAATCCTCCATCCACGCTGGTATCCTACCCACAGCCTAATGTGTGTAGTATCTTATCAAATATGTTTTGGAAATCCAAATATATTACATCTCCCGTTTCCCTTTGTCTACCCTGCTTGTTACCTCTTCAAAGAACTGTCATAAGTTTGTCAGGGATGATTTTCCCTCCATGAAGCCATGGTGGATCTGCTTGGTTACATATTTCTAAATGCTCTGTTCTACTGCACGATATTATACTAACATTTTTTGATTAATAGGAGTGGTATATTTCCATTCCTCTGAGACTTTGCCAGAATGTAAGGATTCTTAGAACATTACTACCCTTGTATCCACCACCTCTGCAGTTACTTCCTTTAATAAACTAAGATGCATCCCATCAGGTCCAGGGAAACCACAGCCTTGACGCCTTATTAATTTCCCTTGTACTTTTTCTCTAGTGTTAGATGCTGTATTTATTTTCTCTCTCTCCATTTCCTCTCAACTATTTAGTATTTATGGAATGCTATTAGAGTCTTCCACCATGAAGACCAATGCAAAATATCAATTGAACTCCTTTGCCATTTCCTGGTTTCCCATTATTATTTCCCCAGCCGCAATCTCCAAGGGGTAAATGTTCTCTGTGGCCTCACTCATTCCTTATTTAAAGAAGCTCTTGCACTCTGTCTTGATATTATTTGTAAGTTTATCCTCAAAGTTTATTTTCTCTCCATTTATTTTGGCCAATACTAGTTGATTATAAAAACTTTCCCAATCCTCTGATGTATTACTAATCTTTGTCACACTGCGTGTTTTTCCTTTCAGTTTGATACTACCTACAATTATCTGGTTAATTGAGCTTGGTTTATCCCCCTTCCTATAAATCTTTGTTCTACTGGGATTTATATTTGTTGTGTGTCATAAATTATTTTCTTAGATATCTTCCATTAGACCTCAATTATCTTTGCTGCTAAGCTCTTTTCTTAGTCAACTAAAACCACCTCTGAACTGATTCCTTTAAAATTACCCTTATTTAAGTTTGGCACTGTTGTTTTCAACCCAAATTTCTCACTCTCCATGTCACGGTCACTGTTTCCTCTGGATCTTTTAGTCTGAAATCACTTATTAAACCTGCCTATTTACCGGATCCAAACAGCTTGATCCCTAGTTGGATCCACAATATATGGTTTTCAGAAACTGTTCCAAGAATGTTCCATGAACTCTTCTACACTGCTACTTCTGCTAATTTGAATTGCCTAATCTACATGAAGCTTAAAGTCACTATGGTTGACGTACAACCCTTGTCACGTGGCCTCAATTTCTCCCTAATTATTTGTTGTCCTACAGTTTAGCTATTTCAATCAGTGTCTTCTTTACCTTGAGATAATAAGAACTGCCGATGCTGGAGTCAGAGATAACACAATGTGGAGCTGGAGGAACACAGCAGGCCAGGCAGTAGAGGAGTAGGAAAGTTGACGTTTCAGGTCGGGACCCTTTATCTTGTTATTTCTTACCTCCATTGAAATGGATTTAACATCTTCCAATCCAAGATAATTTCTAGCTATCATACTATCCAATACTAAAAATGATCCCACCTGGTTTTCCTTCCTGCCTGTCCTTCCAAACAAAAAATCACATTATCCTGATAATTTAGCTTTGACCTCCTTGTAATCAATTCCCTGTAATGGCTGTAAGATCATACCCATTAACATACATTTGTGCCATTAATTCATTTGTTTTGTTTCAAATACCATGGAATTCAAGTAAAAGCCTTTAATTTTGTCTTTTAAACATTCTCCCCCTCCCACCAACCTCAACCCGGTTTGCTATGAGTGTACACTGTCCCTTGCTGTTCCACTTTGAGGATTGTAAACTTCTGCTATCCTGCAATATTGCCATTTCCTTTTTCTTTGTAAGCCTACATTTCCCCCTCCTCCCACCCCTGCAATTAGTTTAAAACTATTTCTACCAACACAATTGATAAATTTGCCAGGACAGTGGTCCCTACACAGTTCAAGTGATGTTCATCCCACTGGATCAGCACCCTTCTCTCCCAGTACTTGTGCCAGTGCCAGTGCCCGACTTGTGCTGTAATTGTAGGGTCATTTAACTTTCAAAATAGGTGTCTCAGGTGTAGCCAACCTTTCCAATAGAAAAGTTATCCTTCGTTGACCAATATACTCCTTTTCTGATTCCAGTCAAATTCCTATTTCTCATGTTTACACACACAATCTTAATTTTCCTTACAATGCGATGGCAGAATCGTATGTCCTTGTCTCAAGTCTCTTGGATGGAAAATCTACTTTTCTTCAATGATAGATTGCTTTTTTACAAGTTTATCCAACAGGCTTCATACCTAAAGTCAATAGCTTTATCATTAGTTATCCATTCACGTTTGTTGCCTTATCTCAAACTGTCTTGACCTCAAACTCAAGTTTTTCATCCACTCCAATAGTGAAGCTACCTTCAGGCAATTTCTTTTCCCCACAAATCTCTTAATTTTTCTCAAAGCCCAATTCTGTCTCTCAATGTTGCATCCATACCTGGGAATGCTCAAAAGTCCTATGATAAAGGCACAAAAAATTGTCCAATTTCTATTACTTTCACGCCCTTAAATTTGTCCTGATCAGGGTTACAACCTCTAATTTTTCCCCATTCATTCAATTCAGGTGATCTTCTTCCCCCCTCCACAACAAACGCCCTGAACTTTTGGTATTGTAAAAATTGATACAATGAAAAGTTAAAGTTTTAGTTTTAATTAACATTGTGTGAAGATCTATTTTCTTTGGATATGCAAATTAATGAGACACAATGTTACACAAAAAAAAGAGTGAATATTTACCCTTCTACCAATTTTCTCTCTCCACATTTTATAAATCCATTTTCCTACATTTTGCCTAAATAATTTTTCATACACCAGCCACATCATCAGATTATCTAACTACACTTTCGGCAGCCTGGTTCTGGGCTCATTTCTCTACATCCACACACGTGCTGATTAGCAAGTACTCCAGTTTGTGAACTGGCTTATCAGTATCATTGAGGCAAACTTCAATTTCTCTTCCCTCTGATAAGGCAACAGAAGAACAAAAAAGTGGGTCTAAACTGGAACCTTCACAGTCTCTGCAGTTCAGCTATTGGCAGGATACATTTGTGACCTACTGTTAAAGTTGCAACAGTGACGTTCTTCAATGCTTAATGTAAATGCTATGAAATCAGATTCCACGCAAGTACAGACTATTTACTGTGGAGTACAAAAACTTTTTGTCTTTCAACTCATGTAAAGGCCAGTAACTGATTTTCCTTCACTACAAGAGTTTGTTGAACCCTTCACTTGAATGCTGAGTGCAGTTTTCTACTGTACACAGGAGTAGAAAACCATCAGCAAATTTGTTAAATCGCAAAGAGCTACTGAACCATTCATTTAACGGTTGCACTCGTCTTTCACTAAGGTTTCCAGTGTAAAATGACATTCTAGGTAATCAAGTCTAACGTGATGAAATACGTAATTTTTCTTACACACATTTTCACTCTATTGTTTAAATTACCGCGCTCAAATTTTCTTCAAAAGAACCGAAGTAAATTGGTGGGTCACTTCAAATTTTCAACAGATGCCCTGGTGCACATCTAAACTATTGGAAATAAAATTGAAAGTAACAAGGAGTTCTGTGGCAGTTGCTAAAGCAAGCTCATTCAGAAATTTCACTGCAGAGAATTTTTAAAAGTTTCAAGACTCAAATTTACTGAGTCATGTTCAGGACATATAGCTTCTTCCAATTTATTCCGATGCTTTAAAAAAAAACACGGTTCTCTGGAGTGAGGTCTTATGGCACAGTGGCAACCTGAGCCAAGAGGCCTGGGTTCAAGTTCTGCCTGCTTAAGAGGTGTGCGATAACATCACAGAACAGGTTGATTAGAAAATATCTAAAAAGGCTTTCCAATACACATGTATGATTGATTAAAGGCATTCCATTGGCATTTTCCCACCACATTAAGAGTTCCTTCAGTAGACTTGAAAATAGCAATAGCTTCTAGTGCATGGATAAATGGGGAAGATGTTATTGTACCAGAACCAAACTGCACAAACTGTCAAGCTCCCACAGCTGCCATTCCATTTCAAAGCAGCCTCTCACAAGCTCAAACTTATCTCCTCTGTAACTCTTAAGCAAAATTAACAGCTATGCATAAAAATTAAAAACATTTCTGACATGCCTTGCTGCTACTAACTCCGGTCAAAATAAAGGGAAAAAACCCATTATGGCTTTGAATTCCATACAACATCACTCTTGTCAAGGCAATGAAGCAAAACTGCTGAAAGCTCAATTGCAAAACAACAAAGCAAGTAAAAAGGTTGCAGTCTACAATCAATAGACAGTAAATAACACAAGTTTCACAGGCACGATCTTCTGCTGCAAAAGAAAGACAAGTTTACTTGGAAAATGTCTGACTTCCAGTAATTAGCTGTCACAGATTACATACAAATGTTCTTCCAAAAGATGACAAAGGCATTTTAAAGTGACTTTTCAGGAAGACGAAGAGTACTTTCTCCCTGCCTTTTAAGGCTGAATGTTGACAGCAGCACAATGTTAATGTAGATGTCTAGGATTTCAGTTAATTAAGACCATTTCACAAAACAATATAAAAGTGACTATTTAATAATTGATCCCTATAACTACTGATTTGATTTGCAACTTATAGCTTCTTACAGGCTTAGAATACAACTAGCAACTCTCAACCTTTGTATTCTATGTCCTGTAGCCTTACTGTCGTAGATGCCTAGAGATGAAAACACATGCTTTCTAGTTCTAAGAGTCAAGACAACTTACATCATTTAAATTGAGTGCTTATAGACCTCGGACATTCGAAAAACCTCAAAGAGTCTTGGGCTTACACTCGAACATTTACACCGTGAACTCAAGCTAGATTAATAGACAATAAAATTCGGCTAACAGAGGTGCAAAGAGTATTTGAAGTTGAGCAGTGAAATCATGGCCTCATTGTGCACTTATAGGCTTTCACCACTGAGCCAAGACAGGGATGTCATAATACAATAAGGTAAGTCAACATATTGCACATTATGTTCAACAAAATTGGAATTATAAAACGCAAATACAGCAAAAGAAAAAGAAGGACAGAAGAAAGATTTTGTGCCCTGGAAGAAAAGTTAAATTAACTTGATAATTTCAGTATCATATGGTGGCATAGCAGCATAGTTCCGATCCAACAAGGATTTGCTTGGTCTTTCATATATAAAATTGGATTAGTGCTATACAGAACCAGACATAGCTGCAAGCTACTAGAAAAAAAAAGTATGCATATAAAAGGGTTTAGTTACTGTTACAGGTTGCATTGTGACATCCCTGCATCTAATAAAGTGCCCTGTGCTGGCATCACTGCCCCTTTCCCAAAACTAGATAGAAACTTTGCAATTCATTGATTTCAAGTGAAATGCTAAGCAGATAGCAAAATGAAATCAAATTTATGACTTGCTACACCAAGTTATTCCTTAAAGCACTAGCTTAGTGTTAATTAATGCATTAATTGTGTGGCGTTGTCTCAAAAACTGGGAGAACGTGAAAGTATCTAGCTTTTACTGAAGTTTAAAATCCTTGGTAAAATATTAATGATGAACTCAATACTCCCCTTAATATATCTTAATATATGCAAAACATTGCAAACTTGTGCAACAAATGGAGGAAATTATAGGTGGATGCAAGGGAAAGTGGAATCAAAGAGGGGGAAGGCAGGAAAGTTGGGCTGTCATGTTTGATTGGCCACAATCTTATTGAATAAAGGAGCAAACTTGAGGCGCCATATCACTTATTCTTTTCACATTCTCAGACCAGAGGACCAAATATGCGTTGACTTATAAGCAGGGGTAGGTTATGAAACACTACCTCTGCAGTTTTAAAATACACAGGACAATCTTATTACTCAGTGCAAGTGACAGATATGACTGCATCATTACACTTTTTAAATAAAAATCATTATCCCAAACTATGAAATAGTGCTGCAGAGTTAAAACTATATCTGCATCAAGGGGAATTTGTGGTATCATTAACTTGCAGAATTTCAGGACCTTTCTTAAATTGGGAATCAATGTCAAACATTTCAACCTTTAAGTAGAGCCTAAATGCTCTTCAAAGCATATATTATAGATTTTTCTGAAAAAAGAAAAGTATGTTAATGTATTGGCCTTGTGTTAGGTGAATGCACTGGTTAAAATCAGAGCAAATTCAGTCTGTCTATCTAGAAAATAAGAAAAAAAATTCAATATTCCATGGATTTTTGAAATAGACAATAGTCGTTGCACCCCTACTATATCTATTTCTTTTTACAATGACATCTTTTGTGTGTTTATCTGAAAAACTCCATTCCTGTGAGAAAAAGAAAAATGTTTAGATGCAGCAACCTTTGAAATAAAAGTTAAAACAGAAAAGGCTGAAATGAGAGAACATTCAGGAAACTAAAAGGGGAAAAAAAGAAGTTAAGTGCATGGACAGAGATGATATTAATTTCATGCAGTTTTTGTTTTAAGAAACCGGCACTCACGCCCCACAGTAGTAGTAGCAGAAGTAGTAGGAGTAGTATTGCCAGTAGAAAGCACTACATGTGTTGGGGTAGAAAGATTTTTTACATCGTGGTGTTGGCTGACTATGGAGGGCTGCCGCCTCAGTGCTCCCTGCAAGGAAGGTCCACCCTGGAATGTGTTGACAACGCCCATCTGCAAAGAATCAGAAAATAAGACAGCTTTGCTCCACATTGAAAAGTTAGAGAGATGGGGTGCAGGACTGAAAGCACCAGGGGGTTAGAGAGACCGAGGATAGAATTAAATTGGGGAAGGGGGTCAGACAGAAGGGACAACTACTTGGTAGGGAAAGGTTGGAGGGGCAACAGGAGGGGAAGCGGAGTGAGACTACGAGTTAAAGGGAATGCCGACAAAGCAAAGGAACGAAGAGAGAAAGAAAGAATGCTGGCAGAAAGACAAGGAAAATAAAGCAAAACAGTGAAAATAAATAAAAGGAAGTAAAGTCCCAGTTATACTGGACAAGATCAAGCACCCCACAACAAGACTAGAATAATAAAAAGGAAGGAAAAAAGGCACTGCAAAAAAAAAAAATGTGACAGCCACTTGGAGAGGGAAGAGAGACAGAAGAGCAGAATTCCTGAAGCAGAGGTTATTTTTGGCCAGGTAAACAAGAATTTGTATACAGATTGTTTCTAAACACATGGCATAACTTTGGGTAGACATTACCTAGAGGAGGGACAGTTTATATGAATACTATTTTCGTTTAAACAACAAAAAAAAAAAATTCACTGAAAGATGCTGGTAAAGATAGTGGGAACTGGGAGCTTTTTTGGGGTGATAAAAGAGGTCTAGTTCGTTTTGAACAGCTTCCAGTCAGCGATCCATTGCTGTGGTGGGCTATGAATTTGTCAGCATACCTGAGTCTGGATTCTATTCAGACCTCTGAACCAGAGGATCTGTCCCCGACGAAGTTCCATCTCAGCATGGTCAATTTCATCATTGTCCTCCATTAACTCTCCTTCAGGGATATTGTCTTTCGTTGTACCATGGCCAGCTTCCTTCAGGAACTTTAGGCGACTTGTTGGAATTGTGGAGATTACCTGAAGATAATATTTTGACTTTTTTTAAAATCAGTATATTGTGCATTGTTCCAATTTTGAATAAATTAAGAGCAGAACGAGAGTAAATGTAAACATTCCGAACCATAAGAACATTGAGAGGTACCGAATGATACAAGATACAATATTTTAACTAACACTCCTGTTAGGAGCCTTAGGGTGTTTTGCTACTTTGAAAGGTTTTGTATGAATGCAAGCTGATGTTGACTTTATTAAGATGAAGAAACCTTATCTGGTCATCTAGTAATTCAAATTCAATGGGCATGGTGCAATGTCTCAAGGGCAAACAAAAAAAAAAAATCAAGAAATAGATTAAGCCAGCAATGGAGTGAAATACATCAATTGGATTTGGTCTTGATTATGCTGGCCACATTTTGAAGCTATGTGCTTTGAAGACGTGCACCAGTGACTGGATTAAGACAGCCACTTACCTGGCCCCAGAGAAGCTCACCAACCCCAATGAAAATGCACCACAGCCACTGGTCAAGGGTTAGCCCCGAGCAGCTGAATGGCTTCCCTCCAAACTCCACAATAATAATCTGCAATTAAAAAATAGCATCATATATCGGACCAGAGTCTCACATTATAAAACAAGTAATAATTTTTAGATAATACTAGTTTACAAGGTGTACAATTCCCAATGCTATGCAGTTCTCTAAAGTTCTACTGCCAAGTGGTCTTTTTTTTTAGGAATTTGCAAAAACAGCAAGTTGAAATTTGAGTTTACAAAATTTTCACTGGATGTGGGCATCTGATTTCGGCAGCCTTTACTGCAGTTTCTCAGTGTCCCTCAAGATGGTATTGACGAGCGACTTTCACATCTAATTCCAATTTACAATCCATTTTACCCTAATACATTCTGTATAATTCTGTCCCAGAAATCCTAGATGAAAAACTTGATGTAAAAAAGCAAGTGGTAAAGGCGAGTACAATTACAACATTTAAAAGACATTTGGACAGGCACGTGGATAGGAGATGGTACTTGTGTATACAAGCTTGGGTTCGAATGTTAGATTGCTGTGAAGGTCACAGCTGAAGAACCACCTACCAGTCATCCCAGTATTACAGGTAAAGGACTGTCTCTCTGAGTGAGCTAACCATCATTAGGATCCAAATGAACCAGGAGAAAAGAATTTTAATAAATCCGCAAAACCAAGAATTTCAAAACCAACAGTTCAATTATCAAATGTCCCACAATCTATTCTTCAATAATGAGTTGGACATTGATCTATATATATTTAATATTTATCTTTTTGTTGGACGCACTTCTCATTTCTACTGTGAGTGATGCGTTATTATTTATTCTCATGTTTATAAGCTAAAAGTTACTTTTATTACCTGAACAACACCTGGTTATATTGAGATAACACAGTGTGGAGCTGAAGGAACATAGCAGGTCAGGCAGCATCAGAGCAGCAGGAATGTTTACGTTTCGGGTCAGTACCCTTCTCTGATGCTGCCTGGCCTGCTGTGTTCCTCCAGCTCCACACTGTGTTATCTCTGACTTCAGCATCGGCAGTTCTTACTATCTCGGGATAAATTGACTCCTTTTAAGCATCAATGTTTTTGGTCTGGGAGAAAGGTATCTAGAAGGAAGGGGATCCTTTGTGAATTAATCTTGTTGTGGCCAACCAAAAAGTGCCAGATCGTATCTCCTTGCTCACGATCTTCACATCTGGAACTCTAACAACTTGTGGTATTTCGTTTGGGGACTGGTCATAACACTGTGAAGTCATGAATTAATCCTAGATTGTTGCACAGTACCAGGTCTCGTAATGCCGGCTCTCAGGTCAGCTCCAGCGCGTTGCTTAAGAACTTTGCTCAATTTTTTTTTTAATGAACTATCACCTTTATCCATCCGATTTTTCCCATCCAAGTGTATAAGTTGATGGGAAATCCCCCATCATAATCCTCAGGTTACCTTTCTGACAAGCTACCATTATTTCTTCATTTCTATTCTATCCTTGCCAAGTGTTACTGTTAGTGGGATTTCTACACCACTCCCACAACTATGTAAACATCTTCGCTCATTTACAGCAAATTCAGTTAAAACGTTCTGTTTGATATTTCAGTCCAGTAGCACGTTCCTCACCGTCACGCCAAAGCCACAACAAATAATCATGTGATTATTTGAATAGAGATTTGCCAACTAATAATAATATTTTGATGTTTCCATTAGAGAACACCAAGGCACAAAAACAAAACTCTGCTTTGTCACTTTTGCCAGCCACAAATTTTCATCTTTCTCTACTTAGGCTCAGGAAATAAATTGTACAACAGCCATGCAACATCTTCAGTTCTTTCCAATGTAGATAGGCTGCCTTTACTTTCAAATTGATGCAAAATGACATTTGATACATATGAACATAATAATGACAGCATAACTTAGAAAGAGGTGCCTGAGTTCTGGTGTGAACTCCCTTCAGGTGAGGGTCCCACTATAAATCCATTTGTTAGAATCTGTCCGTCACAAAATTACCCCTCACAGCCAAGATGCAGTAATGGTCTTTCTAAAAGTCCACCTTGTATTTGGATGAGTATAAACCAGTTTGAAGAATACCTATACATACAATAATGACTAAATAACAAACAATTCATTTAATGCCCAGTCCTTGCCCTCAATTTTTCAGTATTGCTCACAAGAATTCAATTTAGTGCAAAATACATAGTTCTGATATCTGCCCAACAGTTAAGGTGCAGGAATAGCTTCAATTAGTACAGATTAAAAGGCTGGTTTTTAAAGCCTGCTATTCCACAAAATAAAACATCCCACTTTCAAAATGCAAGATTATAATCTGAAAGTCTATTTATCCTTATTCTAAAGTAACAAAAGCTTCATGGAACAAAAGTTTAGTGTTACATGCATATCTGCCTGTTGCCAAGGGCACAAAATGGGTTTCCTAATGTAGACCATAAGTGGTGCTGGAATGGTGTAACGGTTATGCTCTGGCACACTGCAGTGGGCACAACAGCTTGCATGTGCTCTTGAAAACATAACATTTATATCACTTTAGAAGGGTCACTTACAGTTTAAGGAAACACACTATTTCACAAACAAATGAACCTGACAATTATTTTGCAGTTATCTTCTGTCTATATTGACGAGAGTGATAGAAGCATCACACAGAGAGAAAGCAACCAAAACATGCTGCATTGAGACTAATATGAGTTGTATCTTCATGTCAGGCAGGTAGAATGGTCAGATCAACACAGTGTGTACTCGGAGTATGATGTTCAAAAAAATTAAACTGAACATAGGGGTTGGCATTATTTGTTTTATTACTCCGCTTTGTTTACTCACTGCCTGCAAAACTGATCGAGAAGGAACTTAATTAAATAATCAGAAAGAAATACACATGCAACTAGAAAAATGCTCTACCTGAATTAGAAAAGTGCCCACAATAATACTGCAAAAGATGGGGTTTCGGAAAATTGCTTCAAACACGTTCCGCTCCCCGTGAATTTTGCGAGCATTGATTTCATTGAAAAGCTGCATCATGACGAAAGTGTTGAATACAATGGTGTAATGTTCTGAAGCAGGAGCGTGAAGTGGAGTATTCCTCCCACTGTCAATGTCAAAAAACTTCTCACCTAGAAAGAATACTGGCAGGTTAACAACTTGCAATGTAATTGCTGCGATTCCTTGGTGGTTTTTCTTCTGTTTGAACCATCTAGACATTTTGCTTAATCAGAACCTTACACAGGCAAAACAAATTTGAAGTGAACATTTCGCAATTATTTAAAACAGTTTTAACGGTTAGAAATAACTTATCAAGGAGCAACATATACATTGGCCAATCAAAATTTGTACCCGATAAACAAGTTTCAAACCATTTCTAAATCAACACAAACAAGATTAACTCAATTAAAAAGGTGATTTATAAAAATCCCGGTAACATTTCTACCCTCACTTTACTCAAATGTTTTAAAAAATTCATCAGGTTTATCTATAGTGCAATTTTTTTGATGATGGGTGTGACGCTAATGTTAACATTGCACTCTGCTTCTGGGAAGTGACAATTACTGACCAGGTATTACCCTCCCTAGTTCTCCATTTTGTGCTACTCTCAATTAAGCATCAGGCACATGCAAAGCTTCCAGGTCCAGTAACAGCTTCAGTGTAATGCTCATATTCCTAATTGTGGCTGATGCAGAGGGATTTCCACCTACTGTAATATTAAAAACAGTTCCTCATGATTAATGCGCAGTGAGTCATCCTCAGATCCTACCATTACAACTGCTTTTAAGCTTTTTAAGCTGCAGCAATTAAGTTTAAGACTCTGTCAACACAACAATTAACAGCACTTTCCATTTTTGTTCAAACCGGTACGGACAGTTTTCTCCTCCCATGTCGACTGTACAAGTCTTATTGCAATTATACAATGCCAATTGGACTCTGACCTCATGAAAGGTGAGTGCCGATCTCAGATTAACTATTAAAAAATCAGAGATCAGCCAGTCATTTCTGCATTTATTCTGCCCCTCCAGAAGAATTTCTGAATCAGGAGTTTTTAAAAAGAACTTAGTGTTCTCCGTGTCCTTTTTTTAAAGAAAGGAAGCAGTTAACCAACTAATTTGGCTTTGTGTTATATCAATATAGAAAATCTTTGCGGTAATCACATGGTGGTACATAAACTTGAAGCAAGGCAATGCAGCCCCATTTAAAGCACTGCAATGCTGCAAGAAACAAGGGCATTTTCTAAACGTGGGATTGGGAGAGGAGATGAATTTAGGTGGAGCTCAGTTATTCAAGCCTGGGAAAAGGTTCTGAGCAAGTACAAAGTGATTCATGGCTTGGAACGTGGAATATAAATAGTGGGAGTTAAATCTTCAAAAAACTAAACTTGGGACAATGCATAATCTTGTTTTTAAAAAGCATATACCGATATATCGATAGTTACTAGGCAAGTCATCCACCAATCAGCATCATCTGAATATCGCCTCTTTGCTGTTTAGAGCCTGAGCAAATTGAACAGGGTGTTTTGTACATTCGAACAGTGTGCGGAGCTTGAATTTCAAGATCGATGTTAATGCCTTTGGCTGACTCCACAAACTATATACCCTCGCCATTGATTCCACTCCTGAACAATTACCATCACAAATTAAACCAGACGGTTAACAACCTTGGGGTCCAACCTGCTGCCAGGTTGAGCTTCTGACCTCATAACATCTGAAACCATAAAAACAGTTACATTGGCCCTCTGCTGCCAAAGCTCTCATCCATCTGTCAGCTCCATTCTCAATGATTCCTATGTTCTACTGGCCAGCTTTTCATCCTCAAGCCTTCATAAATTTAAACTCATCCATTAACCTACTCATTGATCCATGCTGACTTTCTGTCTCCCAAGCCCCATGTCTAACCTTTACCAGCTCTACAACCATCTGAAAACTTTATTCCTCGAAACCTTGCTTAACTACAATCCCTTTGCCCGTTGTTGTTAATGTCTTCAGCTGTCTGGACCTCAACATCTACAATTATCTGCCAAAACCTATAATCTCATGACTCAAATGACTTCATCTCTAATGATATATAAACAGGTGCAGTCTATTCAGCTCTGCGGACTTGTTCTACTATTCAATTAAATAATGGAGGCCTGCACTTTGACTGTGATATCCTTTGACAATCTCAAATCAACGAATAACAATCTTAACCTTAATCTCCTGTGACACAATGGTAGTCTCCCTACCTCCAAGCCAAAAGATCAAATCCAAGTTTCCTCAGTGTTTGTCACATGTCTTTTTAAACATGTATTCATGGGGTGTCAGTGTCGCTAGCTAGGCAGACAGCTGCCTTCTTGGATCCCTGCAGTCTATTTGGTGTAAACAGACTGTCAATGCCATTAAGTAGGAAGTCCCAGGATTTTGACCCAAAGACACTGAAACAATGGCGACATATTTTCAACTCAGGATGGTGAGGGGCTTAGTTGGGAATGTGTAGACGTTTGTGATCCCATGTATCCTGCGAGATAGCAGGGATTGGAAGGTGTTGTCCAAGGAGACTTGGTGAACTTTTGCAGCGTAGTATCTTGTGGGTAGCACACACATCTCCTACAGGGTGCCAGTGGTGGAGGGACTGAATGCTTGCAGTCACGATGCCAATCACGGCAGGCTGCTTTATCCTGGAGGGTGTCAAGCTTCAAATGTTGTTGGATCCGCACTTGTTCAAGCAAGTGAATGCATCTGTCCTACCGCTGGGATAGGACATATCCAGGATTGGTGATGGTGGTGTCTGGGACAGAGTCATAACTCAAGGAATCATACCTTACACACAATGTTGACTGTAACTTGACGAGTCTATGGGACAGCTATCCTAATTTTGTCACTGGCCTCCAGATGTCGGTAAGATGGACTTGGCAGGGTTGACAGGGCTGTATCTGCTATCGTCATTTCCAGAGACTTAGTCAACACTAAGTAGTCTATTCTGTTTTTTGTTTTAAAAAGAGGCTTTTTGTGCACTGATATAACTGAATGGCTTGCTAGGCCATTTCAGAGGACAGTTAAAAGTCAACCACATAGCTATAGGTCTGGAGTCTCAAGTGGGCCAGATCAAGTAAAAATGGCAGCTTTCCTTTCCTAAACATAGAAACTAGGAGCAGGATAAGGCCATTTAGCCTCTTGAGGTATCATCAATATGATCATGGATTATCCCCTAAATGCCAAAATGCCACTTTCAACCCATACTCCTTGATGTCTTTAAAATCAAAAAGGACCAGATAGGGTTTCTGCAACAATTGATCGTGAGACATTTAAATCATAGAATTTACTGAATTCAAATTCCAATGTCTGTCACAGTGGGATTTGAATCCAGATCCCCAGAATGCTGCCTGGGTTTCTGGATTATTTGTCCAACAACAGTACCACTATGCCACTGCTCTCCAGCCTGAATGAGCTGATTAAGAACAATTAAACATATTTGACCCAGCGTGAACAATCTTTTCAGAGTGTTCCACCACCCTCTAAGAAAAATGCTTCATTATTTCATTTCAAAATAATCTAACTCTATTTGAAACACACTAAGTTTAGAAATTCAGAGGTGATTAAGAGTAGGTGTCAAGTTTATTCAATCTTTCTTCTTAATTTAATCTTTTAAGAAGACTTAGTGAAATTCTGTTAATTCATGCTTAGAATATTCACAAGGGCAAGATATTTTCCCTGTGGCTCAATACCCAAAATAAACACTGTACTCCCAAGAGGGCTATGAACAAGGAGTCTTTACATATCCTGGTCAATGTGATTTATACGAATTGCTAATTGTGGCACAAAAAAATGCACATTCTACTTGTCTCACACAGCAGATCCTATCTTAATTTACTTTTAAGGATGGAAAGACTTTGGTTTATTTGGTTTACACAATGACTGAGTTTAGAAGAATGAGGGGAGATCTAATTGAGGTTTACAAGATGTTAAAGAGGATTGACCAAGTAGACGTAGAGGATGTTTCCACATGTGGGGCAATCTAGAACAAGAGGTCATAGTTTTAGGATAAGGACTGGTAGATTTGAAACAGGGATGAGGAGAAATTACTTGTCTTGAGAGGATCATAAATCTGTGGAATTCACAACCCCAGAGTGCGGTGGATGCTGGGCCATTCAGTAAATTTAAGGAGATGATAGACAGATTTGTAATGAGTAATGGGGTAAAGGGTTATGGAGAGCAGACAGGAAAGTGGAGTTGAGGCCAAGATGAGCTCAGCCACAATTGTATCAAATGTTGCAGCAGGCTCAAGGAGCTGAATTGCCTATGCCAGCTCCTAGCTCTTAAGTTCTTCTCTACAGTTGCAGAATACTATAATGACAATTCATATTCACAAGTTGACATAAATACATACACTTGCTCTTTGGACAGTGCTTATAGGAGGATACTCTAGTATCAAGTTTGACATGGCTCTGCACACTGGGAACAAAACACATTTATAGTTTAAAATTTATTCTTTCATCGGATGCAGGCTTCACTCACTAGGCCAGCATTTATTGTCCATCATTAATTGCCCCATAGCAGTGGTGAGCCACCAACTGGAACCACTGCAATCCCTGTGGTTTAACTAACAGTTTCCAGGATTTAGGCCAGTGACTGTGAAGGAACAGCGATTTAGTTCCAAGTCAGGATGGTGTGTGGCTTGGAGGAGGTAGAGTTCTCACATAACACCGGACCTTCTAGATGTTTTTTTTTAAATGAATTTGAAAGATACAATCAAAGGAAGGATGATAGGTTGAGATAAATGCATCTTGTATGTAATACACACAACTGCCACTATGTGACAGCGGTGGTAGGAATGATAGCTCAATATGATGGATGGGTTGCCAATCAAGTGGACTACTTTGTCCTGGATGGATCAAGCTTCCTGAATGTTGTTGGAGCTGGACTCATTCCAAGAATTTGGGGAGTCAGACCGTAAGTTGCAGTCTACGGAATTTCCAGCTTCTGAACTGCTTGTGTAACCATATTGTTTTTAACTGACTGGTCCAGTTAAGTTTCTGGTCAATGGCAAACTCCGGATGTTGATTCAGTGATTGCAATAGGAAATAATTAAATGACTAAGTGAAACAATTGCAGTTGTGTAATACTGCATCACAATGTTTGAACTATACTCAACCGTGACGGAAGACTTGAAATTAAAATTTAAAAGCAACCATGGATTTTTGCTTCCAGATTGCTGAAAAGGTTTCAGTAATGTTGGATGAGAAGCTGTTTATATTAGTGCTTTACCACTCTGTAGAGTGTTGTGACAGATTTTAAAAAACACTTCCCCCCAGGATACATGCACAGCTCCAAGTTAATTGCTTTACTCAGGTTTTGTTGTTGAAATTAAATACAAAGAAAGCAAACGTACTAATGGATCCACAGACCTGCAAAGAGAAGTGTGAAGATAATAGTGAGCTGATAAACCCCATGACCCAGGATGTTCTTCATCATTGTCCGAGAGATTAGTGGCTTATTCCTGCCATAAGGCTTGCGAAGCAGAAGAGATTCTGTTGGTGGTTCGGTTGCCAGAGCCAAAGAAGCAAACGTGTCCATGATCAGATTTACCCAGAGCATCTGAACAGCTTTAAGTGGAGAATCCTGGTTGAGAATAATAAAGAAATAAATCCACTGCTTTGTTTTGTTTAAAATAAAATTGCTGCTGTATCACAAATGCTAAAGGAATTACATCATGGGTCACATTTCATCCACTGACATTACCTTAGTTCTCAATGTGGCCTTACCACTTCTTGCCTTGGCTATAAGCACATTTCCAATGTTACTCTAAAACTATCAGTAACTCAGTGATTGTGGTCTCCTGTAGAGCTCATCTAGTTTATCCTTTAGCTAAAATGGAGGCTTACACTAGGAAGTTCTTCCTAAATACACGTCACAAAGTAAGGAAAAAACATACCGACTTGGAACAGGCTATGCCACTTGCTCCACCTTGCAATAAGATCATAGTTGGTCAGGTTACTCCATATTCTCACCTATCCACGATACCCTTTATCCAAAGCACATTGTATTTCTTTAATAAATTGGTTAAACAGGATTTGTCTTTCACAAAACCATTTTAATTCCTCTTTAGTTTGAATCCAAGTGAACTGTAATAACATTTAATAATAGCTTCATACAGCATCCCTCAGATGTTGAGCAGACTAACCTATAGTTTTCTGCTTTCTGTCTCCATTCTTTTTTGAACAAAGCAATTACATTTTGTGCTGTACAGCAATTTACTTTTCCTGTCTGCCTTACATACTGCCCAATTTACAGTACATAGTAATACTTCTATTTTTAAATACTGCATCTAACAATAATCAGGATCTGGTTGTAAATAAGTCAGTCAAAGGAGAGTTCACTGGTTATAACCTGCTGACTTGTTATTGCCTCATTGCTGTTATTACTGCTACTTTTGCAAACGTTTTTGTCTTTATTTTTGAAATCCTCCAAAATTACTTCAAACAATCAGACTATCACACTGATATTATAAGTTAGCCTATAAATAGGGACTTGCAGTGACTTATCAAATGAAACCCAATGATGCTACAACAAGAACACTCTGATCACGAAACTCGGAATTGAGGAGAACACAGTAAACACACAATACATTAAGAATGGTCACACTTAAATACAAAGAAAATATAGCTAAGCTAAATAATAAGACAGAGTGAAATTAATTTCATTCAACAAAGTGTTGCTTTGTGTAAGGGCATACCTGGGTAATACAAGCACCAGTAAATGCCACAATGACTGCAACCACATTTACTGTCAACTGGAACTGCAGAAACTTTGAGATGCTGTCGTACACATTGCGGCCCCACATCACTGCCTTAACAATACTGGTAAAATTATCGTCTGTCAGGATGATATCCGAGGCCTCCTTTGCCACATCTGTTCCCGCAATGCCCTTTAAGATTAAAGCAAGATAAGTCAGAGATTCTACCTAAAGGACAGACATATTTATACAGTGCCTTTCATGACTTCAGGATATCTCAAATTAATTTATAAGCAATTAAGTGCATTGGAAACATTTCGAAATGTTGGAAATACTGCAGTCAATTTTGCACACAGCAAGGTCTCACAAACAGTAATGTGATAATGACCAAGAGATAATCTAAACGTAACATATCAGGTGCCAAATGGCATTCCTTTTCAAAAGGCCTTGAAGAGGGTGTAGGACCTGAAGTATAATTAGGAAGCCAGAAATCCCTGAGTGTGGAACCAAGAGTGGTTGAAGAAGCTCTTAATGGTTGACACTGTTCACCCCTGCAATGGTGACTGATTAACTTTTAAAAAGGCCAATGGGGCTCAAATTCAATTTTCCTTTTATATTTAATTTTGCAACTTCATTCTTTCGGCAGGAAGCCTTACTTGCCACATACCCTCAAATAGCCAATATGCAGTTCTGGCAGTCAAGAGTCCTGTATCGAGAATGAAGAGGTCTTTTCATATACAGAGAAACCAAAAGCAGAGGATACAGCTGTACTGCTTAGCAGAACCAAATCAGTTCTTAAGATTGGAATAAATTAAACTGCTGAGACCATTCGTTGCTATGTAGCGCCTGTAGGTGGCAGTGGGCATCAATATTTAATTCCTTCAGTCTCAGCGTGGCAGCACTGGAACAGGAGTTATCATGCCAATATCAATGCTATAATCACAGGAAATGTTTCAATCCGCTGCAAGTACAGGATCAGCTGTACGGGCGTCGCTGCAGCCCCACTCTGGAGCCTGGCTTTTTACAGAAATAAACATAAGTTTTGTTCGCACAGCACAGTACATCACATCATCTGGGAGACATTTAGAACAAGCAAGACAAACAAGGATCCACACACACACACACACACACACACACACACACACACACACGCAATACCGCGCATCAGCCAGCTGTCAGCAACAGGATCTAGACAAGAGAAAAATGAAAAACAAGTTAAAAGATAGCACTCTCTTGCATCTGTCCCTGACAGCTGGCTCAAGTGGTTGTATTAACACAGACCTAAGTGAAGATCACCTCAAGATGAAAAAAATGGTCTGAGTGGAGGGGGTGGGGGAATGGAGGAGAGTGTAGCAATTTAATTTGTAAAAGAATATTTCACCACAGAGTACAAGGAAAACATGCTTACACTTCCAATACAAGGTTTCAATGATTGGGCCTGCCCGTTACACCTATCTGGAAAAAGTACTGAAGAAATCCAGAAAATGCTCTCTGGGACATCACTGGATTCACTGGTCAATCTTGGGAAAGGATTTCTGAAGCATACACCTAGAAACAGCACATGTAAAAATGGTTGCTACTTTGATGTTTGACTTGCATATGCCACATCCCATCAAATTCACTGTTTCTCCAATACAGGTTCAGAGCATTCACCACTGCCTCAGCTTCTCATACTAAATTAAAGTCTTGTGCTTCCTTGTTGGTCTATTATAATAAAACACAAATTGCAAGTTTGAAGAGATAAATAAACTTGCTTATGAAAAGCAGTGCATCATAGATTGGTTACAGCACAGGAGGAGACTCTTTATCTCATCAGGTCCCTGCTGGCTCACTGCAAGAGCAACCCAGTTAGTCCCAATCCCCTGCCCTTTCCTCAAGCCTCAACATTCTCTCTTTTCAGGTACTTCTGCAATTCCCTAATGAAAATCACAACTGAATCTGCCTCAATTACATTTACACACTGTATTCCAAATCCTAACAACATGCTATGTAAACAAAAACATTCAGGGCACTGTTGGGTTTTTTTTGACACTTCACAATTTTGACTTTAAACCTCCTGGTTCTCAAGCCTTCTAACAATGGGTAGGGTTGCTCCCTATCTACCCTGTCTTGAACTCTCATGATTTTGAATACCTCCATCAAATCTCCCCTTAGAAACTTTTCTCAAGACACAGCAACCCCAGCTTTTCTAAGCTATCCATGGAAGTGCGATCCTTCATCCATGGAAACATTGTTAGAAATTTTCCTGAAACCTCTAAATCCTTTACATCCCTCCTCTAATCTGATGCCAAGAATCTTCTCACTGGCACGTGCATTTTATTTGGATGTCAACATTCTGGGCCAAAGTCACATCTCCAGATTGAACAGCAGATCCAGATCCCAGAAATATTCATGTACATCATTAATACTCTGAGGTCAGAGATTCACTTTGTCTCAACTTTCCATGGGAAAGACATAGGAGATTCACTATGCCTCCTACAATTTTCATGCTTTATGGTAGGTCAATTCGACATCAGTGTTTAATGCACGCTAACTCTTCTTTTGGTAAAAAGGTTAATTCTGCAATGTGGTTTATTTAATGTTGTATTCAAATAATATGGACAATGATCATTCAAGTATCCTGAAGTACTTCTAAAAAGTGCACATGGATAAAATAACATCCACCGCAATTAGACACATTCTGTTCACCACTATTCTGTGAAACCATACAGCTTTACAAAATCTTTAGCTCCTCCTGAGGAAGCAGACACTTAAAATAGAACTGATACTTTTGATAGTATTTCAGATATTTGAGGCAGCGTGGGACGGGTAAAAAAAGAGAAGAAATAAAGCTTGGATGGCAGAAAGGTCATCACCCCCTGCCGATTCGTAACTTTATAGCTACGTTACATCTTTTGCTCTGAACTACAAACATAGGAGTGGAAAAACATGACTGCGTGTTCTTGATCACTGGCAAACCTTTGTTCTCATTTACACCCATGTAGAAGGGCAGCAAGGCACAGTGGTTAGCACTGTCACCTCACAGCATCAGGGACCCGGGTTTGATTCCAGCCTCAGGCGACTGTGTGGAGTTTTCGCATTGTCCCCACCTCTGCGTGGATTTCTACCAGGTGTTCCGGCTTCCTCCCACAGTCAAAAGATGTGCTGGCGAGGTGGATTGGCCATGTCCAGGGATGTGCAGACTAAGTGGGTTAGCTGTGGGAAATGCAGGGTTCGGGGAATAGGGTGGAATGCTTTTTAGAGGGTTGGTGCAGACTCAACAGGCTGAATGTCATTGGACCCAAAACATTAACTCTAATTTCTCTCCACAGATGCTGCCACACCTGCTGAGCCTTTCCAGCAATTTCTGTTTTAGTTTCTGATTTCCAGCATCCACAGCACCTTAGGTTTTGTTACAGCATAAGGGAATTTGGTCCCACTATTAAATTCACAGTAACACTATATAAAAAGGTCCGATGCCTTTGAAAAACATCTGTATAAAATCAGTTATTAACACAGGTATCGGGATTTAAAGGAATTTTCGACCACTCATGACTGTCAATAACATTTAAGAAATAAATTTTTTTGGGAACCAGGAAGAATCGGGAAACTCTCAATTATTCCACAGATGGGGCCATTCCCCACTCCTCCTGTTTCAAAGCCTATTCAAGCATGGAATTTATCAGAGGGCTGCTTATGGTTTTCTCATATAAGTGAGTTTCTCTGGTGGGGAAGAGGGGTGTGTATTAGGTTTGTCCTAATTATTCAGAGAAGGTTCGAGGACCCATTTTTATTGTTTCATGGGCTTCACATCAATCACAGTCTGACACTAGGGTTCAGATTAATCTGTACACCTGTGTGCCTGTGTCTGTGTGTGTACTCACACGTGCCACGTTCACAATCAGATTCTAGTTTCCAAGCAAAGTTGTGTGGTACTGAAGACTTGAAGTAAAGAGAATAAGAGGACAGTGGGATGATTAGGAAGAGTCAGCATGGATTTCTGAAGAAGAGATCATGGTTAACTAACTTTGGAGGTAATAGAAAGGACCTTGAGACTTTTGTTGCAGCGCCACGCAACAGTCCCATTGAGGGATGTTATGGGTCATAGCATAAAAAGGAACAGCAGCTACACGATATAAAATTGGCTCAGTGATAGGAAACAGAGGGTGATGATCAACAGATTTTTTCAGCTCGAAGGTGGTCCGTAGCGGATTTCCTCAGGATTCTGTATTGGAACATTTGCTTTTACTGCTGTATATTAGTGGTCCGGATTTTGGCATGGAGGAGACAATTTCGAAGCCTGCAGGTATCACAAAACTTGGCAGAATTGAGAGCAGGACAGTGTGGAACTCCAAAAGGATATTGATAGGCTGGTGTGGCCAGATAGGTGGCAGATGATTTTCATTGAGGGTAGAAGGACATGTGGAGAGAGCAGTAAATAAAGCACAGTGTCCTTGGATTTATCAATAGAGGCACAGGGTACAAGAGAAGGTGGTGATGATGCACTTGTGCAAGACACCTGTTGGACCTCAGCTATAGAACAGTGTACAGATGTGCATGCCATATTAATGTACACATGTAAAGGCATTGGAGAGAATGAAGAAGTGCTCCAAGATCACAAGTATGCTGCAGGAATGAGAAACTTTAGTTTTAAAGGATAGATTAAGGAGATTGGGATGTTTCACTTAGAGATAACGCTGAAAGGAAATTTGATAAATGTTTTCAAAATAATGGGCAAGCTGGATAAAGATGATAGGGGGGTCACTGTTCCTGCTTATAAAGTGTACAGTGCTTAGTGGTGTGGTGTAAAGATAACAATTTCTCCCTTAATGCCAGAAAAACGAGACCATAAGACATAGGAGCAGGAATCAGGCCATTCAGCCCATCGAGTCTGCTCCGCCATTCAATCATGGCTGATAAGTTCCTCAACCCCACTCTCCTGCTTTCTCCCCGTAACCCTTGATCCCCTTGATAATCAAGAACCTATCTATCTCAGTCTTAAATGTACTCAATGACCTGGCCTCCACAGCCTTCTGCGGCAGTGAATTCCATAGATTCACTACTCTCTGGCTGAAAAAGTTTCTCCTTATATCTGTTCTAAAAGGCCTTCCCTTTACTCTAAGGCTGTGCCCTCGGGTCCTAGACTCTCCTACCAATGGAAGCATCTTCCCAACATCCATTTTGTCCAGGCCATTCTGTATTCTGTAAGTTTCAATTAGACTCTCCAATGAGTATAGTCCCAGAGTCCTCAAACGTTCCTCATGACAGCTGGTCAATGACTTCAGGAAGCAAGGAGGGCACACCCCTACTACATCAATGGAGCGAGGTGGAGATGGTCGAGAGTGGCAAGTTCCTTGGAGTCACGATCACCAACAATTTGTCCTGGTCAAGGTGCGATGGTCAAGAAAGCACAACACCTCTACTTCTTCAGGAGGCTAAGGAAATTCGGCATATCCATCAAGACTCTTACCAATTTTTATGGAAGCACCACAGGAAGCCTTCTATCGGGATACTTCACTGCTTGGTATGGCAACTGCTCTGCCCAGGACCGTAAGAAACTGCAGAGTTATGAACACAGCCCAGTCCATCACATAAGTCAACGTTCCATCAACTGAGTCCATCTATACTGCCTGTTGCCACGGAAATGCAGCAAACATCAAAGACCCCTCCCACCCTGGTTATAACCTCTACCAACCTCTTCCATTGGGCAGAAGGTACAAAAGTTTAAACATACGTACCAACAGGTGAAAGAACAGCTTCTTCCTTGCTGTTATTAGACTTCTGAATGGACCGCTCAAATTTCAAATTTAAAGTTGACCTCACTGTTTATGCACCTTTTCTGCAGCCGTAACATATTATTTCATGCTCTGTTCTATTACCCCTATGCAGTCTGTATGGCATGATCTGCCTGTACGGCATGGAAAACAAATAACATGACAAATAATAAATCAAAGAATGAGAGAGCATAAAGTTTAAAGGGATGTGCAGAAGAAACAAGAGTACGTGAGAAAAAAGAACTTTTTCATAGTGAATACATAGGACTCATTTAAGACATTTGAGAGAGCACCGGATCATTATTTGGACAGAAATGGTGTTCATGAGTATGTGGTGTAGGTATGAGATTGGTACTAGGTGGTGATGGTGGTTTGAAGAGCTGGTGAGGGCATAACGGCCTCCTTTTGCACTGTAAGGATTGTGTGACTTGGAGTTAATGTTTTGTATCCAATATTACTCCTTGGAAACTAAAGGGGGTTCGAAAAGTGCAGTGAGAAAGTTTGGGGTAGGGGGGGAAAATGAGAAAAATCGAACAGACGGTACTCAACAGTGAAAGGCAAAGTCAGTGCTAATGCTCAGAGAAAAGATTTAGATGGACAGGAGGTGTTAATTGCAAGTGTATGACTATGACTCTAAGTGTTAAAAACAGAAAGTAGGACACAGCTCTACGCAATCTAGACATGGGGAGGGCTAATCAAAATGGAGGATAGAGTTCATGGTTGGAGCTTTTTGAACGCAATATTGTGTCATAAAGGCTGTAAAAGGAGGTGCTGTTCCTCCAGCTGTTCACTATCAACACCTCTTCACACCATCGAACCATAGAATACTTAGTGTGGAAGCAGGCCATTTTGCCCATCAAGTCCAAGCCAACTCTCTGAAGAGCAGCCCATCTAGACCCACTCCCCTGCCGTATCTCTGTAACCCTGCAATCTACCTAACCTGCACATCTTTGGACTGGGGGAGAAACCGGGCACCTGGAGGGAGCCCACACAGACGTGGGGAGAAAGTGCAAAGTCCACATGGACAGTCGCCCGAGACTGCAATAGATCCTGGGTCTCTGGCACTGTGAGGCAGCAGCAGTAACCACTGAGCCATCGTGCCACCCCACCCTGATGGAAACGTCCCATATAACTGCAGAAAGTATAATACTTACCACTTCCCTTTCTCAAAGTTCAAGGTCCCAAACTCACTTTCCAGGCAAAGCAGCAATTTACCTTCTATTTCCAATTTTATCTCTTTCAATCAGGCCTATCATATTCATTGCTTAAAATTCACCCTCCACTGCAATTGCAAACCAAATGCAAGACTGAGTGGCTGTTCTACAGAACACCTCCAGCCTCTTAAGCAATGACCCTCATTACTAATTGCTTTCCATTTGAATGCACAATACTGCTCTCAGAGCCAACATTTCTGACCTCCTTCTGAAGAAGGGTCACTGGGCCTGAAATGTTTCTCTCCACAGATGCTGCCAGACCCGCTGAGTCTTTCCCAGCAATTTCTGATTTGCAGCATTTCAGTTTTTACTTCTGACCACCTGCACAGCTGCGGCAAAGCCCAAAGTGAACTGGAGGATCAGCACATCTTTTTCTGCTTAGGCACGGTGTTGCTTTCAGGATTCAACGTTGAGTTCAACAACTTCAAACCATTTTGCTTATTCCCTTCCCCCAGGTCTTGTTTACATGGGTTTTCTCTCAGTGGAGCTGATCAGTTTTCTGCTATTAACACCTACTCTTCAGCTCTATCCCTACATTACTGCTATCATTAGCACCCTTTTCGCCTTTTGCTCAGGGACACTTTTAACCATCTGTTCTACTTGCTTCTCCTTCCTGTTCTTCTACATAAGAGAATCCCTACAGTGTGGAAAAAGGCCATTTGGCCGATCAACTCTGCATTGACCCTCTGAAGAGAATTCCACCGAGACCTAACCCCCAACCTTATCCTTGTAACTGCATTAATCATGGTTTATCCACCTAGTCTGCGCATCCCTGAACACTATGGGCAATTTAGCATGGCCAATCCACCTGGCCTGCACATCTTTGGACTGTGGGAGGAAACCGGAGCACCCAGAGGAAACCCATGCAGATACGAGGAGAATGTGCAAACTCCACACGGACAGTCACCCAAGGCTGGCACTGAACCCAGGTCACTGGTATAGAGAGGCAGCAGTGCTAACCACGGAGCCACTGCGCTGCCCAAAGCATCAAAAGCAGCACCTTTCTAGTCCCCTTCAATGCTGAAGGGGAATCATACTGGATGTGAAATATTACCTTTGCTTCTCTCTCCATAGAGGCTGCCAGACCTAATGAATTTCTTCACCATATTGTTTTTATTCTAGTTTCTAGTTCCTGCCTTAGTGTGACAGATTTGATGAGTTCAAAAGTGACCTGTGAAATTATTATTCATGAAGATTTTCATTTTAATTGGCGAGAATGAAAACAAAATAATGAATACTGAAACAGATTTGTCCCTTAAATTAAAGGAAAAGAAACCTAAGCATAAATGTGGACCATGGAAAGGATTTGTGGTCTTAGGATAGCCCAGGATATGGATACAAATCACCTATAATGATAAATTGAACCAAAACTCAACAATAACTTTACAGACCGTACAATAATTTTCTTTGTATCACCACCAATGTTGACAAAGTTCCCGTAAATAGGCACATAAGGACGTAACTGTATAGGTTTTCCCTCAAAGCAAATCTTGTTCTCTTTAAAAAAAAATTACTTTGTAGAAACTCCAGAAAGACATTTGCTAAAATTGTAGTTTCCCTGAATTATTAGCATCTGCATTAATTTATGGTAAAAGTTGTGACCTGGTATAGTTCAGCAGCCGATTACACAGTCCAAAATTGCCGTAACCTTTGTCACTATTTAGTGGAATATCTATTCCTGATTGTGAACAGTTCTTCCTCAAAACTCATTCGCATTAGTGCCTCAGCTCTGAGTCTGTAGGAAGTTATACAAACTAGGAACTGATCAAATGTGTTTTAAAATGACTTTGAACATCACACAAAACTTTGGAAAGGATTGTTCGTGCCTCTTACATTGATCACATGTTCAGTAAAACCAGCTTACTCTCAAAACTCATTTTAAAAAAAAAAGATTTTCCAAAAAAATTTCAAAGGATCTGAATGTCGCCAGCAAGGCCTGCATTAATTGCCCTAATCACATTTGTCAAGGTGCTGATAAACCATCTTCCTTTCGAACAGCTGTAGTCCATGCTATTAAGGAAGGAGTTCCAGGATCCTGACCCAGCCTCAGGGAAGGAACTGCAATATATTTCCAAGTCACAGAAGTGTGTGACTTGGAGGGAAACTTGTAGGTAGTTTTTCCATGAATCCGCTGCCCTTGTCTTTCTAAGTGGTGGAGGGATGGGTTTGGAACATACTGCATAACAGCCTGGTCCAGTTATTGCAGTGGATCTTGTAGATGATGCACACTGCTGGGGTACTGATCAAGTGTGTCGCTTTGGCACGGATAGTGTTGAGTTTCTTTCATGTTGCTGGATTTGCACACATGGAATATGCTCCATTTGGCTCAATCAGACTCTTGACTTCTGCCTGTAGACGGTGGACAGGCCTTGGAGAATCAGCATGTAGTTCCTCAGTCTAGGATTCGTAGCCTCTGTTTTTGTGGTCACAGTACTTGTATGAATACTCCAATTCAATGTTTGGTCAATGGTAAGCCTCAAGATGTTTACAGTGGGGATTTCTGTGATGTTAATGCCATTGAATGTTAAAGGGAGAAGGTAAGCTCCGCTCTTGTTCGAGATGGCCATGGTCTGGAAATTGTTAGTATGAATTATATTATAGTCATGTTTTGCTGAATGGTCAGTTGAGAAAATTTCACTACACAATCAATCATTCTTCTCAAAAACTTGAATATACTTTATTTGCATTCTATCCAAGTTTTAAATAGCAATAAAGATTCTTCCTGATAAATCAACATCTAATTCAATGTGAGTATTGTTATAAGCTCCAAATAAAATCTGCAGTTTAAACTATATGAAGCAATAATTAAATCTCAATATTGGAACTCAAACAGTACTAGCTAATTAGAACAATTTAGTTCACCAAAATATCATGAGATATTGTGACACTTTTTTTGTACTCATTCTCCAAGTTCATAAAATTGAGATGGAACAATACAATCGGCACCTAGGCAAACAGACCTGTAATTAAAGGACACACGTCGTCTTTCACTCTGGCAATGTACAGCTGCCAAGAAATGGGAGCATTAAAGTAGTATTCACGGAATCCTAGACTAACGTCATGCTACTTTAAATTTCAGAGTAAGTAACTTTTGTTCAGCCAAATTTGAAGGTGAACTTCACAGTGCTTTTGAAGGATAAAATTGCTTTGCTATTCAACTTACAGATACTCCACACTGTGGTTAACCTTTTCCAAACTTGGTCAAACAGGGCACCTATTGCCAATTTTTTTTTGGAAGAACTAATAGAGTTGAAGATCAGCTTACACAGAGAGTTAACTTAACGGCAATGTTTGTTTGAAAAATGCCACCTTCAGTCATTTTAATGCTTTTAGGTACAAAAACACTATAGTCTCTGAACATTAAAACTTAGAGCTGCATGATTTTGCAATGATATCCTTTTAACTCTTCTGAATTTAGTGACTGCAATGTTTTGTTTACTTAAATATATTGCATGGTTAGTGGCAAATGAAGTGGGGTGCATCTTAGAAATGCATCTGTAAGTTCACAAAAGCCACAAGATGTTTGGGTAGCTCCTATGCAGTGGATTGCTATTTTAGTCCAAAAGTGGAGGATATGATTTTGCTCACTGTTACAAAAATAACTCCAGATAGTGGTGCAATGTTGAAAAGCAAACAAATCAAATGAGGGATCAACTGATGAAAGCAGAAGCTCAATCAACTAACATGACCTGTTAACTGAGCAGGATGTTCAGACAGTAAAGCGACAGCAGTTGCATTTAGAGAACTTTTACATTTACACCAACAAACTTTCTCTTCAGGCTATAAATCACACGGGCAAGGTCATAATGCAAGATCTTTTAAAAAGTAAGTTGAGGCATTCAGTTTGGTGTCTGTTATATAAGTTAGTGGGAACACAGAAACTGGAGTAGGATGTTCAGATCAACACCACCACTGAAGTTTGCTTGGAATTCAGCGAGATCTTAGTTGATCATTTTTCGACTACTGCATTCAAAACTTGAAAGGTTCAGAAAAGATTTACAAGGATATTCCTGGAATTGGAGGGTTTCAGCTATAGGGGGAGGCTGAATAGGCTGGGGCTATTTTTCCTGGAGTGTCAGAGGCAGAGTGGTGACCTTACAGAAGTTTATAAAATCACGAGGGGCAAGGATAGGATGAATAGCCAAGGTCTTTTTCCTCCCAGAGTAGAGTCGTTGAAAACTTGAGGGCATTGGTTCAAGGTGAGAGGGGAAAGAGTTAAAAGAAACCCGGGGGGCAACGTTTTCAGAGGGTGGTGCGTACATGGAATGAGCTACCAGAGGAAGTGGTGGAGGTTGGTACAATTACAACATTTAAAATGCATCAGGATGGGTATATGAATAGGAAGGGTTTAGAGGGATATGGGCCAAATGTTGGAAAATGGGACTAGATTAGTTTAGGATATCTGGCTGGCATGAACGAGTTGGACTGAAGGGTCTGTTTCCCTGCTGTACGTCTTCATGACTCATGATATGCATCTGAATTCCTTCTCCTGACCTTGGTTCTTGACATCCTTGCCTAACATAATCTAAGAAAAAGCTATAAAATGCTAATGAAGCTTATAAATAAACCCATGTGTCCTGGCAAATATTAAATATTGAAACGGGAAAAATACCGCACTAAAATAACACTGGATATTTCAGATATTCTTCACACCAGTACTGCTCCTTCTATGACAAATAAAAATAATGGGTCTCTGCAGCAGTTTCCAGCCCACTACTTACACAGAGGTGAAACACATCCAGCTTGTGATTTCATCTTTGTTTTCTGACCCTGCTACGTTACTTATACATTGAAGTTTCTCACAAACAGAAGGATGTGAAGGCTTTGGAGAGGGTATGGAAAAGGCTTACCAGGATGTTGACTGGTGTTGAGGGTATTAACTACGAGGAGAGATTGGGAAAACTTGGTTTGTTTTCACTTCAGCGTCAGAGGCTGAGGGGCGACCTGACAGAAGTTTACAAAATTATAACAGGCATGGATAGAATGGATAGTTGGAGTCTTTTTCCCAGGGTAGAAATGTCAATTACTAGGGGACATAGGTTTAATGTAAGGGGGGGGGGGGGGGGTTAAAGGAGATATGAGAAATAATGTGCCCAACCACTCGTGCACCAACCCCCCACCCCAACCCCCTGATACAGAGGGTGGCAAATGCCCGGATAGCACTGCCAGACAAGGTGGTAGAAGCAGATAAACATTGCAATGTTTAAGATGCATCTTGACAGATACATGAATAGTTAGGTAGAGGGATACGGACCATGTAGAGACTAAAAGGTTTTAGTTTAGAAAGGCTTACTGGGGCTTGTTCCTGTGCTGTACTGATCATTGTTGTGCGATAGGAACCAGACACTTGACCTTATCTATGGGAGGCAGCTCCAGTTTGTGCAATTGCAAGGAATGGACAGCAGCAACCTACCTTCTAATAGGGCCCAGTGAAGAGTATAAAAGGTGTTTGTCTATTGGAAAGAAAAGATGTGATTGCACTGGAGGAGAAGTTCAAAGGAGATTCTCGGGGATAGAACATTTCAGCTACGATGAGAAGCTGGATAAACTCAGGGTGGCTTTCTTTGGAGCATAGATATTTGAGGGGTACCTGATAGAGGTGCACAAGCTTGAGGAGCATGAACAGGGTGAATAGAAAGCAGCTAACTGAAGGGTCAATAATGAGGGGGGCATAATTTTAAAGTGGAAGGCAGGAGGTTCAGAGGAGATTTGAGGAAATAAAACTTTTACCCAGAGAGCGGTGGGGGTCTAAAATGTACTGTTGAGGCAGGAAATCTCTCAGTCTTTTAAAAAAGGTGCTTGGATGAGCATTTGAAGTGTCGTAACATGCAAGGTTATGGGCCTAGTGCAGTAAAGTGTGACTCGTGTAGGTACGATATTTTCGGTGGAACAGACTCAATGGGTCGAATGGCTTCTTCTGTACTGAATGATTCCACGACTCCATGACATTATTAAAGCGTTTGGGCAAACGGAACATCAGATTTACATTTCAATTCGAAGGCCGTTTTCCCAACAATGCACGCCCCGCCTCCACCACCCCACTTCACTGCTACATTGCAGTTTGAGAATGTGCTCCAATCTCTTGTCTGTGATATGAAACTAACACCATTTGAATCAGAGGCAATGGCGCAGCCACTGAGGCAGGCTGACAATTCCCAATTTAACAATGTATTCCATAAACATCAGCCATAACTTAGTGACCCCTCAAGATAAAAGGAAAATCAGAGTACCATAGCAAAGCCGACATCGGCCTTCTTCAGCGCTGGACCATCATTTGTCCCATCTCCAGTCACAGCCACCACTTGCCGCATCTCTCCAATTGTGCTGTCAATGATACCTGTACAAAGAAAATCAAACTCAATCAAGGCTATGCAATTGCCTTAAAATCCGACAATGTACAGTTTTTTAAGTGGAAATAGTAGCAGAGGAGTTGTATTTTTTCATTATTTTACCTGTAGTTAGCAAAAGCATCTCCAAGTTATTATCCAATAACAAATAATGCAATATTTGTTTTCAAGCAATTGCATTGTCTATGTTACCATTAAATTGTATGCTAGATACTCTTAGAATATAATAGTTGTTTTAAGCATTTTTATGGAAATGTCTACCTTCATTGCCCAATTAATTTTCTTAAACATTAATGATTTTGTATACTTACAACTGAATGAAATTTTGCAATGCACATTTGCATACTTGCTTTGATTCGATTTAACATACAGGTTTATAATTTCACATCTTACACTGTAGTTGAAACCCAATCCAATTCCCAATACTGTTTCTGATCCCTGCTGCCAAAATTTACTGTTCACTAGCCACACTTGTTGACAGCTCTTTTCTAAATCAATGGGAAGAGTGTGTGTCCAATGTAATTCTGAGGAAGGGTCAATGTAACCATTTCTCTCCATGGATACTGCTAGATCTGCAGAGTTTCTCCAGCTACTTCTGTTTTTGCTTCAGATTTCCAGCATCTGCCGTTCTTTGTTTTACTTTAGTCCAATGTTATTACATGGGTTTAGCACCATGAGAAGTTATTCCACTTGGCAAGAGTTATAGGAAAACAAGTCCAAGGAAATTCCAAATATGTCAGGCCTGGCCTAATGCAAATATTAGAATGTTAAAACATATTTTAATGTTCTTCAAACTTTATGGCAGAGTTAAGACAACTTTGGCTGTCAAATCCTGTCCTCCCTATTTCCAAAAATAAATTAAATCTCATTTCGAGGGAAATGTGCTGATCAATTCCCTGAGCATTGACAAAGTAACACTCACTGTATCAGTCTCCCAATAGACCCACAAAGTAGCACTTTGCAGAATAAAAAAAAACTAGTGTATTTATAAAAACTGGGATAATGAATTCAGGGTAGTTGAACTCTGAACCCCATTTTATTTTGGCACATATGATATTATCTTATACTTCTGCCAAGCACAAAGTGGAATCTTCCAGAACAGTCCACATGAAAACCTAAAGATATGAAGTATCCAATATTTTAAAATAAAATTGGAGAACACATCATACTTCAAGAAATAACTCCAATACACATCTTAAAAATAAATATATATAAAGCCAAAGTGAAAGGTTTTCATCTTTGCCTCTAGTGGGCAGTTGGAAAAGATGTAGTCTCAAACTCTACTGTTAAGTTTCTAATGTAGAGTTCATCAATTATACTTCTACACAATATTCCAATGTCTAAATTCTTCAGTATGAATGGTTTGAGCTTTGTTTCATTATGTTATATATGCAGATGATTATGCACAGTGTGTACTTTTCATAAAGCCTAAAGTAGATTTTCATCAAGATGCATTGCTCTCTTGAAGTATGTTTAAAAATTGGAGGGGTAGGAGAAGAAACAGAAAGAAAGATATTTTCTGTCAGGTCATCAAAATTAATGTCACTTCACTCTTTAAAAAAAATTCAAATCAGATTTTTCTCTACAAAGCTTATGCCACATAAAAAGAGTTTGGCTTTCGTTACGGAGGAGGGGGTGGTTGGCAGGGAAACAAAACAAGAAACAGCCCAGAGTCTTAAAGCTATTTTGGAAATAGTTTTTGAAAAAAAAATTTTCTCTCCGATAATTCTGGACTGCAGTTCCATAGGCACTGGCGAAGCTTGACACTCCAATGCTTAACTTTTACTTTTGTGGCCCTTGACAGTGACTTTCATTATGGTTTTCAGTACTAAGAACAAAGAAAACTACAGCACAGGAACAGGCCCTTCGGTCCTCTAAGCCTGCACCGACATGCTGCCTGTCACAACTAAAACCCTCTACCCTTCCCAGGACCATTATCCCTCTATTCCCATCCTATTCATGTATTTGTCAAGACACCCTTTAAAAGCCACTATCGTATCTGCTTCCACTACCTCCCCCGGCAGTGAGTTCTAGGCACCCACCAACTTGTGTGTAAAAAAACCTGCCTCGTACATCACCTTTAAACCTTGCCCTTTGAACCTATGCCCCCTAGTAACTGACTCTTCCACTCTGGGGAAAAAGCTTCTGACTGTCCAATCTGTCCATGCCCTTCATAATCTTGTAGGCCTCTATCAGATCATCCCTCAACCTCCATCGCTCCAGCGAGAACAACCCAAGTTTCTCCAAAGTACTAGTTACTGAACTGCAATCAATTAAGTGACCAGTCATACTCTGCTGCCCTTGGAAGTAATAAACAATTATACATGGGAACATAGGTGCAGGAGTAGGCCATTCAGCATGTCGAGATGGCTCTGCCATTCAACATGATCATGACTGATTGACCAATTCAATTTTCTTTATCCACATTGTCCCAATAACCGTTTACACCATTGGTAATCAGAAATCTAATCAACCTAGGCTATAAATATATTCAGATTGAGCTTCCACAGCACTTTGGGGTAGAGAATTCCAAAGATTTACCACTTTCTCAATAAAAACAGAATCTCTTCATTTCAGTATTAAATGGCATCCCTTCATTTTTAAATTGCGCCTCCTGGTTCAAGACAGGAGCCTACAGTTCACGTCTATCTTTTTTAGTATTTTGTAGTTTTCAACGATCACTTCTCTTTCTTTGAAACTCTAGAGAACACAAGCCCAGTTTGCACAGTCTGCTCTTTATTGGACAGTCCTGCCAAGTCCGGTGAACCTTTGCTGCACTCGTTCTATGGCAACAATATCTTTCCTGAATTAAGGAGACCAAAAAGGCACACGCTACATCAGGTGTGGTCTATCCAAGTTCCTACAAAAGTAAGGCTTCATTATTCCTGTACTCAAAACCTCTTGCAACAAAGCTTAATGCTCCATTAGCTTTCCGAATAGCTTGTTAGCCTTCAGTGACTTATTGACAAGGATACCTAATCCCTTTCACATATCCAGACTTTTCAACCTCTCACCATTTAAGAAATGCACTGCATCTGTTCTACCTCCCAAATTGGTGACATTTTTCCCCATTATATTACATCTGCCATGTTCTTGCCCACTCACCAGGCCTGTCCCGATCCGCGTGAAATATCTTTACATCTTCCTGCCATACACATTCCTGCTTGGCTTTGTAACATTTGCAAATTTAGCAATGTTATGTTTGTTCTCCACATCCAAATCGCTGACATAAATTATGAACAGCAAAGGCCCAAGTACAGATCGTTTCAGCAAGCCTCTAGGCACAGTCTGACATCAGGAGAATGACCTATTTATGCCCACCTGGTGTTTTATGTTTGTTAGCCAATCCTTATTCAATGACAGTACATTATCTCCTATCCCATGTACTTTAAATTTTGCTAACTAACCTTCTGTGGGGACTTTATCAAAAGCCTTCTGAAAATCCAAGTATATATTATCCTTCAACTCCCCTTTATCAGTAACATCCTCACAAAAACCTATAACACAATGTCCCTAACACTGGACAGACTGCAATGGTATAACTGAGGAGAGGTAGAGAATCAAATCTCTGACATTTATGGCTCTGACTTTGTGGATTAACTTGCAAAATCACAGAAGGAGAAACCAAACATGGGAGAGAAAATTAAACTGAGAGGGGAATACTGAAGTGCTTTTGGTCATCAAGCATCATAAATTATTTGCAATGACATGGTTTTTTTGCACATCCACTACTTTAAGGGCAGCAACTTCCCAAGTCTGGTATTCCCTTATCAATAATTCAAAATAAATGGCAGAAAATGATATCGAATTGTTGATTTTTCACACTCTGCAAGTATCTATTTTGCAAATGATTGAAGCCATTAATTAAGATAGCTGTGCTTCTGCTTCCCATTTGGGCAGTAAGAAGCTCTTTAGACATTTAATTCAAAAAACAGACTTGAGAGAAGACATCATGTGGCAGAACGAAGCTCCCTGTAACCTTGCTTGCTTTGAAATTGAAAAATTCACTCAGTAAGCCATTTGCGAATCATGGAATCTGGATGCAACGCATTCAAGGGCTGACAAGCTAATTTCAGCAAAGATTATTCTGACAGTTTCATACTGAAAGACGCCTTTTCCTCAGGTACACAGATAATCTTGAATTTAGCATGTTTCATAGGATTCCATAGAATCCCTACAGCGTGGAAACAGGCCCTTCAGCCCAACAAGTCCACACTGACCCTCAGAGCATCCCACCCAGACCCATCCCCCTATAACCCTCCTAATGTACAAATCCCTGAACACTATGGGCAATTTAGCATGGCCAATCCACCTAGGCTGCACATCTTTGGACTGTGGGAGGAAACCGGAGCACCCGGAGGGTGCCCACGCAGACACAGGGAGAATGTGCAAACTCCACACAGACAGTCGCCTGAGGCTGGGATTGAACCTGGGTCCCTGGTGCTGTGAGGCAGCAGTGCTAACCACTGAGCCACCGTGCCGCCCTAACCTTGATAAGAACCTGCACCCTCCCCTACACACATACACACAAAAATAACTGTAAGCAGTAAAAGGAACTCAACTCTCATTTATTAATAATAAATTTACCCTCATTAGTTACCCAGTAGGAGTATGCTTACGTATGTTTCTGCGACCCCCCATCCCATTTACATATAGAGGGGCCAAGTATATCAAAATAGCTTGACCACATTTATTCCAGCAATAATGGCTCAATGGTTGCAATCAGTAGACAGAAATAGCCCTTTCAAAACTATTACAAATCAAAATCAACCTAATTGAGTTAGGAAGGTGCCTCTCCACTTATCTGGAATAAATTAGGCCAGTTTCAGCACTGCAGGTATGAGGTTTCAAATCATATTTCATTTGTTTTTCTCTGTGCAGATTGCTATATGTCCAGAGTTATGCATCATTTACAGTCTTTTCAATTAGCTGATATTTGTATATCATTGACCTTTTTTTTAAAAAAGAAAAAGGACAGCACAACAGATTTTGCAGTTTGTATCTGAATTATGAACAAATATAGATGTAAAACACTTCATGCAGCTTTATTCCAATGAATCATATTTCTCAACTGCAATTTCATGGATATAAAAAATTTGTATCAATGTTCAACCCTCCACCCTCATTTCCACTTACTATTGAGCTGCAACATCGAGGATACATTGAAAACAATGCAAATCATCCTCATTTCTTCCACACAACATTACTCCAAAATCAAGAATAGGAAACATTTGCAGGTTAAATCTTTTGCCCATCCAGTTTTATAGTATATCAGCAGGGAACAGTACAACTGTCTTACGGAATAAAACTTCATTCAGATACCTTTCACTAGTGTGTGTTTATCTGTTGGGGATGATCGTGCAAGTACTCGGAGACTTGGCCAAACTTTATCAAGACGTTCTTGTTCAACCTTAGGAAACGAAAACATTAAATATGAAATTTCTTTATAACAATTGATGCCAGAATTATAAAGAGAGAATGCTAAATGACAGTATATAAGTTTCCCAACCAGCTGTCTGAAGCATCCAAAAGATTCATAAGCTAAGAAAGACTACATACTTAGTACAAATGTATTCCATCATTTAAGAAGTTCAACACCACAAAAGACATATTGCCTTCTGTCCTCCCACTTGCGTTGGTACAGAAATTGTTCTGGAAAGGGTTTTGCTGCTTTTGGAAACTAACACAAGGTCTTGGTTTGATAAAATTTGGAATTACACACATACATACACACACACACACAGAAAAGAATCTCACCACTTATATCAAACAAAAAAAACAAAGAGCTTTGCAAGTGAGAGTGAAACTACACTTTAAGTACAGAAGGCACAAAGTTTTGATGCATTCCTTCAATGTTTCCAGGTAGTGGAAATATGTTTCCAGCATAATGCTCAAAGCAGCTTTCAGCACAAATGCATCAAGATGCCATGACTGAGATAAAAGATTAAGACAATAGGGAAACCATCAATTGAACATACATTTACCTAAATTTTCCACCTGCATAATGCGAAGTAGGCTACGTTACCGTTTACTAGGTTACCTTAATTTAAGCAATGCTCTAGGTATCAGGAACACCACTGACTGGAAGCTCACTCACTTACAGAAGGGAAATAGAAACTAATACATTAGGAATATTTAAACACACCCCCTAGGCCCATTAAAAACTAAGGGTGAATTTTGCACTTCAAAAACATGCACTACCTTTAATTCCTCATCTGGGTGAGAGATCTACCAGTGCAACAGTGCAAGTGAGCATTTCAGGGCATATGCTGTCAAACAAACTCTTATCATCGGAGATGTCTAAATCAACTGAAGGAGTTACCTAAAAGGGTATGCGCCGGCCAGCTAATGGCACAGATGAGCGACCCAAGCAGTGGAATGTGTCAAAAAGGTCATTGCTGCAGGGAAGACAAGCATTGATAATATCTTAGCTGAAGGGTTGGAGCATTCGGATCCAAAGGCTTGATATTTGCAGGTAAAGTGCCACACTAAGTGGCTTCACAGTATTACAATCCACTGAAGTGAGTCAGCATGCAGCATTATGTAATCTTTCATGATACTGTATACATCTGCTCTCCAATACTTGCAAGTCATCAAAATGAAGAAGGGCTAGATTACTCAGGGCAACAGTGCAAGTGAAAGATGCAGGGACGTAACTGTTATTAAATGTGGGTCACTACAGTCTTAAAGGGACTTCATTTGGAATGCAGCAAATAACCAGATCATGCACTCCAGCCATTCAAAGCTATGTTTAATAGTTCAAACATTGCACTCAAGCCAAGAGGAAACAAAGTGGTAAGAAATACTAGTCACAGGCAGTGTGTGTTTTTCCATTGGCATTACTGATGTACTGATGTTCTTTATGCAGACAGATTTGGACACAGCCTGGTACCTGCTTTATGCAGGGGATATGAATGAAAGCTCCATGGGTTCATGTAAATGAAGAAGAATCTGTAGATGATCACACATTCATTTTTGGATCAAAAACTTTAATGTACAGACAGGATAGTAAGGTGAAGGGAAAGTCTCCTCCCTCAGTTTGTTTTGAAAATGGATCATTGTTAATGATTCTCCTGAGGCTCATCCTAGTTCTACTATCCTCGAGGGGAGAATTCATAGTCTGGAGCTTCCAAGGGGTCATCTCTTTGTAAGTCACATTTATTCAGTGTGCAACAACACTAAAATAATTATATCGTTTCAACAGGAATGAAGTGTAGCAGGAGCCCAATACTGCATTTGCATCACAAAATATTTACTTGCTACAAATAAATTCCTGTAACAGTTTATACCTGGCTCAATCACGCCGAGTTGCATTCAAGAGAATTAGAAAGGAACAAAAGCATGAGCATCGTTGACAATGGGGCACACCATCAGGTGCTTAAATGTGGTCTTATGCACCCAGCCTGCAAGACCACTGGTGCTGAAAGAAAGCCTTTAGGCAAAATCCAAGGTAAGGCATGATTTCTTTGCAGAAATGTGCTTCAGTTGGAACACCTATGCCTATATGCTGTGGTACAATTGAAAGGTTGTCAAAAGCACACAGGAATGGTGGGCAAAATGGCTTCTAGAAAACCTAACAAAATTCAATCATGGGGGCAACCAATGGGAGAGAAGTCACGTCCATAAAATTGGATGGACAGAATTGGTGAACAGCTGCTTCTGCAATAACAGGCTGGTTCTCTCCCTTGCCAAATGTGCAACAGGACTAGTCTGTGATTTGGAAGAGCAGCAGGCAGTTAGGAAAGTAAGGGATGTGGTCACTGTGAGGGCAGGAGCTGTTGGCCAGTGATCACGCTGCTTGGTGATTAAGGACAGATCGAGATTACTAAATAAGTAGCAGAGAAAAAAAATGAAAAGGAAACAAAAACATTGATCATTTATGCGATCAAGTCAGACATTTCTTCCTTTCTCCCACTTACTGAGTAGTAACAAACTTCTAAACAACCACTTGGCACTGATGTAAGTTATAACAGGTTGATTATTGTTAGGCAAGGCTAAGAAGGGAAATGGATTTAAGGTGGATAATAATATAAAGCTCAGTCACTATCTCAAATGGTAAACTGCCAAGTGGCCTCTTCCACTTTCTATGTTTCAAAATCAAAAAGGAGGACTTATGGTGACTTATGGAGGACTTTCTTTACTGTCTCATTTACAAATGCCTGACCAAAAAGGACAGGTGTTTCCACCAGGTGTCAGAGAGTTGGCAAGGGAAGATTAGGTGGATACTAATAAAAGAGACAAGATAGAGCATCATATGTCTCTCCACTTTACAGATCTCTGCCTCCTGGTACCACCTTAAAAGTAAAGTAGGGCCCAGAAGCCCTAGGCTACATGCTTGATCTGCCATCATAACTAACCTTAGCCACGTATTTAATATATTTCTTGGTTTCAAATCTAATTGCTACCATAAGATCATGCTATATTAAATTAAAATTAACATGCCCAAAACCACTTATAAATGAGACTGTTTTGCAGTGGAGTCTGCATTTTGTGTCAGCACTTGTTCCAATAACTGGTAAGCACAATGTAAAACTGACCTAACTGCTTGTGTTCTGAGTTCACTATTGATCGCTCTTTAGAGTGAACAGAGTAAATCATTAACAAGAACAGAGATCTTTTCATTTAGTAAATATTAACAAAAGACATTGACAATGGGCAAGAATTTGAGCAGTGAAACTAACAGATATAATCATCTACCAGATATAATGCACATTTCAATCCCTCAACATGAACTGGGTAAATGTTTACTTAGTACAGAGAACTCAGTTTCCATCTCCTAGACTGAGTATGATCTTTGAAAGACTCACTGTAACTTTTGGGTTTGAACCTTTTGGTCTGAAGCCAGTCCATAGTTCCTGTACCTGCAGGAGCTGCATATTGAAGGAAAGTACTCCAGTGCTTTCTCCTGTCCAGGTAGACCACATTAGTAATGAAGATGGAGACTTGTCATAATAAGGGGATTGGAATATCACATGTACTTCAGAAAAACTTTCCCGATTTCATTGTTGACAATTTTTGCACGTGAGATGAGTATAATGCGAACTGCTACAGGGCAAGGAGTAAAGGTAATTTAGAATGAAGATTATTCAGGTTTCCAGTCCATTGTTGCGAAATTTGGGAAAGAAGAGCCTGATACAAATATTGAAGCACAAGCTAGAATTGCTTCACATTGGCCCGCCACCAATATTGTAAAATTAATGATTCATCAATACCAGGCTGGTTGGCTGTTATGATGCATGTGATGGAAGGCCACCAGAATTCAACTTGTAAGGTGGATTTTGCAAGTATTACGTGAATTTCCAACGGTTCTACTGAGACCATCTGCTTCCAGGAAATGCCAGTTACAATGTGGCTGAGAATTATACTATTTGCAGTTACATGTTGGCTCAGACCCAGGGTTTGATTCCACCCTTGGGCAACTGTCTGCATGGGTTTCCCCCAGGCACTCTGGTTTATCCCACAGTCCGAATATGTGCAGGTTAGGTGGACTGGCCATGCTAAACTGCCCATGGTGTGTAAGGATGTGCAGGCTAGGTGGGTCAGCCATTGAAAATGCAGGATTACAGAGATAAGGTGGGGGGGGGGGGGGGGTGTGATGCTCTTCAGAGGGTCGTTGTGGGCTTGTTGGGCCAAATGGCCTGCTTTCATACTGTAGGGATTCTAGGATTCTTTCAAAATTTCTCCAGCACAAAGCCTGTTCTTTGTTATTGCTCGAGTTGGATATTACCAAGCCTACCACAACAACAAGACTGTTTCCTGACAGTATGATCTTGGTTCAGTTTCTAGCAGCTGCGTGCAGGTGATAGTCTCTCTCAGAACTAGACTGACTCTCCAGTGCACTACCTAGCAAGTTCTGTACTGTCCAAGTTAGCATCCTATGGATACTTTGAATGGTTTGCCTTTCATGAAGGTTAAAAATCTGTTTGAATGGAAAGGATAGTCTCCTCCCACAATCAATGCCAAAAACAGGATGAGCGATGATTCATTTTGGTTCTATTTTTGAGACACTGCAGGCATCGAACAACCACCACTAAGTCAAAATCTGAGAGGTGGTAAGGCAGTGAATAACTGTATTTTTCCCCTCTTCTTGCGTTAAGCCAGCACTCCGAGGAACAAGAGTATAGGACTATTCCTGGACAAATACTGATGCTATCATATGGTTTGAAGACTCCAGGTATTACAAAATTGGCAATAAATTTCCAAATCTGATTAATTACAAACAAATTTGCACAAAGAAAAATGGCAAGATCCAATTTATCTCATCATTCCAACCCCACCCCAAAGGAAGAAAGACAGTGACCTAACTGGCATACTTACGACCTATTGCACATTTGAAGAGATGCCTTAAACCATTCCATTGTTTTGCCAGTAATATAGCTTCCTAATATTTACAACACAGAACAACCCGTACAAAAAATAACCTTGCAGTATCCTTCAGTGAGCCATGTAAAGTATTTACATTACAAAGGCCTGCAAGATGCAGCCTGTATTGCTTCACACATCAGAATCAGAGTCAGTTCTAAATCTTAAACTGCTGGAAATTTAAAATATACACCTTGAATCAATCAAAACTAAGAATTTTAAAATGTAGTCCATGCCTCCGAAACTCATTGTGATGGGTTTCCAAGCTGAACTCTGTTGACATGGAAGAGGAATCCCAGAAGGAAACTGTTGGGAAGTTTTCATGTACCTCTTACTGGGCAGAAAATGGTAACAGCAATGTTGACAGCATGGGCATTTAGAAGAGGAGTGGGGGAAATGGGAGGTACGGGGCAGGGCAGCTGATTGAAGAAATACATTTCACTTGCTTTCCTTGCTTAATTTTGGACTGAGCTTAAGGCAGCAACGACAGAGTTGTCTGACATCTCCTTCAGCTTTATTCTTGGGTATTTGGTCACTTTGAGAATAATGTTCCTGCACTGTAAACTCTCTCTACTGTGTGTGTTATTCAGCATCTCATCATTGGTGACAGCTATACCTCGCCCTTCTCATTGCGGATAAGCCGGTTGAATTCTTTTCCTTCTAGACAAAGAAAATCTTCTCCAGGGTGAATGATGCCGCACTTTGTGGCAATGGCACGTGCGGTATTAATATTGTCTCCAGTCACCATTCGCACAGTTATACCAGCTCGCTGACACTTCAGAATGGCTTCTGGAACCTGCAACAGAAAAAAAAAAAGTCAACCTCAGTGACCAAGTGAAAATAGGTACAATCCAATTACTAACGCAGTCTACTGCATTACCTTTCCTTTCTAAAATAAAGTCAAATAGCAATAATTCATTGCTTCCCTCAGCAACTTATTTCCTTAATTTCCATTATCTCATTCTTGTAGCACTGTAATAGTAACCATTTTCTAGAAGTTAGGATACTTTTCTGACTATTGCTGAATCTCACAAAATTAGTTATTTTCTGAATTTGTAGTTTCTAAATAAAAAAAAACAAACAGAAGAATCTGAGCATTTAATATCACAGCCTCTATAAACATGCTTAAAAGCTCCCTAAAAATGTATCAATGAACTGTATTTAGACTGAATTAATGAATACATCTATTGTGAAAGCTTTTCTTTTGATCAGTTACAGATGAAACATAAGCAGCACAACAAAATAAGTTTGTGACAGTGAAATCGGATTCCACTCATACAAAAACAACAGGCATTTAGAAAACTGGAGAAACTAAATGGTAAGTTATTTACTATGTGTTTCTTACAAGGATCAAAGAATGAACATTTAACTGTGTCCTGCTCCAACACAAAAAAGGGTCACAGTTTTAAGAAACTGTGCAGCATCAATAATGAAAACTTGACACTTGATACACATTTACTGTCAGACTATTCTCATGATGCAAAATGGGGCAGATTCTGGACTCAGCCTTAGAAATTGAGGCAACTAAAATACGTGGGGGAGATTTGGGAAGTAGAAAGGAAGAGGGGGAAATGTGATACGTTTCACAATACATACTGAAGTCACTCAGGATGTACAGTCGGGAATAGGTTAAATACAATAAACACTGACGTAAGTTGACAGGGAATAATAAAAGCCTTTCAACACAGGCAATAAAATTAGCTGGCAGAGGTGTAATTATTTTCACAAAAAAATGGAATCAACTGAACGGTTTGTGGTTCTTCAGAAAAGGACTTGTTTATTTATAGATAATAAGCATCTCTAGGCGTACTGCGAACAAGTTGTTCAGCATGTGATTTCAAAGAATTTAAAATAGGAATAGGCTGTTAGACGATATCAGGTACTTGCTGCTGTACATTATTTAAAACAGACTGCATTGTTCCGTATTATTCATGAACTATCAACTTCACAAGCACATAATTATACTTGTTCTCAATTTCAACAAACCTGTCCAAAGAAATTAATCATCTCAAAATGGTCAACTTGAGAATCGAAACATGACTTTTTTTTTTCCAGCTTAGACAGTATATATTTTCCTCAGGATTCCTCACAGCATTCAACATGATTTTGCTCATCCCCTAATGGACAGCTCAGTTTTGTGTCTCTTCTTAAATTCATTCATGGGATGAGTGTCATTAGCTAGGATTTATTGCCTCTCCTAAGTGCCCTGAAGTACATGGTGTTGAGCTGCCTTTTTGAACTGCTGCAGTCCCTGAGGTTTATTGACACCCATAGTGCCATCAGGAAGGATTTTGACCTGGTGACAAGTGGTGTTACAGTTTTAACTTAGGATGGTGTGCGAGTTGAAGGGGAGCTTGCAGGTGGGAAAGGTCAGGGTTTGGAAGGTGCTGTCAAACAATTCTTGGTGAGTTGCTGCATGGGGTTGCCACAGTGCAGTGGTGGAGAGAATAAATGTTGAAGCTGGTGGATGCATGATAATCAAGCAGGTTGTTTGCCCTAAGCAGTGCTGAGCTTTGTGTTGATGGATCTGCACTCATCCAGGCAAATGCACAGTATTACATGACACCCCTGACCTGTATGTTAAAAGGTACTGGACAGATTTGGGGAGACAGAAAGTGAGCTACTCACCTAGCCTTGACTTGCTCTTGTAGCCACATTATTGATGTGGCTGATCCAGTTCAGTTTCTGGTCAATGGTAACCCCCCAGGATGTTGTCAGTAGGGGACATAGGATAGAAAATAAGAGGAGTAGGCCATTCAGCCCATCTGTTATTTGACGTGATCATGCCTGATCCTGCATCTCAATGCCATATCCTTGGACACTTCTGGCCTTTAGAAAATCTATTCCTGTCTTAAATATATTCGTGATTAGGTCTCTAAAGCTTTCAATTTCAATTCCAACCTGTGAGTGAAGACATTTCTCATCTAAGACTGATGTGGTCTATCCCATGACCTGAGACTATGATCATTTGTTTTTAAATCCTCCAGACAATATAACATCACCTTTGGATCTAGACTGTCCAACCCTGTCAGAATTCCATTTACTCTGATGAAATCTCCTCTCATTCTTCTAAAATAAATTAATACAGGCCCAGTTAGTTCAATCTCTCCTCATATGATAAACCTGCCAGGCCTGGAATAAGTTTGGTGAACCTTTGTTGTCCTCCCTGTATGGCAAGTACATGTTTCATACAGTAAGGGTTGTACACAATACTCCAGGCGTGTTCTCACCAAGGCCCTGTGCTGCTGTAAATTCATTAGTAATGCCACGGACTGTCATGGGGAGATGGTTAGATCCTTCTCGTTGGAGATGATTATCTGATACTTGCGCAGAATGAATGTTACTTTCCACATACAAACCTAAGCCTGGATATTGTCCAGGTCTCGACTCATACGGACATGGATGGCTTCAGTATCTGAGAAGTTGTAAATGGTGCTGGACATTGTGCAACCAATAATGATCATCCCACTTCTGACCATATATGATGGAGGTCACATCACAGATTCAGTAGATGATGATGATTGGGTCTACGACACTACTGCGAGAAACTCCTTTGGTAAATATCCTGAAGCACCAAGATGATTAACCTCCAACAACCACAATCATCTTCATTTTTGCTAGGTATGACTCCAATCAGTTTTGCTAGATCTCCTTCATGCCACAGTCTGTCAAATGCAACCTTGATAGCAAGGACAGTCACTTCACTTCACCTTTGGCTCATACTTCATCAAGGTTGCAAAGGGGGCCAGGGACTTGGTGGCTCTGGCAGAATACAAACTGAGCATCAATGAGCAGGCTATAGCTGATCAAATGCCACTCAGTAGCTCTTTCAAGGAAACCTGTCACTCACAGATGGCAGAGTGTGGACTGTTGAGGAATTAATTGGCTGGATTGGATATTTTCCAGGCTTTTTGTGGACAGGACATACCTGGGCAATATTCCATACTATGTGGCAAATGCCTAGTTTGCAGCTGCACTGGGACAGTTTGGTTAGGACACAAAACTAACTCGAGTCAAGTCTTCAGACGTATTGCTGTAATATTGTCAGGGTCAACAGTCTAAGTATCAAGTGCCTTGTTTCTTGATGCATGGAGTGAACTTAATTGGCTGATATCTGGTATCTGTAATACTTCAGAAGGAGGCTAAGATCGATCATTCACTCAGCCAGCTTCAGATAGTTAAAACTAACCCTAACCCTATCCCTGATATAACAAGGTGCAGGGCTGGATGAACACAGCAGGCCAAGCAGCATCAGAGGAGCAGGAAGGCTGACGTTTCGGGCCTAGACCCTTCTTCAGAAATGGGGGAGGGGAAGGGGGTTCTGAAATAAATAGGGAGAGAGGGGGAGGCGGATAGAAGATGGATAGAGGAGAAGATAGGTGGAGAGGAGACAGACAGGTCAAAGAGGTGGGGATAGAGCCAGTAAAGGTGAGTGTAGGTGGGGAGTTAGGGAGGACGGACAGGTCAAGGGGGTGAGATGGGGGTGGGGCTTGGAGGTGGGAGGAAGGGATAGGTGGGAGCAAGGACAGGTTAGGGAGGCGGGGACAAGCTGGACTGGTTTTAGGATACGGTAGGGGGAGGGGAGATTTTGAAGCTTGTGAAGTCCACATTGATACCATTGGGCTGCAGGGTTCCCAAGCGAAATAGGAGGTGCTGTTCCTGCAACCTTCGGGTGGCATCGTTGTGGCACTGCAGGAGGCCCAGGATGGACATGTCGTCTGAGGAATGGGAGGAGCAGTTGAAATGGTTCGCGACTGGGAGGTGCAGTTGTTTAGTGCGAACCGAGCGTAGGTGTTCCGCAAAGCAATCCCCCAAGCCTCCGCTTGGTTTCCCCGATGTAGAGGAGGCCACAACGGGAACAGTGGATACAGTATACCACATTAGCAGATGTGCAGGTGAACATCTGCTTGATGTGGAAAGTCTTTTTGGGGCCTGGGATGGGGGTGAGGGAGGAGGTATGGGGGCAGGTGTAGCACTTCCTGTGGTTGCAGGGAAAAGTGCCAGGTGTGGTGGGGCTGGAGGGGAGTGTGGAGTGGACAAGGAAGTCATGGAGAGAGTGGTCCCTCCGGAAAGCAGATAAGGGTGGGGAGGGAAAAATGTCTTTGGTGGTTGGGTCGGATTGCAGATGGCTGAAGTGTTGGAGGATGATGCGTTGGATCCGGAGGTTGGTGGGGTGGTATGTGAGGATGAGGGGGATTCTGTTTTGGTGGTTATTGCGGGAAGGGGGTGTGAGGGATGAGTTGCGGGAAATGCGGGAGACACGGTCGAGGGCGTTCTCGACCACTGAGGGGGAGGAGTTGCGGTCCTTGAAAAACGAGGAAATCTGAGATGTTCGGGAGTGGAATGCCTCATCCTGGGAGCAGATGCGGCAGAGGCGAAGGAATTGGGAATAAGGGATGGTATTTTTGCAGGAAGGTGGGTGGGAGGAGGTGTATTCTGGGCAGCTGTTGGAGTCGGTGGGCTTGAAATGGATATCGGTTTCTCGGTGGTTGCCAGAGATGGAATCAGAGAGGTCCAGGAAGGGGAGAGAGGTGTTCGAGATGGTCCAGGTGAACTTAAGGTTGGGGTGGAAGGTGTTGGTGAAGTGGATGAATTGTTTGAGCACCTCGTGGGAGCACGAGGCGGCGCCAATACAGTCATTAATGTAATGGTGGAAGAGGTGGGGTTTAGGGCCAGTGTAGCTACGGAAGAGGGATTGTTCCACAACCTACAAAGAGGCAGGCATAGCTTGGGCCCACGCGGGTACCCATGGCCACCCCCTTTGTCCTCCCTCCCTAACCCTATTGCTTCAGCCTAGTCTTTTGCAATAAAGCACTGAGCTCCCTCATCAAAAATGGGGTTATTTTTGGAGCCTCTTCCTCCTAACCATTGTGTCCTATGCAAGACAGAGGTTCCTAAAGGCTATTGTTAAATTTGGCTTTGGGCTTGCAATGCGGTGATGCAAGGGAGAAGTGTGAGAATTGATCAAAGCCAAGAATAGCTTTTGTACATCCATCACGCAGAAGTGCAACATTAACTGAGGTGGCACTCTTAGCTTCATAGTTTTCACTAGACAGAAATAGAGCGTTTTGTCCAACTAGTTCACACCCAGTTAACGTTCCACAGAATCCATCTCCCATGCTCCTTCATCTAACCCTATGAATGCCACCTTCTAATTCTTTCTCCCTCATGTTTTTAAGAGTCTATGCTAGTCACGTCAACTATGGCAGTTAGTACTAGATTCTAGACATTCAAGGCAACTTTTTCCCACCTGTATTGACTTTATTAGTGACTGTCTCATGTTTACTTGCAAGTAGAAGTATCTTCTCATACAGAACCTATCAAACACTTCCACTCACCAGGTTTCTCCTGCCTTCGCTTTTCCAGAGAAAAATCGCCCCAGGGTATTAAATATTTACTCAAAATAAACCCTCATTATTGGCCTCAACTTAGTGCAAAAGAGATTTATGGCTAAGAGTGCCTCTACATTTCTTTTAAATATAAAAGATTTGGAAATGGTAACAAGGGAGGGGGAAATGGGTGGTGGGGCGGGTGGTGGTTTGCTTCTTCACGGATAACTGCAAAGTTTGAAAACAATTACTTACAGATGGTGGAGGATTGTAATTAATCAGTAAAGTGTGGATATCTCAAAGCACAACAGTCAGACAGATCACGTCATGTTGTAATGGAGGGAGGGATCCAGCCTTTTAATCAGAGAGTCAGAGCACGGAAACAGACCCTTCGGTCTAACCAGTTCAAGATGACCATGATCCCAAATTAAACAAGTTGCATCTGCCTGCACGTGGGCCATATCTCTCCAAATATTTTCTCTTCATGTACTTTTCCCAAATGTCTTTAAACACTAACTGCACCTGCACCCACCACTTCCCCTGGAAGTTCATTCCACACATGAACCACTCTTAGTGTAAGGCTGCCCCTCATGTCTTTTTAAATCTTTCTCCTCTCACCTGAAAAATATGTCCCCTAGTTTCAAAATCCCCTACCCTAGGGAAAAGACACCCCCCATTCACCTCATCTATACCCCTCATGATTTTATAAACCTCTATATGGTCACCCCTTAACCTCCTGCACTCCAGTGAAAGAAGTCCCAGCCTATCCAGCCTCTCCCCATAACTCAAACCCTCCATTCCGTGTAACATCCTGGTAAATTTCTTCCAAAACCCTCTCCAGGTTAATAATGGCCTTCCTATAACAGGGAGGCTAGAAATGAACAATGTACTGCAGAAGTCATTCAATGGTTCTCGATTTCACAGTGAAAGCAACAAAATAGCAATGATAATATACTTTCAAAAAGGAAGTTGCTAAAAAAGATTTCCTTTAGATTGAACAATCGATTTCCATGCTAATTTCATGCTGTTCAAAAATAGCTAAGAAATGGTAGAAATACAAAAGCATCTGGGTGTGCTAGACACTGGGACAGACCAGATTAGACAGATCACACTATTACAAAAATCAAACCTAGATTACAACACTGCAAAATTCCGAAGGCGCGTGCAACCTAAAAAAGAAAGTTGCTCATCTTCAGATTGGCTTTGTTGAAAAAAAAATGCACAAAATGAGAAAAGGTGACCCCATGCTGCCTCACATCAAATTAAAAAGTCTTTGAATCTCCTTGAATAGAACGTAGGAGCAGAAAGAGGCCATTCAGTCCTTTGCATTGATGATATGGTCTGTGTAGAAAGCAAGCTGTGAGAAAGTTCTCCCATAATCAGGAGGGACGCAGCAATTAATGTCGGAAGCCAGTGTCAACAACAAAAGAAAGATGTATACACCGTCTGCCTAGGAGTAGAAAGTGTGTTGGCCAGGGTAGGTGATCTAAAATGACTAGGGCAAGAACCTGAATTTAAAACAATAATGCCACCAAAATTTTCAGTTACCTACTTGTAAATAAAAGTAAACGTTTTAATGTATTAACTTTGACAAAGCCAAGCACTCCAAAACAATTATGGTAATTACTGTGTACCAAAAGTCCTTTTTTAGGAAAGAAAAGGTTTAGAACATTAATGGCTAGTTGGAGTGACAAGAACAGTAAGCAATAAGGCTACAGATAAAACAGAGAGGAACTACAGAAATGAGCAAAATCAGATACCAGCCTGTAGATCAAACCATTAGGAAGAACAACATACAGACACTGGGCAGCTTTGCATGATAAAGAAACAAAAGCAGGAGACAAACTCAAAGCTCACAGAATCCTTTGAACTGTTGCACCCGTTAAATTTACAGACTGTTTTCTGCTTTTAGTTGTTGACACCATATACTTTACAACCTAATTAAAGAAATCTGTGTCTGTTCTTCCAAGTCTGTACCTTCTAAATTTAAATCAAGACTGAAAAGCCTATGATTTGCCACAGTAACACTGGCTGTCAAGCTATTATTTACTGTACTGTCATTTGGAGTTTTTTTTTCTAATTTGCGCATTCCAACGCTGCTGTTCAAGACTCTTTCAAAGCAAAAAAAAATCACAAACTCAAATCAAGATGGCAATTTAAAGTGCAGTTCTATGGTCAGGTACCCACAGCAGGAAACCCAGATTCCCTGGAGCAGAGTTCTCCCTGGGAGAGCGCAGGATCACAAAATGACCACTTTAGCTCTGCCTCTTTCCTGTTCCTTCTTCCAAAGACTCAAATATGCAATTATTTTCCACAATATACTCAATGTTGAATTCATTTTTGATATTGCGTGCCATGCACAAGTTTTGACAATCTTTAGTATTATCTGAACATTCAATGGCTATTGAAACATCAAAACGTAATATTGGGAAGACTGAAACCACTGTTTTTGGTGCACCAAATGCATCCTTCACAAACTCTGCTCCCCGACCACTTCATTCCATCTCTGTGCCTGAGCCAAATTTTTCACATCCTCTGTATCAGATTGGACCCCCAAGATGAGGCTACATATCTGCACCATCAATATGACCTCTATAACAGTTCTGCGTCAATTCACTTGATGCTGAATTCCTTATTTATACCATTGTTACATTGAGGCTTGACTATTCCAATGTACACCTACTGACCTCCCATGCCTGCCCTCCACAAACTCAGGATTATCCCAATTCTGTTGTCTTTGTCCTTACATGCCAAAATGCTGTTTAACCACAATTCCAGTGACTGCCGACCTATACCAACTCTCGGTCATCCAGTGCCTTGATTTAAGTGTCTCATGCTTGTTTCCAAAAGACGCAGGCCTCTGTCTGGAGTCTCCTCCAGCCCCACTGACTTCAGAGAATATTTGTGTTCCTCTAATTCTGCCTCTTGAGCATCCTCAATTTTAAAATTGCTCCAATCACCAGTCACTAGTCACCGGGGCTTCAGTTATCCTGGTCCTAGGCTCTGGAATTCTCTCCCTAAACCTTTTCACTTCCTTTTCTTTCTTTAAGTTGTTGCTTAAAACCTCCTCTTTGGCCATATTTTGGGGCTGTGCATCATATTTTGTACTGTATTATAACTTCACTGCAAAACACCTTGAGATGTTTTATTACAATACATACATCATTAAAAACGCAAGTTATGGCTGCACACAACTGTTACACAAGAGTAGTCGTTCAACAGATGATGATTTAAAGCCAGGAGCAAGAATAATAGTTACAAATTTTACTAAGCGTGAACAGTATTTAATAAAAAATTGAGCACAATTTATTTATACATTAATGAAAAAGAAAACTGTGTTACAATTTCAGAGGATCATTTTTCATAGTTGGATAGAAAAAAGACAATAGGTACAATGCTGCATCCCTGAGTACTAGCTTAATAAAATTACAAAATAAATAGCATAATTTTAATGCAATGAGGTTTATTTGCAGTTCTCACTACAGTTTTGAATGTTAAGACTAGATATTGGTGCAGAGAAGTTGAATTGTAGGTGTCTAGTCCTTGTGAATACTGTCAATTGTAAACAAATGTACACAAACATGCAGAAGGGTACCTGTTAAACATAATCACCTGAAACAAATCCACCCGAACAGACTCCCATACAGGAAGTGGCACAGCAAATCATTCTTCTAACAAAATTTCTTTTTCCCTTCAACAGGCACAAATACATTTTGCAAATTTTCTCATTTCAACCAGTGTATTTCTGCCAGCAGTTGCTGCACACCTCCAGTGCTGCAATATTTAAAATCGCAAAATTTCCTGCTAGACCATGCTGTCAAATTGAAATCACGCTCTCTCTGCATCTTGCTGGGTAACCTCAAGTTATTAAAGCAGCAGCAAAAACTGTTCCTAACTCAAGTAGCAGTAGCTTTATTTGAATATCACAGCCCAACAGCTGGTAGAATGAGACAGCAGTGCTGCAGTGACCACTTTTCCGCAAAAATGTCTTTGCTTGACAGGAAAACTATTTACATGGCATGGTTAAAAGATCTGCAAAGAATTTTCTTAAATGAAGGGATCATTAAAGGAAAATACAACTCCACATCAACTCTGATTGGTTGTCCTCATGAAATATCAGACGATTTCCTTCTGGATTCCACGTTTGAGTGAAGCTCAACTATCTCAAGTTACAAAGTTTCCATGGCTCCTGTGTTAATGCACAAAGATATAAAGCTACTGCACCTAAAGAATGGTTATTATTACAAACTGCATTCACGAATACACCACAAGCTAATTAGATGGTAAATGAGAGAACTTTACATGATTATCACTACTATTTAAAAAAATTCCCCAAGGTAAAAATGACCAGAAAACAAAACAATATTAATGATTTTCTGTTGTAAATTTTACATAGCAACCACAGCATCGAGACAATGCACCACAACATATATGTTTCTATATTTCTGTTCTTATAGACTGATTATAAAGCTCCAACATAGGTAGGCCATCCTAACATTAGACAATTGAAATTGACATCAATCCAGGAAACAGGATAAATCGATTATCTCAGGACAGCATGGTGGGCATGGGGACAGCACGGCGGCTCAGTGGTTAGCACTGCTGCCTCACAGCGCAAGGGACCTGGGTTCGATTCCACCCTTGGGCAACTGTCTGTGTGCAGTTTTCACATTCGCCCTGTGTCTGCGTGGGTTTCCTCCGGGTGCTCCGGTTTCCTCCCACAGTCCAAAGATGTGCAGGTTAGGGGGTTGGCCATGCTAAATTGCCCATAGTGTTTGAGGATGTGTAGGTGGGTTATGGGGGGGATGCTCTGAGGTTCGATGTGGACTTGTTGGGCTGAAGGGCCTGTTTCCACACTGTAGGGATTCTATGATTCTATGGATTATCAGTGAGATTCTCAACTATTTTGGATTCCACAAGGAAAAAAAATTAAAGCTAAGAACTGCAACAAATGTGAACTACCTGACCAGTTACACAATGACAAACATCGGAAGAAATAATTCAGAAGTTAGGAACATACACTTTTTAGCTCCTTTTCAATCAGAATGTCTGAAAGACACTGCGCTTATTTACTCTCTAAAATCAACATTACCTCTGGTCGCACTGGATCCTCAATTCCCACAACAGTGATGCATGTTAGGTCACTCAGAATCTCATTTTCATTATCCCACTCAGGTTCCTTAACGAAGTCTCTGTATGCCAGGCAGATGGTGCGCAGACCTTCACAAGCCATTGGTTCGATCACTTTCTTCACCATTTCGTCACGATCTCTTACCTTGAATACTGTTACATCTCCAGTTTTAGTTAGCACTTTAGTACACCTGAAAGATATTTTAAATCGTTTGCTTGGATAAGATGCACAAACTTTGGAGTGCGCAGCATCTTTTCAAAAAAAAAAAGAAATGGCCAAACACAATCGTTGAACATGGTACAGTACTGATTCACCAGGCTGAAAGGCCACCTTCGGTATTGTAACAATGCTATGACATCAAATCAATCAAGAACTGCAAGCCATATCTTTGGCTGACTGGGAGGAAGAAGTGAAGAACAGGGGTTTTATAAGTATTATTTTAACACTCACACACTATGTTTAAATTCTAAAACAAGTCCTTGGCATTAAACATGAGAGTGTGTTTAATTCTGATCCTGCAGCAAGTTGCTGCAGGAAGTCTGCTGAGATGTTAACATTGTTCTCATTAACTCTTTGGCATTAGAGCAGCATGGTGGCTCAGTGGTTAGCATTGCTGCCTCACAGCATCAGGGACCTGGGTTCAATTCCACCCTCAGGCGACTGTGTGTGAAATTTGCGCATTCTCCCCTTGTCTGCATGGGTTTCCTCCCACAGTCCATACATGTGCAGGTTAGCTGAATTGGCCACGCTAAATTGCCCGTAGTGTGGGCTCGGTGGATTAGCCATAGGAAATGACAGGTTATGGGGGGAGGGGAGTTGGGTCTGGGTGAGATGCTTTTTGGAGGGGCAGTGTGGATTCGATGGGTCAAATGGCCTGCTTCCATACTGTAGGGATTCTATGAGTCTGGCTGGAGGTGGTTACAAGCACATCTGAACTGGAGACTTCACCATAAAGTCCATTTGTGAGTTACTAGCAAGAGTCGATTCCTTGAGTACAAAACGCTTGCTTGCACTACAAGTGACATAGCGGTCCACCTGCTATGGTTTGGTTGGTAAAGTTTGGGTGTCACAGCATGTTATCTGATGGTTAGTCAGGCAATTAGTAAAAATACATCTAGAAGCACAGACTTCTCAATTGGCTCAGCAAGCTTATCTATGGAGTCAAACCCTCCAGGGCAGGGATTTCCCAGGTTAGCAGATCACTCAAGGTTATAAAGACCCATCCCTATTCTTTAGATTAGGAGGCAAAAGCAAAAAGAAACAGAAACATTTCTGCGAGAAAGCAAGAAATACTGGAGTCAAAGATAACAAAGTGTGGAGCTGGAGGAACACAGCAGGCCAGGCAGTATCAGAGGAACAGGAAAGCTGATGTTTTGGGTCGGGACCCTTTCTCAGAAAAGAAATATTGCTTCTCTTGTTTGCTGTCATGTTGACATGGAACATGGACAAGGCTGATTGAGATACGCAGCCAGCCTCGCCCTCCTAAAATCTGAACTCTTGCAGTGCTGACCCATGGCGAGGGGGGGCGGAAGTTGTGGGGGAGAGGGAGAAGACAAAGAATGAACGCCAGGCATGGGCTGGAGAAACTGTGTTGGACTGGTGGTCAACAGGGAGAGCTGGTGAGTGGGAGGGGTGAAAGGGAATTGGTTGGGGTGTTGGGGAGCTGGGCAAGTATGCATATGCAAGGTGGCGAACATAATTAGCTGACTAGATCTGAAACAGGATACGGAAAAACCACAAACATCGCCACATCCACCATTGTTCAAAAGAGGATTTATCTATCAAATAGGAAGAAATGCCACAGATCTGAAACCTGGCCACTATAAACTTCTAAGCAGGAGGCCACAATATTACATTTGCAACGCAACTGGAGTCAGATTCATCTGCCTTTATTGGAGCTGCATGCCATTACTATACTTAGCTACTTCTTTAAAAACAAAATCACTGAGCCTCAGGAAATCAGATAGAAGCATACTACAATTATCAGGTACAATGCAGTGACAATACTAGTGCTAGCAAGCAAGCAAGAAGTATCTCATTTATCAATAGTAGTAGAGACTTGGCATTGGAATACCTGTGAACAACAATCTGGCTACGATTTACCTACAGCAAATCAACGATCCTTAATATACATCTCTTGCAGGACTCTTGCAGTGCAGTGCAGCGTAGACGTTGAGTCTGGGAAGCCTGGGTTCAAGTCCTACCTGCTCCAGAGTCAAGTAATAACATCTCGGGTTGATACGAAAAAAATCTCCCCAACATACCCAGCTAGATAAAATCTCTAAGCTAATGTTTGCAAACTGCTAATGAAGGAATTTGGTCAATAATTTGCGTAAGATACTCTCCGATGTTTTCCTTGCATAGGACAGCTATATTTCAAATTGAATCAAAAGGGGCTACAAAAGTCACTTGAATTAATTCTTTTTTACTGCTGTGAAGGAATAAGCTTTAAACCATTGGTTGTTAAATAAACTCTTGCTTTGACAGCAAAGCATGCTTTCCACAAATAAATGAATAAAAGTTAAAAGGCATTCATCACCCAACCACAGGTCATAACCATCTCTCGCAAGTTTAATTTTGGGACAGAGGCAACAGAGGTTAAAGAAGTTTCAAACTCGGCAGAATTTAATATTCAGACTGGAAGGTAGTTGATCTCCGACGAGGTGAATAGCTACAACAGGGTAGACTGTCAACTGCACGGGGGCTCTCTCACAGCCTTGACTGTCAGCAGTCTGGATTTTGAAGGTGCCTGATTCGGGTCTCTCACTCAAGGTAGTTGCAGTCATATCACCATGAGACAGCTGCAGGATTGTGAGGAGTTTCTTGGGAGTACAATTCAACGTACCTCATGATTTACCGAGTCAAATGCTTCAATCAGACTGAAGGAGGAAGAATTCCTGGTGTCCTCGCTTGCTACTGTTGGTCTCAGAGCTGACCAAGGCTGAGAGAAAAGGTTCAGTCACAGCAAATAGGTGATAAAGGGATGGCATTTCAATAGAGGAGAGATAAAATCTTACAAAGACGCTCTCAAGTACAGCAACAGTGACATTAATGACTAGGAGGGGCTTGCTACCAATCCTTCAGAATGGTGATAATATGCCTCGAGCTACATCATGCTTTGAGTGCAGGTACCTTAATAATGACAAAACTGTGATGACAGAGATGGAAAGAAAATAAAGCAAATCCTACACATAGAAAGATCCTTTCTTGTGCCCCATGTGTCCAAAGATGTAGGTTGAGAATTCCATGAAAACCTATGGCAGAAACTCACTTCCCTATCATCATCTGCGCGAGTGAAGGACAGCTGACAAACAGTTTGATTTCATAGTTTTCAGTTTGTTAAATTAACCACATTTCCTCTCTTTTCCACTTGACAGAGTACTTTCTGCCCTAATCCTGGCTTCGTCAGACCACCCCCTAAACAAAGTGCAAGGAGGAAATATCTACAATTCCTCTAGATATATGGACTACAGTAAGGACTTTGTCAGCAGTGAAACGCTGCAATTTTCATTGCAATGCTCTGCCCTACAGTCAGCATAACAAGCCCCATTTTGCTTTTCATAGCTCTAAAAAATAGCTTTGCTCATGAGTAAACATTTGCTTCAGCATAACATTTAATGGAAGTCTAATTCAATAACTTAACTGAAGATAACAGTCAAATATATACAAAGAAAAGAATATGTAATCCTAAAAATGCCTGAATTCTAAACTTGAATCTTGGCTTGAAAATAGATTGTTCCCAAAATTGGCAATATTGAACAACAACTTCATCAACACTTTACTGGTTACTCAGATTGAGATCAGTGATACACTTAAGAACAGAGAGATGTAAACTTGAAGGCAAAAAAATATAAAAGCTGATTCCCTTAGAACTGACATAAAAATAGCTCCAAATAAGAGTCATATTGGCCTGGGAACGTTAACCCTTTCTCTCTGTAGATACCGTGTGACTTGAATTTCTCCAGCACTTTGTTTTGTTGGAGACTTTCAGTATCTACAATATTTTCCTTTTGATTTGGTTCCTAAAAAAAGTTTACTGAATAGACTGGATAGTGCAATTTGTAAGATGAAATCTCTGCCTTGATCATAACAGCATATTGTATCTTTACGACCCCTGTACACTGCCCAACCCATTTCTTTCCAAATTTGTACTGTTATGAGCGTCACCAGTATACCATCTTCTTGACAAGTCACACACTCCAGTTGTAGTTTGTGGGCAAATTGCCATCTTGTCATTCACTTTGTCCCTCTTTCCTTCTCATTCTCCCCTTGCTTTATCTCTAACAGAATGAAATACAAGGGTGGCATGGTGGCTCAGTGGTTAGCACTGCTGCCTCACAGCGCTAGGGACCCAGGTTCGATTCCAGCCTCTCGTGACTGTCTGTGTGGAGTCTGCACGTTCTCCCAGTGTCTGCGTGGGTTTCCTCCGGGTGCTCCGGTTTCCACCCACGGTCCAAAGATGTGCAGGCTAGGTGGATTGGCCATGCTAAAAAGCCCGTAGCGCCCAGAGATGTTTGGGTTAGGTGGGTTAGAGATGGGAAATCAGGTGTAGGATAATGGGTCTGGGTGGGATGCTCTTTGGAGGGGCGGTATGGACTTGTTGGGCCGAATGGCCTGTTTCCACACTGTAGGGATTCTATGACTTGCAAGAATCAGAAGTTCTTTACGTACTTTCACTGCTTAGCCAAAATAAAAAAAAAAAGCTCTAACTATTTCTCAGTCATGAAACCCATTTAACTATCAGTTTCAGCTTCAGAAGGAGGTCGCACAAGCAGAGGAACACTAAACTGAATAATTCCACTGATGGTCAAACAGTTCTTGTTTCGCATTGGTAAGTTTAATGACAGCATTGGCGCTCTGGAAATAAAATAATGCCCAAGAATGGAAAAAGTTGTTTGAATCTATTTTTCTACTTTTCATGGTAACTAGTATATGGTTTGGAAACAATTCGCCAACTATTTTGAGACAAAGACAACAGGAAGAAAAATCTATATAATCTCTTTAATCTCTGACCAAATTATTGTCCTTCTTCATTTTCTGTCAAAACATATTTAAAAATGATAGGGTTACATAAGCACTCAATTATTCACTTTCACTTGAAAATCTGGCACTCAATATGATAACTAAATGATCTGGGTGTGGGATAAGTCAAATAATCCTTTAATTTAAATATGCTTATGACAGAAATACATGCCATACAGCATCAGAAATCATTGCTGAATGCTCCTGCATACAATTTAATTGCAAACCAATATCCGTTCAGAGCAGATTGCTTCCCAAGCTTTGAAGATGACGACCCTTTTACTGCCAACTGAAGTTGGAAATTCCCTTTCATTCTCATTCCCAACGATAAAAGTTACATAACTTGATGAATTGCAAAAAAAAAAGCTAAAAAAACTTGCTCACTTGCGTAGAAGGATCTCAGAGGCCCCCTTGCTGTACATGCGAAAACTCCCATCAACATTCTTTAGTACAGTGCTCATGGATTTGCGTGCAGAGTTGAAGGTATACACCTTATACAGCTTCTCTTCTGGAATTTCATTGCGTATAGCCTGATAATCTTGCTTCAGATCCAGCACAAAGCCAAGCAAAGCACATTCAGTCTTGTTCCCTACATGGCGAGGAAGGCCTCCTTCTTTCTCAGGGGGCTAGGGAATGATGGGACAAATCAAAAAAAAAAGTCAATTGCAAAATGTAGTTAACATTCCCTGTCAATATTAGCCACATGCACTAAGAACACGATAAAACTTTGCAGAAATCAAGCTGTGCAACATCTCTATTTATCAATGTGTACTGTGGAAAGCCATTAATCATTTCTTCCTTTCCAGAAGTATAAACATCTTAACTAAAATATACAACTTCAGTGCAGTGGATATTCAGGAGGAAACTTTCCAACGCATCTTAAAACATTCAAAATCTTGGAAAATTAGAAACTGGACTGATAAAAGACTTCTGTTTATACTGTGTACAACAGAAAAGTGAACTAGATGCAGATATTATCACAAAAGGGCATTTTTTTTAATGTGAGGAACAGTTACTCAACTTTGGAAAACATTCAATGTTTCTTAAACACAAGCATGTTTACAGTCATGACCATTCAGAAATTAAGTCGTAACACATCATCTTTCCTAAACCTGGAAAAATGATAGAAACGTGAAGAATTTCTCCCAAATTCTAGCTCACCAGTATTTTGGTAGTATAAGCAGAGTTGATGGCAATTCCATTTACGATCCGTTCCAAAACTTTTGGTAAAAGTGCATCTGGGGCAGGTATTTGCCTGTAGTGTGTTTCTCCAATATATGATTGTACTACAGTCATCCTGTTCATGGTGAGTGTACCCGTTTTATCTGAGCAAATAGCTGTAGCATTGCCCATAGTTTCACAGGCATCCAAGTGTCTGACCAAATTATTGTCCTTCATCATTTTCTGTCAAAACATATTTAAAAATGATAGGGTTACATAAGCACTCAATTATTCACTTCCACTTGAAAATCTGGCACTCAATATGATAACTAAATGACCTGGGTGTGGGATAAGTCAAATATAGAGGTAAAAACATCCTCTCACATACCCTGTTTTGCTTTGCAATAATGAGAAGTTTACTTTCCACAACTCAAAAATGATTATAATTCTGATGTATCATCTGTATTTTTAAAAGCACTAAATTATCACTTTATTATTTACATTGCCTAATTAAAGCCTTTGGTTATTTTCCTACATTACAGCTATGAAAATCATTGAGTCTTCCTGAATCTGTTAATAGTATCGTATACATGTAAATTCTTTGACACAAAATAAATGTATTTGAATTGAACGCTTTGAATATCTGGCATAGAGTAAATGACATCTTTCTTATCACTCTTGAGTATCCTCATTTCTTTCAGTAAACATGATAATAATTTTAGTCATTCTGACAATCAACTTATTTTATTGGTTAACTGCCTTCTTTCAGATTTCCAGGGCAATTATGAATGCTATATGTCAGTGAATTCTGCAAACTTGTGCAACAAATCATGTTTGATTCACATTGTGTCAACATTTATTGAATATTCTCACACAATAGTTGTTTAAACTTTAGATCAAGAGCTTAGCTGTTGGATGGCCAGAAGTACATTTACCAGTTGTTAGATCACTGCAGTAGAACAGCTTTCTACAATTACTGTACCACAGATAAAGCAAATATTTAACATACACAGCCAAGAAATTAAACAAAACTTTTGAAAATATTCTCATGAAACCAAGGACTAACAAATCAGTCTGGTAAACAGACAGCATCACGCAGATGCAGGCACTTCAATTTTACGCTTATCTCTTATAGACACATAAATTAGGTGAGGGAAAAAAAAGTGATGACTGCCAATGCTGATCTGTAACCAGCTGGCACAGGAAGCTGAACTGTATCCTTAGCTTCTTTTGCTATGCTCTTCTTCCCCGTTGCATGCTGAGCAGAATAAATGAGCCAATATCAATATACCAGAGATAGTAGGAACTGCAGATGCTGGAGAATCTGAGATAACAAGGTGTAGAGCTGGATGAACACAGCAGGCCAAGCAGCATCGTAGGAGCAGGAAGGC
>NC_063356.1:13261643-13318138 GCF_021869965.1 Rhincodon typus
GCTGTGTTCATCCAGCTCTACACCTTGTTATCTCAATATCAATATATACTGTCTGGGGAATTCAAAGGCTAGGATTTGAACCAATATCACCTACTCTACCCGATCATGACATTTTTCAATGAGGAAGGGTCACTGGACCCAAAACATTCACCGATTTCTCGCCACAGGTGCTGCCAGGTCTGCTGAGCTTTTCCAGCAATTTCTGTTTTTGTTTCTAATTTACAGCATCATATTTCTTTCAATTTTCATGAAATTTTTCAAACAATTTGAAACTTGTCAACCACTTAACATGATTTAAGATAAGGTTTTCTGAACTATTACGAGGAACTTCATTCTCAAGAGCACAACTGACCACGGTATCTTTTTCAGACAATGACAAGTTAAACATGTTTCTCGTCTACATGCATTTCTGAAATTGCCCAATCACTCTGTAATTGGAGTTTTGAATTTGCAAATACAAGAGAAGGCTTTTGAGCTGTCTTAAACACAATCCAGACTGAAACACCGTTCCTCTTTTTAACACCACATATTTAGACAAAAAAACGTCAGGGTCATATAACTAAAAATTATACAGCATAATATTACACAGCATTTATAATTCTATAATGTAAGCAGACATACTGAAATACATCTCACTGTTATTGTGCTATAATGGTAGAGAGAGATCTAATGAATGACACCATGGTTGAATAATGGATTTGAAGGAGGGAATGCTGGCTTAATGGGTTATGACAATAATCTTACTGCACACAATAGGTAGGTAGAACATGTTCACAAGGCTTCTTTAGAAAATCATTCCAGGGAGGAAAAATTATAAATTAACTGAATTCTAAAGCATCAACAACTCTTCATTTCAAATTAGCCTGTTTTGGACATCTAATCCGAGGGTACTTTAAAATGTCCAAATTTTTTAAACCGTGCATAACAAGCAAGAGAACATACAAAACCTGTAACCAGAGAACAGCATTTAATCAATTGAAATGGTTTTTACAAATAAAAAGACATCAACATCGCTGTCTAAACTGAAAGACTCATAATAACGTCAATGGAAGTGGGTGTGGTAGGAGGTTAGGGCATAGGAAAATTATTTAAATAACCAAGCCAAAACATCAAGCAACGAATTCTCATCTGTTGCATCAATGTTATGCTCAGTTATAAATGCACAACAAAGCGTTGGCCCTCTCTTGAACACCAAATTCCTGTAGCTACTGATTTATTTCGGAGCATCCTCACCTCCAGCTTTGATGCCCTAATTCCCAATAAAGAGATTACAACGCACAGCAGCTCAGTGCGTCGCACTGCTGCCTCACAGCACCAGTGGCCCAGGTTGAATTCCATTCTCGGGCGACTGTCTGGTAGAGTTTGCATATTTTCCGTGTCTGTCAGAGTTTCCTCCGGGTTAACTGGTTTCCTCCCACAGTCCAAAGATGTGTAGGTTAGGTGGAGTGGTCATGGGAAATGTAGGGATAAAAGGATAGGGTAGCAGGGTGGTTCTGGGTGGGATGCTCTTTGGAGAGTTGGTGTGGACTTGATGGGCCAAATGGCCTGTTTCCACACTGTAGGGATTCTATTTAAAAAAACCCTTGTACTCTGCCATACCCCCCATTCCCTTAAATTCAAGGGACACAAACTTGAATTGATGTGGCAGACAACTAGTTCAGAAAACCAATGACAAATCTGTCTGGAACACGTGAAACGTTATTGGGTCCTACTCTTGTCTGATAAAACCACACGCTATTCCAGGATAGTCCTGAAATAATATAATAGCCCCGGTGTTTCATGTCTACTGCAAAATTCCTTCTTAAATCCCATTTTCCGCTCCCCCTCACCCCTAACAATATGCAAGGAGCTCATGGATTTCTTGGTTATTAGCAAAGTCCATCCAATCAGCCATCTGTGACACCCCTCACTTCCACAAGGTCAAACTTCCTCCTAAGCTCCCCCATCCTTACTGTAAACTTGTAAGTCTCTACTTTCAGAGACCCTTTTCAAGCTCATCTTGCATGAGACCCATCTCCTGCCCCTCGATACTACTCCAAGTTTGAAGGTTTGGTGCCTTCATCAGTCTCTTTTAAATTTGCTGTCATCACCAATCCCCTTAAAAAAAATGAAATCCCTTGAACGCCTAGTTTCTAAACTTCTATCCCATTTCCAAACTCATTGATTCCCAAAGGCCTCAACCTTCCTGCAACACCTTGTTTGAATCAGGTTTCTGCTCCTGTTACATATCTGAAAACTGCTCTTATCAAAGTCACAAATGACATACCGAATAATTCAGACAAAATTAAACAACCCCTCCTCATCTTTCTTGACCTACCTGGAACCTGGCTGATAGTGGACTGGACCATTACCATCACCGCCGCTAGTTAGATGGGACTGCTCTATCGATTCAATTCTTATCTAATCATAACCAGGGTATTACATGCATACAAAATACACTTCTGGTAACTAAAAAGGGACAACAGCAGTCACTTGAGGGATTATATTATGCATATTGATTGAGGGTCAAGTACCTCTTTTATACATTTCAGCTCACTCTACACTTGAAAACAATGCAAAAACTTGTACTAACCCTCAACTGCTTTCCACGTAATCAAATAAATAAACCCTCACTCAACACTGCTGAACCAATGTTCTCCAAATGCTGAACGTACTTGTAACTCAGGGCACATTTATCAGGCGAAATCCATCACAAACCCACTCCTCTTCAATTTTCCTCGTGGTCTCTCTCTTATGTTTGTCAACCTTGACTGTGTACTGTTTGATGGGCCTTGGCCGTTTTCCAAATTTCTCAAGTATCATTTGATCTTACCTTTACAGAATAGGCCAGAGAGATCGTAACAGCAAGCGGAAGACCCTCCGGTACGGCCACTACAAGCACAGTGACGCCAATGATGAAAAACTTCACGAAATACTGGATATAAATTGGGGTACAATCTGCTAGCCATGGTCTGCCTTGAACCCCAAAAGTATCAATAACAAAAAACAACACAAGGATGATGACTGTGACTGCTGACATAAGCAGACCTGCAAAGAAAAAGGGAGAGAAACAAAATTCAGCCTCGACTACCATTTTTAGCAACATTTCTTTTTCAAAGAGCAGCCCTCACAATTCATAGGACTTACATTTCAGTTGACTATCCATTTAGAACAGACAGCTACATTCTTTTAATAGTGTACATTATGATTATCTGCTTCTTACTATCCAAGTATAAATGTTAGCATGGTGGCTCAGTGGTTGGGTTGCATCGTGGTACAGTGGTTAGCACTGCTGCCGCACAGCTCCGGGTTCGATTCCAGCTTTGGGTGACTGTCCATATGATGTTTGCATGTTCTCCCTGTGTCTGCGTGGGTTTCCTCTGGGGGCTCCAGCTTCCCCCCACCCCGCCACCCACAGTCAAAACATGTGCAGGTTAGGTGGATTGGCCATGAGAAACGCAGAGTTACAATGATTGGGTGGGTCTGGGTGGGATGCTCTTTGGAGGGTCGACGGGGACTTGATGGGCTAAATGGCCTGCTTCCACACTGTAGGAATTCTATGAAAATTGATACTACAACGCATGTTATATAGGATAATTGTCAATTCACATTGAACTAATATAGGAAACCACTCATTAATTTACTCAGTACTTTGCATTTAATAAATATATTCACAATTAATAACTAGGAGATGGATGAGGATCTTCTGGTCAGTCCCATAATTTAGACATTAATTCCAGCATGTTTTAGATTTTGTTTCGCGAATCTTGGATATTTTTAAAATCAAAGAGCATAGTTAAAGCATGAATACTTTTCCCAAAGAAGGCGATAGCAATCCTACCAGTGTACCTTTTGAGGGGCAAGAGAAGGCGACTGTAAGAAAAAGCATCAATTTATCAACGGCTAACTACTCTTCACATGAGAATACACTTAACTAGTCTTAGGTGTTTTAACAGCAAAATACTTTTGCATAACACCATACTATGGTTTCACTGCTGCACTCGTGGATTTTTACCATGTGTGGGTTTGCCACGTTGGTGCTCAAATTTATGATGGAGAAAGGCAATTTATTGCTTCATAAAGAAAAATTAAATTTGACAAATCTCACTTCATAAAAACTGGCAGATGGGGAATATAGTCCATCCATTCCTTCACATTGAAAAAGATCACTGTACAAACTTGTAGATTTTCATTTTTCACCTCACGGCTGACTCCTTAGCCCCACCCACTTCATTTACAATTCAACACCAACACCTAGATACCACCGAGATGCACTTACCAGGGAAAAAGCATCAATCTTTGACTAGACCCATCAGTGTGTCTATTCTACTATCAATGACTAAGCCAGACCTCATTTGCGTAATGATCTCATTGCTGAAAGCCACATGCTGAGCTACAACATCTGCAAAGGTCTAGCATTGTAAACGGGAACGGGTGGTAGTGGTCCTGGGAGGTGGAAAAGACTGCTGAAAGTCCTAATGGGATTTGTTTATCATGGACTTGCATCAATAGAAATCAGAAGATTGAGAACTAGACTGCTCTGCCCTCTTCACTAATGGGGAAACAAATGTATTGATCAAACCATGCACATCACAGGCAACCTGTCTGGTCAGACAACTACTGAAGTGCTTCGAGATAAAAATCACAGATTGAACCTCCAAATTTCCAGTCTAGCATGTAAAATTAATCAAGCAAAATTCCAAATGTTAATCTGATTTTTTTATCCTAACTTACTCAACTCTTTGCATTTTAGTTTTGCAAGTTTTCATCCATTACGTCAGCACCAAAAGTCTATAGCAATCTCTACATCAATCTATATTAATTTAAACTTCAAGTTACCAATGTGGTCATATTTTCCTAATTGCCAAACATGCAGCCAGCAGAAAGGTTTGAATTATGTTTCTGCTACAAACTGAAAAGGCCCTCAAACTGAACACCTGGAAGATCTCAATAAGAGCCGAAAGAACTGCAGATGCTGTAAATCAAGAACAAAAACAAAGTTGCTGGAAAAGCTCAGCAAGCCTGGCAGCATCTGTGAAGGAAAAAACAGAGTTAACGTTTCGAGTCCGGTTCTAAGGAATGGTCACCAGACCCGAAACGTTGACTCTGATTTTTCCTTCACAGGGGCTGCCAGACCTGCTGAGCTTTACCTGGAAGATCTCTACTAGTTACATTCTAGTCTTTTTCATTCACTGTCTTCTGTTTTCTATTCTCAAGTCAACTTGGTCCAACTACTGACTTCATGAATCCTAATCTTCTTCAAAAGCCTCAAGCACTGAACGTGACCAAACACTTTGAAAAACTACATTCCAGCTTGTGAATCTCTTTCCCACTCAGTAGTATGTTACAAGGGAACCAATTAGTTCTAAAATTATGACTGCTCCTAGGTGTTTGTGTTCTACTGATGAACATGAACTTCCCAATTCTATGCGTTTATCTAACTTGACGCCAATTTGCTAGCTTACATCTCACTCCTATTTTCACTTGTCAGGAATCATCTGGTACTTTCTAATTTTAACATACAGCTTTGATACTTTTGGATTTAGGTAAGTGAGAGTTGAGGAACATACGGAGATGAAGTAGTAATATATAGAAAGAAAAAGAAGACGACAACATATTTGAAATAAAAAGGCTATACAGCTCTTTTCTGGAGGCAATTTCCTTTTACCTGCTTTTCCAATCTGCACTGCCAATTTGGTGAGCTTTCCCTGTAGGACAGATTTTTCTTTCTTTGGTATATTTGATTTCTTCTTCTCTCTCTCTTCCAGGTCACCACCTTCCTCGCTCTTCAGTGGTTGAATCTCCAGTGCAACACCATCCTGAGCTTTAGCTGAGTCCAACAGATTAAAACAGGATTTGCAAACACTCTATAAACAGTCAAACTATTACACATTACACAATTATTTACACAAAAGTGTGGAAATTTGATGTGCAAATAGAAGATTGGAAGTGAGTGCTTAGGTAATGCTTTAATAATATTAGATATGTGGGAGGATTGATCAAATGTTAGGTCTTCCAGCAAAGTGACAGAATTAAAACTATAGCTAATATTTCAATCCCTACAAAAGAGAAAAAAAAGACATTTTATTTAAAATACACTGGATGCTGCTCTGATAGCAGCTGCTGAGTAGCTGAGATCTACATCACTTCTCAAGGTTCAATTGTTTAGCCACTTCCAAAACGTAAAATTAAGCAGCCATTCTAGGAAATATCAGATTTTATGTAAATTGCTCCATTTAAAGGACATGTTGTTTTTCCAAGCTGTACTTAATGAAATGAATCAAAAAAGGTTCTTCTATGTATTCTGCTGAAACAGGGGATATAAGTAATTTGACTATATTGCCTTGACCAGATTATTGAAGGGCAACAATTTATAAAAAGTTGACCTTAATACATTGTAATATCATCTATCTGTCCTTGCACTTGCCAATATTATATGCAGTTCGTAAGTGACCAAAAACTGCATCAGACACAGATCATAAATAGTGTCATTCTTCTACTTGACTTTGACTGCAAATGTCACATGTCAGTATCATCTATGTTTTCAGCTGGGTTCCAGCACATACACAACTAAGGAAATTAGTTGAATCAACCACAAATTGAAATTGTAATTTCGCTGTTGAAAGTATCACTTTGTTGGTTAAACCACACAAAAAATAAAATCAGAGTAATAAGGTGTAAAGAGCAAAATTCAGTACCAAGTTTGCCACAGACACAAATGATGTTACGATTACAATATTTCATTCTTAAGACAGCAAAAACAGACAAACCATGGATAGCTCACATCTGTAAATGAAGCATGTAGCACACAACAAATAAAAAAGTACAATGTCTGTTACTTCATTACAAAAGAGGAGGAGGAAACTGTTTTTAGCTAAAGTTGTAACTACTGACCATATATTATGGGATAATTCTACCCCTACCCTGTCAGTTTTCTGGCATTCGGCATTAGGAAGCCAGACATACCCAAAGCACAGAAGGGAAATTCCATTGCTAATCAGAATCCCTTTGAGGCAGCAGCTATTACCAGTGATGTTCCTTGCACCTTCAGATTGAAAGAAAAGCAATTTCTGAGTGAACACGTGGCTGAATCAGAGAGAAAGAAGTGCAAAGAATCTCACAGACAGCTTAAAAATCAATGACAAAAAATGAAGCCTAAATAATGCAGTCCTTTGAGAAAATGAATGTGTTCTTTAATATTGAGAGCAAAGTACAATCGAGACCACACAGTTATTGTAGTCTGAGTTATTAGCACATTCGATATTTAATTTATGGTTGACAACTGGATGGACAGTACTGACTCTTTCCTGAACCTGTACCAACTTTTGTGTTAGGGGTTATCTTCCTTCCAGGGGCCTATCACTAGATTGTTAAATTGCTTAAGAAGGTCTCTCTTAGGTGGTGGCTATTGGTTGCTTATACTGAGGATTTCCAATCCTCAGGAATCTCTAACAAACAAAAGAAAAATCAAAAAATGAATATTTCAGTTAAATCTTATTGATTTTAGTCTACGTCACAAGGATTCTGGTCTATGGCGTCAATTTCTAGAGTTGGAAGGGAGTTGGAATTTGTGAGTAACACTGTTTTTTCAACTCCAGTGATAGAGGGGAAGCGTAGCACTTCAGCTCATTTCCTTTCTGACAAGGAGAGGATTGGTGTGAATCTTTGAAGTTCAGAAAGGCAGCAACCTTTTCTAAACATATGTAATTGATACCACAGTTGGCCAGGGACTCCAAAGAGTCAATTATTCTGATTTAATTCCATTGAGAGTCAGGGTCACAGAACAATGCCTAGGATCTCATCTTACAAGAGCAGTTTGGGGCAGGTCCCACTGGTGTGGCCCTCACAGGTCCTACTGTAATCTGCTCAAGCCATGCAAGTGTAGAAACAGAGTCTTTAGTGTGAAAATAAGACCAGTGAGAGTTCCAGTCTACTGCATTCAAGCAGAATAGATCCAAAAGGACCAGTGAATGTCCTGTGTGAACAGTGGAATCCATAAAACCTAGTAACGCCTATTCTATTAAAGCTGCATTTACTTCTATTTTCCTACAGTCTACATCCTTGGCTGTTTCTAGACCCAATTTCTCCATTGCTTCCTTAAAGTCAGGATATGAACTTGGTCTATGTGGATTTATTGTGCTCCAGACTCAAAGTATGTGAAGAAGCAATTCATAGCCCGACATCTATTGAACCCACACCACATCTGGCCATAGCCAGACAAGATAATCTCAAAAGGTGGTGGTGTTGGTGAGGGAGTATAGCATGTGAAAGTCCTACCCCTGTTCCTGTTTCTTATGGTCTTGTAGATAGATTCTTGATCTGTAGGGGAATCAAGCGTTGTGGGCAAAGTGGACATGGATCATTGGATCAGCTGTGATCCTAGTGAATGGTGGAGCAGGCTGGAGGGGGTGAATGGCCTATTTGTGTTCTTTTTCTAATGGACTTGAAAGCAACCGAGTATAGGGCATGGAAAAATTAATTTTCTCAATTACATGGTGTCTCTTTCAAATTTAGTCACCCCAGGCAAAGAAACAATAGAGGGCACCCCCAAGACGCTTCACTGAGTTCATAAAAAATACTTCATTCAGTCTGGTGTATAAGCAAACAGCAGGATATGCTAACCAAAAAAAAACTGACTTGCCAGTTTATTTTTGTTGGCAACGGCTGATACAGGAATTTTGGCAAGGGGAATGCTTTGCTCCTCAAATATATGGTATTTTGGACCTTTTGCTTCTACCTGAAAAGCAGGAAAGATCTTGATTTAACAACTCAACCTCGGTACTGCATTGAAGTATCGGCTTATAGTATTCAGTCGAACAGTGGGAGCAGAACCAATGAACTTTTGTGTCTGATACTGACAGAGCAAAAAAAGTGAAATATAATTGGGCATACCATGACATTTGCTGCCAGCATCCAGAAAAAGAGCCAGCTTTTTCATGGTCTACCTAAATACTCCGGTTCGAACCAGTACTGAACACCCAGTTTAGTTCTTATGTGCAGGACACCATTAAACAGCTGCAGAGAAAGACATGGAAATGGTATACAAAAAGAGATTCTAAGGAAAAAGATTAAGCAACATTTTGCATTCAAGTAGGATTCATATTATAAACAAAGACAAATACAATCTTTACTTAGTCGCAAAAAGCTGAAGTATTGAAGTGACATCACAGGGTGTAGCTGCTGCAGGGATAAAGGAGAAAAGATTTTAACTTCTAAAGGTTTGATTTATCTATTTTTCAGACAGCTTGTCTCATTTCCCCCCGCAGTGAATGCCTGACAGTCGAGAAAGAGATTTTCTGGAGAATCAAATTTTATTCAGAAATTTAGACTTCATTGGACTTTTACACAGAAGAATTAATCAGAATAAAATTTTTTGAAGTTGCAGAAAATAACCAGCATTTGATTTGAGATAACTTTCATAACTCAAGCCAATTGAGCCATTGAGAGGAGTTCTGGTGAAATAGACCAGATGTTTAATAATTCATATTCTTAAATTATAAATAACTCTGCTGCAAGGTGGGGAAGAGAGAGAGTGGAAAAGGAGAGAGTGAGAGAGAAAGAAAATATACAAAAAATTATGGGCCAATTAGCCTCAAGTCAGTAAATGTGCAAAATGCTAGAATCTATTATGAGGAACGTAAGAGAATACTGAAAAAAAATCAAAATAATATGGGCAGACAGAGTCAATACAGATTTATGAAAGGAAAATCATGTTTTGACGAGTCCATTAAAATTTGTTTGAAGTTGTGACTAGAAGGGTGGGTAAAAAGGAAGTCAGTGGGTATAGAGCTTTTGGATTTTCAAAAGGTATTGAATAAGGTGCCACACAAGAGGGCCCTCAAGGTTTGGGACAATTAACATGGATGAGGATCGGTCAACAGATGTTAAAGAGTAGGAACAATATCAAAATTTGATGAAGAAATTCCGCTGGGAAAAGCAAGCTGGAAATGTTGGGATTAAGAGGAGCATGGGTGTCCTTGTACATTAATCACAGATGTAACATGCAGGTACCGCAAGCTATTATGAAGGTGAAAGCTATGTTAACTTATATTACAAAAGGGATTGGAGTATCAAGAAATATTATTGCAAATATATAGGGACTTTGGTGAGACATCACCAGGAGTAGTGTGTATATTTCTGAGTTCTATTACCCAAGGAAGCAATCCTTGCCTTACAGACCTTACCGAGTACACTTGGCCTAAATTTCCTCGAATTGAAAAGAATAAGAACTGATCTCATTGAAACATTCAATCGTGCTGGAAGGATGTTTTCTTGGTTGGGAGTCTGGAATTAACAGGTTGCGGTCCAAGGAAAAGGAATCAATCATATAGGACTGAGCTGAGGCAACATTTCTGGGCTTTAGAGTTGTGAATCTATAGAATTCTGTACCTTGGAAGGCAATGAATGCTGAATTATTGAATACAATTAAGATGGATTTTTTTTGAGGATTGTACGGCAAAGGATGTAAGACTAGTGTAGAAAAGTTTAGTTTAAGTAGATCAGTCAAGGTCTTGTTGGATGGTAAAACAGGCTCAAAAGGGTAGAACAATTTATCCCTGCTCCCATTCCTGATGATCTTATACATCCAGAGATCTGAAAGTTATTCTTCAGATGTTTGCTTGTTGAATTGTCAAAGACTTGCAGGTTCCATACAACAACGTGTTTGTGCTTTGACACACAGTTCTCCATTACTAAAACAATGATGATCATCTGTATTAAAGCACAATGACTTCACTGCTACAAATGAAAGTCAACAAGCTTCATAAGCCTACAACACCCTTTAGAATCTATTCAATAATCAAATTTCCTACATAGGTCAGCATACAGCAACAAAGAAGGGGGTGGGAGAAAAACAACAAAGACCACGTCAGAGAGGCTGAAGGAAGGCAAGCTAAACTGCAGAGCAGGTGAAGTATGAGGTCCTCCACACAAAGCCTGGAAGGAACAGTGAAACCACAACGTGAATGTTGAGACAATGAAAGAAAAAGTAGGGGTTCAACGATTACTGTTTTCAAAAAGTGAAAAGAAATTGATTAAGCATCTGATTTACACCACATTTCTGTTAGAGCTTTCCTCCAGGATGTTGGTTTCACAAGCATGTCTGAATTTTTTTGCGGGGAAATAAGAGTCAGCGATAATAATTTATTAAAATTTTCAAAATGAATGGTTATAGCTATCTCATTCAATGGGTTACAAGTGAGCAAATTCTCATTTTTGGAGGTTAAAAGACTTTAATGGTTACAAGTCTAATAAATTAGTTGATCTTATTATTGACAATCTCTCAGGTATTTGGGAGATACCTACTGCAATTTCATGCCTTTCTGTCCCTTCCAACAACAGTAAATAGCCAATGACAGTGAGTGGCAAAGAATAAGCAGTTAAAGTACAGGAAAAATGTGTAGTAATTAAAATATCTACGCCATATCTCTTGTAAGTACAAGAGACTGTTCAGCCTAACACTTCAAGCAACTCACCAATAAGTACAGAGGTTATCATCAGCCTTCAGCCACTACAACTATCACACCAAATGGATAAACTGGCAGTGTCAACATATTGCTTAAGTAAATGCTGACAGATCCACAGAGGATGCTTTGGGCATAATGTTGAAGAGGTTCCAAATAAAGAATTCTTATCTAGAACAGCTTTACTATATGTATTGAACACTGTTGCAACTGATCATGCTTTCTCAATAATCGTTGTACCCCCATTAACAGAAGGTGAAGGTCCCGCTGTGTTAGCGAATTTGAAGAACAAGGATAATGGTTAAAATAAAAAAGGAAGAAAGAATGTTTCCAGTTAGTGTGCTCTTCTATGTTTATGAGGGTTACCTTTGTTGCGATTTTCTGGGGCTCCTTGTTTTTTACCTGTTCAAACAAAAAAGGGTGGAATGCTCGTCACATGACTTCATAAATGCTATAATGTAAGGCTCATGTTTAGTTGTGCCGGAAACTGGGAATGAAATGTTGACTGTTAGTACGTGCCATGGGAATACTGGAAAATCATTTCAGTTTCTCAAATTTTATTTGCTCACCATTGTGAGTTGCAACCTTTTTTCAGACCAAGAATAAAACTGGCAATTTCCATGGGAAAGGTATGATTGCTCCCAATAGACTAGTGTCAACAGCAGACCCTCCGATTAGCATCTCAAAGTTGTGGCAAAACCCAAAAAATTTGACAGACGCCATATTCAACATCTGGTCAAATGGAGGAGGTCACTTGCAATATGTAGAAAAGTTCAAACAAATTACATTTGAAGCCTGCGTAATTTAATTCAGGAAGAAGTTTCACCTGGGCTGAACATGGTTAACATTTTACATTGGTTGTAAATAACTATTCAGTTTCTCCCTGTTGTTTCTCCTATTTGTTACCAGACCTTTCAGCACTGACCATGTTAAATACTTTTTGGTTGTATTAGGAAATGGAACAACGTCACATCGAAGTCCTTGAACATTTCTTTAGCAATAAACATTTTTTTTTTTAAAATAAAAAGATTGAAATTCCAGTCTGAACATAGGTCAAAAATTGCTATGTCACTGAATACAACCACCCTCCAATACCAGATGCACTGTTGAAATAAAAATTGAAATTCACAATCTGTATTGACAAGATACAGTTGATATCTCTTGGACATATTTAATCTGTCTTTTAAGTACTTGGCCTTGCAAATTCACAATGTACAGATATGATGGTGTGTGACAGTTACAGAGGGGTGATGTTGGGAAATTCACCCCTGAATTTAATGAAGTTTATACTTTTGAACACCATTTCCCAGCTGACAGCCCATCAGATTGATAAGCTGGCTGACTACTGAGCAGGAAGGTCTGCAGCACAAGACCACAGTTGCCAGGTGGAGATGTGGACAGCTGGGAGAGCCTGAGAGAGCAGTCACAGGCATTGCAAGGTCACTCAGCGGCTGGGGCGAGGACAGGAGGGTGGTCAGGTTTCAGGGACGATGGCAGATTCGATTGCACCAAGTGCTCGTACAACGGTCCTCTAACTCTCACACATTCCTCGAAATGCACTTATTTGTTCGATCAGGCCATTCTCACCTCATTTCAAGTTAGGATACCTAGCTTGCAGATATTAGATTTAAAACACAGGTAAAATTTAAGGTAAGCAATCTCAATTCAAAAATGTACCTTTCCTACAGATAGCCTGCTTGCCAGAGGGTATCTGCAGCGCCATGTTAAAACCCGAAGTGGCCATGTTAGGTCCAGGGTTCCTTGATTTCCAATTTTTAACCTCTTTAGCGAGGTTGTCAATGGAACACACTTTCTGGCCATAAAGAATGAAAGATTTTAAAGCCAAAAATAACCAGTTTACGCTTCAAGTAGACCCAATCTAATTTTAAATCACTTGTCTATTTGAACACAATGACTAGTGAAGAATGACCAAATTCCAGAATGAAGAAATACTTAGGCACAGGATCAACCAATGTAGAAAGGGTTAATTACAGTATTTAAAAAAATTCAAGGTATAATTCCCTTTTAATGATATGGGAGAAAATGACTCATTTCCAATGATATTTGGATACTAATGTTCTAAACTGCACATTTGATGACAATATATTTTATTGAAGAGAGTAGGGTTTCACTACACAATCCATCTGCAAAATCAAAGATGTACAAGTCCCTAAATGGCATCCGACTGTTTTATTGTCAGTCTGTTACGTGCTTCACAATAAAGTATGGTTTTAAATCATTTCCATCAGAACCCAGTCCGTGGTCTACTTCAGGTAGAACAGATTGATGAAGAAGCACCCTCATGATTAAAGAACAAAATGTTTCCTTATCCCTCTAAATTCTGAGAGTCCTCAGATTAAAATAAATCACAAGGCTCCTGAATCAGGTGCATGTTGCGAAACAGAAGCCTCAAAAGCTCTTGTGGAATTTCAAACCTTATTCCTCGTTTTGCTGTCAGCCCCCAGTCTAAATTAGGATTACAATTTGAGGATGCAGTCAAGTGGGCAAAGATCAGTATTCCAGCAAAAGTAGCTAGCTGGTCAATACATATTGTTGACACGTTAAGATGTTGAAAGTTAAATCGTTGGTAAATCATAAAGATAAACCTTTCTTAGAGCAAATAGCTATACAGATAACAGTGAAAGACCTTTTTATGACTTTACAGCATTTTAAACAGAAGAAACATCATCCAACTTTAACCATTTTGCAAGTCAGCTACAAAATTTTTACGATAATAAACACATTATTTGGAGAAGTGAGAGCAACGTGTGCAAGATGGCTAAAGACTAGTTATCTTCTATTCATAGATAGGGCCTGAGAAATCCTTTTCCAGAAGATAACAGCAGCATCCTAAAGCACATGGAAAGAATGGTGAAGAATTTGCAAAACTATTTCTACAACCAAAGCCCTTAAATGGGTGAATGAGCTTCTGTGGTCAAAACGTATTAACATCTTATATATGTTTCAAAGTGCAGGCCGGTTATAAACACATTATCTATTCAGATGGGTTTAGGCAGTAGGTTGGCTTAATATTGAATATTTCTTAAAATAAGTGAAAACACCAACCTTGTAAAATATTCTATTTTATATGGATAGTGTCCAGATTGTCTTGATTATTGTCTAAGAAATTAGCTAACCAAAAATCATGGCCAACTTGAGGGGAATATTACATTTACCACCTCAGTTCGAGGACAATTATTTTTAAACACCAGCTTATGTTAACCAACTACAAAAGATACTAGCCTTAATTATTTATTTTTAGAAAGCATATTTAGGAATATATTTGTTGAGATTAAAAAGCATTTCTACAAGTTTCATTAAGCCCAGTCCATTCCTTTTGGGGATTGGTGTATTGGGCAAGTTTTACAAATGATAGATGATGTGATCGCATACTATGAAAATGTGATTCTTAAGTTGAAAGGAGAAGTCATGGCTTTTTACATCATTTACAATACTTTTTGCCATTCAGTGGAATGCAATTTTATTTTGAAGATGGGACATTACATGTAGTCAAACTGCTCACCCTCCAAGCATTCAACCTTTTTAGGCCAACAGAGGTAATTCTAAAAGGAAGCTGGAAGATGCTTGGTGCACCATCAGTCCTTTCACTGTACATCCAATAGCAGGGAAGGGGAAGAAAAGAATATTAACCATTTTAAGCCACATGCCATTTTAAAGCCATTATGAACGCCACACCATTTAAAAGCTGGTTAACTAGCAAATAAAACGTGTGAATTATTTAAAAAAAGAGAATCAATGTCAAAAAAAAATCACTGCAACACGTGCCAGTACCAAGGTTATTACGTCTTGCTACACTGCCTGATTCATAATAGAAAATGAAAAGAAATGGTTGTCAGGGTGAAATAAACAACAGCAGAAAAAGATCCAGATATTCATTGCTAGACAGCCTACCAGGCTTTAGAATGGACAACCCAATAATGTTGACCGTAGTCACGAATTCCGAAATTTTCAGGAATCAGTGACCCACTACTGATCAAAAACCAGTTATAGTGTTATAAGTATGAACTCCAAACTGTGCAATTACATTTATCCTTGGAGGTGTTGCTGTGCGGGCTTTCAGAGATTTAAAAAAAAAACTGTGACTTTGTCAATTAAAAATAAAATGTGCTACTTAAAAGGCTAACTTTTATACAGTGTAATGTCACCAGCTTGTATTTCAACAGACTTCAGTTACAATCTATCATTACCAAAATGAATCCCTATCAGATGTCCTATAAAAGAATATTACGTGGTATAATAAAAGAATATTACGTGCTGGGTAAATAGGCTTGACAGTCTGCTATGCAAGTAACATTTCCAGATGCAGGTCAGAACATTTGTTCATCTCAAAAAACCCAGGAGTCAACTCCTTGGCGAAGATTCAAAGAAATGAATGGTGCGGGATCTAATGATACAAGTACAAATCAAACCTCTTAACTACAAAGAGCTTGTAACACTTAAGCCCCAATTTTAAATTATAAAGCACATAAAACATAGCAAATCTAGAACGCCTGGCAATAATTATAAATTTGCTCATGCCAAAACAAATAGGGTCAACACTTAATACCATTAATTTACAAATGGATATGATAATGTGGTGGATGTTATTGGACTAATAATTTAATAAAAAAGGATAAAAAAATTGAACTAATTCACTAATACCCTTTAGGAAGGAAATGTGCAGTTTTCACCCAGCTTGGAGTACAAACAACTCCAGTTCTGTTCTGATGGGCTTAATCATTAGTTGTCCACTGATATGACCAACTGCTTTTTTAGGTCACAAGTTAAGGTAGCTGACCACTCCTTCAGGGTAACTTGGGCTGGACAATAAGTACCAGCCAAGCTAATAATATCCATATTTAGAAAATGAACAAAATAAGAAATTTCAGCAAGTGATAAATCTCAACAATAATGTCATAAATGAAAAATAAAAATACATTTGAATTCTGTGTTTGTCCATCAGAAGTAAATGCATTTTGGAGAAAGTTGTACGCAGTAACTCGTAGCAGATATGCAAAATTAATTGTGACACCTTAAATATTGCTTTATTCCATTTCGCACAGCAGGATATACTTGATTATTGGAGGTTGTAATCTTGAATTAGGTCCACATAGACACACAATGAAGCCTCTTGAAATACAAAGCATTCTCCTAGGCAACATCATTTGAAAAAGTCACTCTCACATATTAGTGTATTAAGTCCTTCCCCCTACATTTATAGGAGAGAATATTAAACTTAATTTAAAGCCATGAGAATAAATTATGACATAATAAGCAAATCATGGAAAAAGAAACAAACATTCTACTTGGTTTGCCGTTATTGCATTGTCTGTTCTATTACAAAGAAATCTGGATCATCACTGCAGTTTTAAGACTGAAAACAAAAACAAGAGGGATGATAATGAATTGGCAAATGTGAGTACAGCGTCTTAGACAAATACCTTTGATTACCATAGTACAGTACAGGATGATGGAATACTTAACACTCAAATCATTGTCATAGAATAAAATTGTAGCGTAAAACAAAAGGCAACAGTGCTCACATAATATGTGGTCATAACTTGCAATTTGGTGGCCCTGTGAGCACAAACATATACAAATTGTACACCGTGGAGGCCCAAGATTTAGACTGCTATACTGCTTGAAAATTGAAATATGCAATCCAGAAATAACTCAGGTGAAAATGAAAAAGTATCGGTCAGTCACTTTTAACGTCAAGGGACACAAAGGAGCCTACTTACCCTTCTTGTTTTTCTTCTCTTCCTCATCACTACCTGCTCCTAATAATGTGAAAATGATACCGGTCTGGGAGTTCAAACCTACTGCAGTTACCAGGATCCGTCCTGAGCCTTCCATTACATGGGTACCTAAAGACAAATGTGGGTAAAACGTTACTACTTACATTTAAGATGACTGGAGTTGGTGGCCTAGTACTAATTTTTGGACACTAGTTGTTAAATTAGTAAAGAGTGTGTTTCAGACCTGGCCATTCACATGTAGACTTACAGCCAGAACAGTACAACACAGAAACAGCCCCTTCGGTGCAACTCGTCCATGCCGACCAGATATCCTACATTAATCTAGTCCCATTTGCAGCATTTGGCCTATTTCCATCTAAATTCTTCCTATGCGTTTACCCATCCAGATGCCTTTTAAATGCTGCAATTGTACCCTTCTCAACATTCATCCTCTGGCAGCTCATTCCATAGCACACCACTCTCTGCATGAGAAAGTTGCCCCTTCCACCTTAAATCTATGCCCTCTAGTTCAAGACTCCCCTACCCCAGGGGAAAACTTTGGCTATTCACCCTATCCATGCCCTCATGGTTTTATAAACCTCTCACCCCTCATCCTCCAACACTTCAGGGAAAATAGCCCCAGCCTCTCGCTATAGCTCAAACCCTCCAACCCTGCCAACCCTTGTAAATCTTTTCTGGTTTCCCACAGTGGGTGGCTTGGCTGGGTAGAGCAATGTAAGAAATTAGGGGCTTCTCCAAATGGCTGAAGCAAGCCACTTGGTGCCATCACTCACATAGGGAACAGTACAGTGATATCAAAACCCCACACCGGATGTAAAGTTCTCTTTTTCTCGAGTTCAAGGAAAATAGGCAATAAAGGCGATGGAGAAGGAAACAGTAAGATGTCAAGCGAGATTCCAATAATATAATTCCAAATACATCAGGGTACTGCAATTTTTGAAGACTTGTGCATTTTACAGATTCACAAACTTTAAAAATGAAAATATTTAGCACCACTAGATTATCATATTAGGGAGAAATAAAATCATGACGTTCTAGATGAGGCATAGATAGAGTATGTACATAAATATAAAAGGGCAAGAGGTTTACAGGGGATTTAAGGAAGAAATCTTCCAGGTGGTGGGCATCTGGAACTCAGTAACCGACAAGGTGGTAGAGGCTGAAACTTTCACAATATTTAAGGGTGTATTTAGATGATGAACACATGAAGAAGTCACAGCATACAAGGTCAAGTGCTGGAAAATGGGATTAGACTGGATAGGTGCTTGATGGTTAGCACGGATACGATGGACCAAAACACCCCTTTCCATGCTGTAAAATTCTATAATGCCTATTAAAATGGAATTCCTCATCTGTGCCCTGTTAGCCAATTGTAACCAGCTCCGAGGGGTAAGCGGATATTGGTTATAACAATTCTGTGCTAGTCGGAGGATGAGAGATGGGTGGAGAAAAACAAAATCCAGCCATGTTCTCTACTTCTGACCATTGCGCAGTCATCTCTGTCAGGCTGTACATCAGAATTTTAGTGAAGAACAAAGAAACATATTGCCTCATGGTCAAACAGATTGCTAGTCTTTAGTCTAAGCTCAGGGCTGAGTAATGGTCACCGTGGCAAGTTACATTAAGCTGCCAAAACTCCTGGTAAAGCATACAACACATAACTGCCCTCAGTATAATATGGATAAGATGATATCAGTAGCACTGGTCTGTCTAAGCCTGGGAGACAAACTAAAGTGAGTGAGGTACAGGTAGAGCTTTTTCAATTCCCTGTGACAAGTAGTAAAAGAAGAAATTCAAGCTGGTTTACAGAGATGCAAAACCTCCTGAAGAAAAACAATCCTTTATTCTGATAAGGGATGTCTCAGTTCAAACAAAGGAAGCAAGTGTAACAGACATACATTGTATTCCTTTTCAGCTGCATCTGAGAAACTAGCCAAGTTAAAAGTGACAGGATATAAAGATCAGAAATATGTCTTAGAGATTGTGTAAGAAGCAAAGAAAAAACAAAAATTCAGTCAGACTGATTAAGGAAGCACATACAGGGAAACTTCACCTCTCCCTAATTTGCAGATAAGTAACTGACAGCAGTTTTGTCTGTCATCGCATTTATGCTGACTCTATGTATTCATGGCGGAGTCCGTGACTTACCAGATTCCATCATGACCCTCATTAAGAACCATGCAATTTGGGGTCATACAGAGATCCTTTAAAATATTAACCTTCCAGGCAAGTTGTCAGTTCTGGTTGTTGCAGGTGACGTGAACAAAGAAATCAGCAAAACTCTCCACTACAAGTCTTTCTTTAAACAAAAAGCTTACTGGGGCAGCAATGCTGCTCTAATCCCAATGAGTCCAGATCTCTAATACACTAGGTTTCCTGCCCACTGGCTACGACACCTAGTCAACACCCTCAACCTGGTTTAATTGGTTGCCTTCTGAGAGACTGGCAATATTATTTCCCTTCTTCTCCTACCTTACCAACAGGCAACTATTTGGTGACATTTAGAGTAAGAAAATTTGTTGGGCATCCCATTCTGTAGCTTGATGACTAAGTATTCCTATTGGCTTCTCACCAGGAGATAAAATTAGCTCCAAACAGGCCCAAAACAACTGAACACCTCCAACAGTCTAAATTATTCGTAATCTGTCCTTTGATTATCTTTAAATGAAAGGATGCAAAACTCACCAGACAGTAGCATTGGGTCCTTCTCCATTGATTTCCTCACATGATCTGACTCTCCTGTCAAGGAGCTTTCATCTATTTTTAAATCATTGCCTTGGATGAGGATACCATCAGCTGGCAGAAGGTCACCTGTGGAGGACAAAGAAATCATTTCACATTCCTATGAAAGCAAAATGCTGCAGATGCTGGAAACACAACACAAAAACAAAAGTCAGCAGGTTGGGCAGCACCTGTAGAGAGAGACAGAGTTAGCATCCCAGTATCAAGCGGAAATGTTAACTCCGTTTCTCTCTACAGGTGCTTCCTGACCTGCAGAGCATTTCCAGAATCTTATAATCCTTGACAGCTGATCACAGATGGGATACAAATTGACCAAGAGCAGAATGCCACGGCAACACGTCCTAGCATTTCTCATTGACAGGCTGGAATGTGCTTTAAAGCAAACAGTGCAAACACGCAAGGTGTGTATTGTTCCCAATGTTTTAGCCTTGCTCAATATAACTTTTTCTTCTAGGTAGTCAGAAGCAAACAGACATAATGAAGGTTATTTTAACCGTTGGCGTAAAACAGGTGCCATAGGATTGGTAACAAAAACAAAAAGTTGCTGGAAAAGCTCAGCAGATCTGGTAGCATCTGTGTAGGAGAAAACAGAGTTAACGTTTCTGGTCCGGTAACCCTTCCTCAGAACTGTAGAATTGGTCCATAGGATTGGTCATCTATTACGCATTCCAATCAATGCTTCCTTTCATTGAAAAGTAACGCAAATCATGTCGAACACATGGAAAACCAAATATCAGCTGTCAGCAATGTACAGACACCAGAAATTAAAGTGACTGCTAATGCTTTGCAGGCATTTATAAACCTGAGTTGACTTTGCAAAGATCTCTTGTACAAGAATATTTCAGTCCACAATTTACACTCGCTCACAAACTAGAAATCTAGTTCAAAGGCACAGGCTCATTAAAATTCAGAAGAAATAAAGGAAATAAAGATTTGTTTTTAGAAGACGTAACAGCAAAACAGCCTCTAAACAGCATTTAAACTTTGACATTTCTTGGTTTTTGGAAGGGGAAAATGGTACTAAATTTGAAACATGCATACACTTATTTGGCTCCTTCCAACTGGAACCCTCCATTAATTCTACATTCAAACTGATTGACCTACATCCAAATTCCAAGCAGCACTTCCTAAGAACATAACCACCTCTGTTCAGCAACAGTTTAGGAAATAAGTTGAATGCAAGACAGTATCCAAGAATCTTAAAATCATAAGTGATGTTTCTGGTTTGTGCACAGAATTAATTCTCCTGCACGGCAGCGACAATCAAACAGTTCAGTGTTCACAAGCAATGAACCATCCATAGGATCCAATGGTATTTTTTCACTGCTAAAAGTTAGAACAGCCATCGTGGGAGGAGGAGAAGAGTACTAACTATTTTCAAATCAACCTGCTTGGAAATATTATCACATGTCCGAACCCAGACCCATTGACTCAGAGGCAGGGACACAAGGTCCTAGGAGGAGCCAAGTTATATGCCAACAGCAATTTTGCACATTTACAATTAAAAAATTATATTTGCCACAAAAATTATCTTTTGCCTGGCAGGAACAATTTTCATACTTTCCCTAGCTCGGTAGCCTTTTTCTCTCTGCAAGGATTCTAAAACCAGATTTCCAAACAAACTAGTGTTTCTACCCTTTGTCTTTGGAGAAAGTTCCAAATTCAACAAACCAAATAGCATTTCTTTGGTGAACCAATATTTACGTCCTTTAGCTTTCAGCTGGCTCAGCACCATCACTTGCCCAAGTTAAATTTGACTTTTTGACGAACTTACTTTAATGTCAACTTTATACAAAATACGTGTTTACTTGAGCATCACGGTCCAAGGGTGAGAACTGTACTCAAGGCTAAAACTGAGGAACTATGGACAAAGACAGAACTGGGTTAACATGAAAAGGACATTTGTATAAGACTTAAGTACTGATATGACCAGAAGCCAAGATAAAATCTTATGAACTCGTAAAGGTAGAAATGTAGAATAAGTTCCATATGCAACACATACCTTTCAACATTTGAAATTGTATTCTAAAAAGGTAAAGTCATAGCCTTAGTCTTACCAGATCATAGGGCTGATCTCCCATTAGACAGACACGACTGGTAGTGGTTTAACCAGAGGGTCACCATGCCTCAAGTGAGATTGAGAGGGAGAGCCCTTCATGGCAATCTCAGCCAGTGGGGAATTGAACTCATGCTTTGGGATCACTTTGCATTATATAAAAAGGTACTCTAATCTAGCAAAAAGCAAGAACGAACATTCTGCAAGGACTCTTCATAATCCAACATTATAACGGTGAGTGCGTAACAAACTGCAATCTTTCTGTACCTTTCCTCTATTCACTACTCACCATATTTAATCTGAGCAATGTCTCCCACAACAATTTCCGCCACTGGAATCTGGATAACCTGACCCTTGCGGATCACAGTGAACTTCTGCTCCTGTTCAATGCGACTTTGCAGCCCGCGGAACTGCTTCTCCTTACTCCAGTCATTGAAGGCTGTCACCAGCACCACACAAATAACAGAGAGGAGAATAGCTGCACCTTCAATCCAGCCAGCTTCTGCCTCTCCTTCATCCTCTCCACCTGTAGCTTCCCCACATACTGCAAGATATATGATAAAAGACAATTATAGATGGAAAGACCAGACTGGATAAAGTTATTATCAATTAGGATCCACCCTTACGCACAACAGTTAGAAAAATAAAATACTTTTTTTAAAAAAATGCCTTTCACTTGGTGGCGCTATCAAGTTTTCAAATGGGGAAAAAAAATACTTTTACATCCTGCATCAAAATTCATTCACAGAATGTGGGCATCACTAGCTTTACCTTTTAATAACATTTCTTGTTGCACAGAGGGCAGTTAAAAGTCAATCACATTGCTGGGAGTCTGAAGTCAAATGTAGACCAGATCAGGTAGGGACAGCTGTTCCGTCCCTGAAGGATATTAATGATCGAGATGAGTTTTTACAACAACCAGCAAGCACTTTTCTCCCAAACTTTGTTGGAGTCAAGTTTTCCTGTCTGCCACAGTGAGTGCGCCCCTAGAACATTAGGCTAGTAATCCAGTGTCTCTGGTGGCATATTCATTACTTCACAGCCTCCTCTTTATATAAATGAGTGACTGCAATCTAGGGCCACGTTGCCTTAATCAAGGAGCCGATAGAAACTAAAAGTGGCGCCAAACAGTACACAATTAATCATTGATCTATGTATGTTCAATTAGAAATTTCTTGGCATTATCCAATTTCTTCAAAACCCTGTAGAACGGTAAAATTTCAAATCAGGAGGAAAATCTAAAGTGATATATTTTCAATGCACATTTAACAAGTAGGAACAATGTTTAGGAAGAAAACATTATCCAACTTTGGAATGGGGTTCAATTTAAACCAAGCCATTTTTCTCCTTGTACAGGCTAATAATTCTGGTTAGCTCTTGCACAAAGTTCCTCTGATGAGCAGGTGCCCCAGGGTATTCAAATTAATTTACTTATTGTGATGATGCTGTCCCTTTAAGGAGGTAATTTTGTCCTGCTTTTGCTTTGAAGACAGGTTGTAAGGCAGGAGGTGAGGCGGTGTCTTTATGGAAGTTAAGAGTTTGAGAGGCCTTGGAGTTTTTTTAAAAAGAAGTCGTAACAATGGAAGCAGTCTGGATGTGGCCACGTTTCTCAGACCTGGCTTTCTAGCTTTTTCAGTTTTTAGCTTTAGTTTTAAGCAGACGCCTTTGGGATCTCAGAAGAGTTGGAGCTTCAGTGAATGTCTCCTGGCTGCTACTTTCCCTTGATGTTTGTTCCTCTTGGATTGGAGAACTGCATGCAAGAATTTGTCTGAATTTGCATTTTTGCGAAGGCGTTTGTTTATGGAATGTTACTATATTGGAACAGTTAAATAGGAATAGGAACTGTCTCTATTACTTGGTTAAATTGTGGTTGTTGACTTGCTTGCCAACCTGGTAAGTTTGTTTGCAAACGTTTCATCACCATATTAGGTAACATCATCAGTGCACCTCCGGTGAAGTGTCAGTGTTCTGTCCCGCTTGCTATTTGTGTGTCTCGGTTTGCTGGGGTGGGTGGGCTCCAGCTCCACATGTTCGTTAATGGAGTTCTAGTTTGTGTGCCAGGCCTTCAGGAATTCTCGTGCGTGTCTTTGGTTGGCTTGTCCGAGGATGGTTAGGTTGTCCCAGTCGAATCGGTGTCCCTCTTTGTCAGTGTGTTTTGAAATGAGTAATAGTTGGTGGTCATGAATCCTGATGGCAAGATTTTCCTTCCAGTTTTCCCTATATAATGTTTTTGGCAGACTTTGCATGGTATCTTGTAAATAAGATTGGTCCTGTTAGTTGTGGTTGCTGGATCCTTTATTCTCACGAGTAGCCGTCGGTTTGTGGGCTACCATGATTCCTAGGGGGTGATGTAATCTGGTGGTCATTTCAGACATGTCCTTAATGTATGGTAGGGTGACTAGTGTCTCTGGACGTGTTGTGTCTTCCTGTTGTGGTGGTCTGTTGTGTAGGGTTTGGCGGACTACGCTTTTTGGGTAACCATTGTTTCTAAAGATGCTGCAAGATGTTCTTCCTCGGCTTTGCGTAGCTCCGGGATACTGCGGCTTCCTCTGGTTCAGAGGAAGGGTCACTAGACCCGAAACTTTAACTGATTTTTTTCTTCACCAATGCTGCCAGACCTGCTGGGCTTTTCCAGCAACTTCCGTTTTTGTTACACATGAAGGACATTTCTGAAATAACCACCAGATTAGTCCACCCCCTAGAAATCATGATCGCCAAAAACCGACAACTACACTATGACAGCTAGTGATGAGAATAAAGGATCCAACAACCACAACTAACAGGACCAATGTTGTTTACAAGATACCATGCAAAGACAGTCAAAAGCATTATATAGGGAAAACTGGAGGGAAAAACTTACCATCACAATTCATGACCACCAACTACCAAGAGACTTGACCAACTATCGCTCATTTCAATACACACTGACAAAGAGGGACCCCAATTCCACTGGGACAACGTAGCCATCCTAGGACAAGCCAACCAAAAACACGCATGCGAATTCCCGGAGGCCTGGCATTCAAACCAGAACTCCATTAACAAACATGTAGAGCTGGGCCCTATATACCAACCACCAAGGAACAAATCCTGAAGCGATGCCACCCACTCCAGCAAACTGAAACACATTATAGCAAGCAGGACAGAACACTGACACTTCACCACTAGGTAACTAATGACGTTACCTAGTATGGTGACGAAATGTCTGCAAACAAACTTACCAGATCGGTGAGCAAGTCAACAACCGCATTGACAACCCGAGCTACAAATCTACTCAAAAACCTTCAATTTGGTTAAGTTATTCTAAATTCCTCTTTCTTCTGTTTGTACTTTAACTTTAGTGTTTAAATAAACTGTATTTTGCTTAACGTAAAGTAGTTTGACCAGCCGCATCGCATCTGGAACATGGCACTTCACATCTACCTTTAAAATAACAAAAAGTTAGGGTCTAGGCTATCTTCTGAAAATATTTTGAAGGGGTCTGGCCTGGCGCATACTATTATAAATCACTAATGGGACTGGATGTCGATCCAATGCCTGGGCACAAAAGAGACAGCATCTTATCCCTAGTCAAGTTTCCCCACCCACGTATCTTTAAATGTAAATTGAAATGGTTTTCATTCCTTCCCTACTCCTATAGTATTTAATATCTCCCATACTGCACTATTTCTGGAGGAGAGGAGTAATCAGTGAACAGACGTTTGGCCACAATCATCACAGATCTGAAAAACTGGAAACAGAGTCAATTTTTTGCACAAGACTCTTGCCATTAGAGATTATGATGCTGTGTATATACGCAATAATTATTGTAATTAGATGATTTTCCAGCTTATAGATATTTTTGCGGGTACCATTCTTTAATAAGAGACGTTCTGAACACTTACATTCGCTGTCCCCTCCAGGAGGGCGGTAAAAGGAAAGGCCCAAAGATATAATGGCTGCAATTTCTAGTATAATTAAAGTTACATCTTGTAGTGCTTCCCATACTAACTGCAGAAATGTTTTTGGCTTTTTGGGTGGTATGAAGTTCTGACCAAACACTTGTTTCCGTTTGTCAAGATCAGCTGGGTTGCCAGACAGACCTGGGAGGAAAGAAAGAAAGGAAATCGCTGTTACTTAAAAAAGAAAGCGGTGAGAGAACAAGTAGTTTGGGGTTAGGCAGAGAATTTCAAGCAGTCAGCTCTTAATACACAATCAGAATATTAGCACCATCACCTCTGGTACATTCCCATTAAAGAGATGCATATGGCATAGATTGAGGTTGGATGCATGTTTGCTATCTGGACAATGTGGCATCTACCTGAGCCAAAACAGTTTCTCTTTTTAAGTCATTGAGATTTTAAAGATGGTCATGAATGTTGAAGATTAAGTGTTATTCCCACAATAAGCAGGTGGTTACGTAGCTTCTTCGAACCCCAACATCAAGTCCTGTGAAATGGTAAAATACGCACTCATCCCTTCAACATTCCCCACAGTAAATTTTAGACCGGCATGTAGACAGCAAAGTGCAGAATGGGAGACATTCATTCCTTTTGATGAAAAAGGAAGTTATTAAAGTCAATCCTTTAATTCTTCATGAAACCTGTTATTTAACCTGAACCATCACTGGTTGTGAGCAAGCTACTTTTGTTAGCACTCTACAGTCACTATCCATCTTGTAAATGTTCCAAACCATTTTATATACAGAGTAAGCCATTCAGCCCAATGACCTTTTTTCTCCATTCACCGTCATTTAACTGAATTTGATCCCTAGCCGTTGATCAGTTTGACATTTCAGTTATCGAGTATTCAAAGCTTTTGGTTGGGGGCAAGAAAGTTTCAGATTTCCCTCCACTGTATACAAACAGGTTTCTTCAATTCAATCCTGAAAGGCCCTAGCTCTAATTTCAGGATTGTTTGCTCTTTTCTAGATAGCCCCACAAAGGGAAAAAATTTCTCTGTATGTGGTTGTTGACTTGCTTGCCAAGCTGGCTTGTTTTCATTCGGACGTTTCATCAGCATACTAGGTAACATCGTCAGTGAGGCCTCCGATGAAGTGATGTTGCTCTACTCTGCTTGGAATTTATATTGTCTGGTTCATTATGGTAAGTAGTGTCATTTCCAGTTTTGTTCTGTATGCGTTTGTATATGGCAAACCTATATACAATAAGCCAGCTCGGCGATCAAGTCAACAACCTCACCCACAACCCGAGCTACAGATCTTTGCTAAAAGACTTGAAACTTCTCTGTATGCTATCAAGACCGTTATTGTTTTGAACAACTCAATGGGACAAACAACTCTTAAGGGAATACAAGCTTTAGACTTTGCAACATGTCATCAACTTAACCCTTATAAATCCTTGTATTATTCTGGTGAAACTGTATATTCCCAGTTTTGTGTTTTTGTCCCCATCATAGTCCACCAGATGCAGACCAGACCCACAAGAATGCAAAGAAAAAGGTCTCATAAGATGATTGGAATGCAGTATTTTACTTTTCTGTTTGTGTGCCGCTTCTCCAAGATGCGAGGGAAACTAGCTTTTTTAAAATCTCCCAAATCTCTCAATAATCCATTATTATTTATGAAATTAGCCACACATTGTGGTGTGTATTCTGGAATGATTGTAGATGTTTCATTTGGTGTTAATTATTCAAGCAGAACGGTCTGCGACTGTGCAGTGACGACCACTCTGGAGCAATTGACTTCTATTTAGGAAGATAAAGGAAAATGGAAAATCATGGAAGACTAAAGCAAGTTTTGCCTCTTATTAAATTATTCAATTAAATTACTCATTATTTTGCCTCTGAAATATCAAGACCTATTTATTAGACAAGGCCTGTGATCTTCTCCAAATGTACTCACAAAAATGTACATATTCCAACACAGAATTTCAGTCTTCTTCAAATGGTACTTTTCCTCTTCCTTTCATTTCACAAGAACAGAACAAATTGGCATTTGAAATAGATTTTACATTGAAGCAGTGATGCCAGCCCCTGGCTTATGAGTTTTAGTGAGTATTGGCAAACTGGAATAGACTTGTTTGATTTTCTTAAAGTTGGAAGGCAGGAAGAACTGCATTTTTTTTTGGGAAGTGCAATCTTTCCAGGTCCCAGCTTAAATTCAAAAGTAACCTGCTGGATTCATTGAACAATTCTGCAGGACCAATTCGTTAGAGGCAGGGGACACCAGCACATCTCTCAACCAAATATCAGAGCAGCTGGAGTCTCACAATGAAACACAAAGAATAGTTTTGTTTATCCAGTAAACAGGACACAGGAACAACTTTCCAGAACATGCAGCTGCCATGTTTAAGGGTACAGACATAGTGGTGATGAAACAGGCATCAATGCAACTGTTCATTTAATAAGCAAGATCTAACTAATCACAGTATCCGTACTGTGCAGATAGAGGCCATTTGGCCCATCGAGTCTGCTCCAACCCTCCGAAGAGCATCCCACGGAGACCCACTGCCCTATCCTATCCCTGTAATCTTATATTTCCCATGGCCAACCCATCTAGCCTGCAGATCCCCAGAGACTAAGGGCAATTTAGCATGGCCAATCCACAGAAGTGGCACATCTTTGGATGCTCCCATATTGTCCTGCAGTCCAAAGGAAGCCGACATAGATTTGGGGAGAATGTGCAAACTCCACACAGACAGTTGCCCAAGGCTGGAATTGAATCTGGATCCCTGGCAGTGTGAGGCAACAGTGCTAACCACTGAGCCACTATACCACCCCAACACCTCAAAGGTTGGGAAGTCTTGGCCAGCAGTGGAATAAACCAGACAACCCGAGGCAGTAAAGAGAAAGTTACACCATTTAATTAATAGAAGATAATGCAGAAAAAAAGTGCATACGTGTTGTCTTCCTGGTAAAGACAAAGATAGTCACATAAGCTCACTGCCCTCTCCGGAAAACTCAATCAAGCTTAGAATTAACTAAAAGGTAGAGGTTAAATATTAAAATATCATGGAAATTCACAGCACCAGTGAAATATTTAGCTATGCATTATTTCCAGGATCGCGTGCATATTTATGGTTCAAATATCTACAGCCCTAGATAAGTAACAAATAAGATTCCTTGTAAGTTGCACTGTAAACCTGGACACGGAGGATTCATTGGAAGAATGAATGCAAGTGCTGCAGACTGGAAAGATTTTAGGCTGATATGACGAATGCAAGAAAAGAGCAAGATTGATTCAGCCCATTTAACTCCTGTGACATTTGGAAACAAACTCGTAGCCAAGGTAAGAAACTCTCAATGCCATCCCAACTCTGATGGAAAAGTCAGGCAATCTGTCTCTTCACTTTCTTCACCAAGGCATCAAAAATACCCAAATTCAATCGACAATAAACAAGACACATTATAAACACATGAGATATATCATGTTGTAAATCTAATTGAACTTAAAAGTGGCAAAAATATACACTTCTGATTCTGGAAAATATTGCCTAGGAAACAGTCATTGAGTCATAGAGCAAAGAAACAGATCTTTCGATCCAACCAATCCAGGCTGAACATAATCCCAAACTAAACTAGTCCCATCTGCCTGCTCCTGGCCCATATCCCTCCCAAGCTTTCCTATTCATGTACTTATCTAATTGTCTTTTAAACACTGTACCTATATCTACCACTTCCTCAGGAAGTTCATTCCACACGTGAACGGTTGCCTGTAAACAATTTGACCCTCGTGTCTTTTTCAAATCTCTTCCCCTCACCTTAAAAATGTGCCCCCTAATCTTAGGGAAAAGACAACACCATTAACTATCTATACCCCTCATTATTATATAAACTTCTAAGGTCACCTCTCAACCATCTCCGCTCCAGCGAGAAAAGTTCCAGCCTATCCAGCCTTTCTTTATAACTCAAACCATCCATACCTGGTAACATCTTGGTAAATCTTTTCTGAACCCTCTCCAGCTTAATAATATCCTTCATATAACAGGACTGGAGACAATATTCTAGAAGAGGCCTCACCAATGTCCTGTAGAACCTCAATACGACTTCCCAACTACTATACTCAAACGGCTGAGCAAGGAAGGCAAGCGTGTCAAATGCCTTTTTAACCACCTTGTCTATAGGGGATGCAAACTTCGAAAGAACTGTGTACATGAACCCCTAGGTCCCTCTATTCTACACTACTACCCAAGGGCCTACCATTAACTGTAAAAGCCCCTACCCTTCTTTGTTGTATCAAAACACAATACTTCACATTTATCCAGGCTGAGCTCCATCTGCCATTTTTCAGCCTATTGATCCATTTGATCAAGATCCCTTTATAATCTTCGAAAACCTCCTTCATTGTTTAACATGCCACCAATTTTGGTGTTATCTGCACACTTACTAATCATACCTTCTATATTCTCATCCAAATCATTTGGTATAAATAACAAACAAAAAGAGGACCCCGAACTGATCCACGTGGAACACCACTGGTGACAAGGCTCCAGTCCAAAAAGCAACCCTCCACCACCTCTCCGTCTCCTGCCAGCATCTTAAAAAAAAACTCAATTTGAAGCCCATCAACAGCTAGTTTTGATAATAAATTTAAGTTTAACTTAATTTCTGTAAGCTTTAAGATGACGACAGGACCATTGTTTAAAAAGCAGATTGCCCTAAACTGCTTTTGTATTGCGTCAAGCCCATACCAGCTCGATGTCTGGTATACATTGCTTGGTGACTTCCAGCAAGTTCTCTTTCAGGTGAGAGTACAGGCCACTATGACATGATGATGAACCATTCTTATGGGGCTTGAACAAAATTCAATTGTTTAAGGGATTAGGACTCTTGAACAACCTTGCGGTGATATCATGGAGCTGCACATCACTGGATATAAGATTCACACAGTGGGTGGAGTTAGCACTTTGGAAGATTCACACAAGAAAACACACTGGAATGTGAGACTAACTCACACAGAAAACACATTAGGTAGGAATAATCAAAGAATATTACATTAGGAAATTACTAACAAGAGCGAGCATAGCACAGGATCACCATGCAAATAGTTAGTACAGAAATATAATAAACATATATATTATAAATATTACTCTCTCCAAATACAAAGATACAGTGTCAATGGAAGCACAAATTTACCCTAATGGCATTACCACCCTTTCAAGCCCTAATACAGTTTTGGGCTGTTAACCAATTAAAAATGGTGTAAAAACCACGTTTCTTTAATTCACACGGAACGTAAAGAACCAGTCTGACAAAGAAATCTAGAAACCATTCTGCACACTGAAGCAACCAACTGAAATTGGGCTCCAATGTATACACTTAAATTTTGTCTCAACTGAAGTGAAATCAACCATGATCTTTTATTTATATAGCGACTTTCATGTAATAAAATACCCACATTCACAGGGACATCAGACTGAAAATATTTCATTGTGTTTCCAACACACTAATTCTTGCTGATGACGGCTATATTTGGAATTATACAAGATGGCTGTAGGAATGTAGGAACAGGGAATTAGTCATTTAGCCTCTCAAACTTGTATACTATTCAATGAGGCTATGGTTGATCTGCTACCTCATTCCATTTGCCCTGTACCTCCTCATACCTCCTCATACCTCAGGTAAATTGAAAACTATGCAACTCAGATTGACGATTAAAACAATCTACTTAAAATCAACTACTGTTTTGATCATGTGCAATACAGCTTCAAATGTTAATGAAAATCTGCAAATAGCAGACTAGCAAACATGCACCAATATGTCTAAGAATTGGACCACTTAAGCATCCCATTCAGTCACCCCCCCCCACCTCAGTAATACATTTATAATAATCAGATGAATACTGAGAGTTGGCATTACTGGCACTGGGCAAAACAGCCCTGCTATTTTGCAAGTAGTGAACATTCCCAAGTTGAATGGGATAAATATTCTTAAGGGGATTCTCTGAAAAGGAGAATTCAAAGAAAACATAATGCACAGTTGATGAGGCTTTCAAATGAATTTTGAAAAAGGTTAAAGCTACTCCTGTTAACTGTTTCCAGTGTCTTCTTTCCTTAAAAAAAAAGCATTATATAATACCTGACTAATAGCTTTTGTTTTTATAAATTGTTTAAGTGGAAATAAATTTAAATTTAGGACTTTGATAGTTTCCATTTTGCAGATGAAGTGTGGGTGCTCATATTCCATCATTAGTGCTGAGGTGCTCTCCAAGAGGCACATGAATTGATCGTGATGAGCAAGAGCCCCAAACATGAACATGACATACTGGGGTTTGTAGAGAAAAAGTATATTAAGGAGCCTGAATCCACAACTCGTGAATATTTAACGCATCATACCAAGAGGCAAGGCAATTGCTGTATCAGTAACATGCAATGTTTTGTTTTAAGACTCCTTTTGGAACCAAATATGTAGGAAGAGTTGTTCAATTGCTCAAGCCTGCTCTCTAAATGAGGTAGGTAACATTCCAAAATCATTTGTACTAGCTCACCAACTCCCAACCCTTCGCCAACTCCCCCTACTTTGTTTCATACCTTTTACCCAACAACATCCACTAACCACCTGCAGTCTCAGTCACTCGGACAAGAGAAATTCTGGTTTCTCATATGCTCCATGTGAAACAAAGTACCTTTGTCCTGAACAGCAAGATACGGCTCATTGTCCTCTACTTCCCAAGAGAAAAGAGTTTCTCTTTAAGCATCCCACCAAATTCCTTTTTAAGATCACAACGCGCTATGAAAGGGATCATTCTTACTCAGATTTTTGCAACCAGTTCTCAACGTAATCTGAAAATATTCTCCCACGGAATTAATTTATCGAGTAGCCTACCATAAGGCCATTGGGATTCTCCACACAGGAGTACTTCACAGCTATTAACAGAAGCACGCAGCATACTTTTATGAAGCATTCTTAATGTTTACCTCAAATGGATAATCACTTGACTAGAAACTGTTTGGAAGTTTGCCAAAGCTAGGCAATTAAACACAAATATTTGTCACGCACCTATGTTTGGGTGGGGGACAGAAATAAATATTCTTCAACAAAACGCCATATTATAAGCTTGCCAAAAGGGGTAGGAAGAAAAAGCATCATGCAAAGATAAAATCACAATCAAATCTTATCCCACAGAATGGCTTTACACTTTCATCAAAATCTATAGCCCGTGGCTGTAACAATGAACGGTTCATTTTCAAAGGTTAGGACCAATAGCAAAAGTAATAATCAATCACAGTAACAGCAAATGGGAAGTTCCACTTGCAGTCAGACTTAAAAAATCTTTCAAAAAACATCGTACCGCATGATTGAATTGGAACTAGAGAACAGATGCACAGTTGGTGGAGCATTGCAATCGCAATTTTCTGATCAATACAGCAATATTTTCTTTTGCTTTTTGAAGATTCTCTCTGCCCTCAAGCTTTATTGGTATTGCACTTTGGTGCAGAACAATAAAAATGCTAAAAGTGCTTCTCTACAAGGGACAAGACTTCAATTCTATGCAAGTGGGCTTATTTATTTTGTAATTATTAATACGTCTGAGGCATGTCTCCATTCTGACCACAACATCGTTACTCTAAATTTTCAAAGTCAAAGACATGTGATACACAGATAAATGGAGCAGAATACTGACAAAAGGTGGAACAGAGTTAGAGAATCATACAGCACGAAACAAGCCCTTTAGTCAAACTCGTCCTCTTATAGGGGTCTGAGAGACATGGGCTATGAGGAGTTTTGTGGCAGAATTGCTTGTTAAGCGTCTTGTTAACTGCTCAACTTGCCTCATTAATAAACAACTTCTGGTCTCACCAAATGTACCAAACAAGTTAGATGTTGAGAAAAAAACACCATAGAAACCAAAGTGGGTACTTGGTGAATGCAGTTCGCTTCGTCCTCCGATGGACTCCCCAGGACCTTACCACTAGTAATACAAGTCCTTCCCTGATTTGCCTTTCCAAAACGCAGCACGTCACATTTATCTAAATTAAACTCCGTCTACCATTCCTCGGCCCATTGGCCCATCTGATCAAGATCCCTTTGTATTCTGAGGTAACCTTCTTCACTGTCCACTACGCCTCCAATTTTGGTGTCATCTGCAAACTTGCTAACCAGACCTCATGTTCACATCCTAATTATTTACATAATGACAAAAAGCAGTGGGCCCATCATTGATCCTTGTGGCATACTGCCGGTCCCAGGCCTCCAGTCGAAATGCAACCCTCCACCACCACCCTCTGTCTTCTACCTTCTAGCCAGTTCTGTATCCAAAAAGCTAGTTCGCCCTCTATTCCGTGTGATTTAACCTTGCTAACTAATCTACCATGAAGAACCTTGTTGAACGCCTTACTAAAGTCCATATAGATCACATCCACTAGTCTGCCCTCAATCATCTTTGATACTTCTTCAAAAAACTCAATGAAGTTAATGAGACACGATTTCCCACACACAAAGCATGTTGACTATCCCAACCAGTCTTTGCCTTTCCAAATACATGTAAATTGCTGTCCCTTAGGATTCTTTCCAACAACTTGCCCATCACTGATGTCAGACTCAACGGGCCATAGTTCTCTGGCTTTTCCTTACCACTTTTCTCAAATAGTGGCACCACGTTAGCCAACCTCCAGACTTCTGGCACCTCACCTGTGGCTATCGATGTTACAAATATCTCAGCAAGGGGCCCAGCAATCACTTCCCTAGCTTCCCACAGAGCTCTAGGGTACACTTGATCAGGTCCTGGAGATTTATCCACCTTTATGCTGTTTAAGACATTCACTTCCTCGTCTTGTAATACTTCACTTGACAAAGGGGCAATGCTCCCAAAGCTTGTCATTTCAAACGTCACTATTTATTTCCCCACATTCTCCATTTTCCGTATCCTTCTCCACAGTAAACACTGATGCAAAATACTCATTTAGTGTCTCCCCCATCTCATGTAGTTCCCTCACATAGGTGGCCTTGCAGAGCTTTAAGGAGCCTATTCTCTCCCTAGTTACCCTTTTGTCCTTAATGTATTTCTGGATTGCCTTTGGTTCTCCTTACCCTATTCGCCAAAACACTCATGACCCCTGTTTGTCCTCCTGATTTCCCCCTTAAATATATCCCTACTGCCTTGATACTCTTCTAGGGATTAACTCAATCCTGTCATATATACTTGACATATGCTTCCTCCTTCTTAAACAAAACCCCAACTTCTCTAGTCATCCAGCTTTCTCTTCACCCTAACAGGAAGATATTATCTCTGGACTCTCTCTCATTTTTAAAGGCTTCCTTTTACTTGCAAACATCTGCTCTCAATAAACTTTTAAAAGTTTTTGCCTAATACTGTCAAAATTGGTCTTCCTCCAATTTACAACTTCAACATGTGATCTATCCTTTTCCATCACTATTTTAAAACTAATAGAATTATGGTCACTGGCCCCAAAGTACTTTCCCACTGATACCTTAGTCACCTGCCCTGCCTTATTTAACAACAGTAGGCCAAGTTTTGCACCTTCTCTCGCAGGTACATCCACATACAGAAGCCCTCAACAGTCCCAGTCTATGTTAAGACCCCCTGCTATAACCAACCTATTATTTTTACAGATAACGGAGATCTCTTTACAAATTTGTTTCTCAATTACCCACTGGCTATTGGGGGATGAGTCTATAGTACAATCCCAATAAGGCAATCATCCCTTTCTTATTTCCAAGTTCCACCCAAAAAACTTCCCTGGACATATTCCCAGGAATATCCTCCATAAGTATAGCTGTAATGTTATCCCAAATCAAAAACACTAATCCTTCTCCTCTTCTGGCCCCTTTCTATCCTTCCTACAGCATCTATACCCTGGAACATTAAGCTGCCAGTCCTGTCCATCCCGAGCCATGTCTCTGTAATCGCTAAGAAATCCCAGTCCCATGTCCCCAACCGTGCCCGGAGTTTATCTGCCTTACCTGTAAGGCCTCTTGCACTGAAATAAATGCAGTTTAGTTTATCATTCTCTGGTTTGTTCCTGCCTTCCCTGACAATTAGACTGATGCCTTTCCTCACAATCACCCTGGGTCCCAACACCCACCCTTTACTAGTTTAAATCCTCCCAAACAGCTCTAGCAAATCTCCCTGCCAGTATATTAGTCCCCTTCCAGTTCAGGTGCAATCTGTCCTTCTTATACAGATCACTTCTAGCCCAGAAAGGATTCCCATGATCCAAAAACGTGAATCCTTCTCCCCTGCAACAGCTCCTCAGCCACACATTCATCTGCTCTATCCTCCTATTCCTACCCTCACTGACTCATGGCACTGGGAGTAATCCATATATCACTATCCTCAAGGAGCTCCTTTTTAAATTCCTGCCCAACTTCCTATATTCTCTCTTTAGAATCTCTTCCCTTTTCTTATCTTACATCGTTAATTCCAATATGTACAACAACCTCCTGCTAGGCCATCTCTCCTTTAAGAATAATCTGTACCCCCCCCCCAAAGATATCCTTGTCATGGCTCCAGGGAGGCAACACACCATTCTGATATCTCACTGTTGGCCACAGAAACATTTGGCGAGTGTTGCTGAATAAAGAGACCTTGGAGTGCAGGTTCCTTGAAAGTGGAGTCACAGGTAGATAGAGTAGTGAAGGTGGCATTTGGTACGCTTACTTTTATTGGTCAGTCCATTGAGTACAGACGTTGGGAGGTTAAGTTGTGGCTAACAGGACATCGATCAGGCCACTATTGGAGTACTGTGAAACTTGAAAGGGTTCAGAAAAGATTTACAAGTATGTTGCCAGGGAACTATCGGGAGAGGCTGAATAGACTGGGGCTATTTTCCCTGGAATTTTGGAGGCTGAGGGATGACCTTATAGAGGTTTATAAAATCATGAGGGGCATGGATAGGGTGAATGGACAAGATCTCTTCCCTGGAGTGTGAGAGTCTAAAATTAGAGGTCATAGGTTTAAGGCAAGAGAGTAAAGATTTAAAAGGGATCTAAGGGGCAACCATTTCATGCCGAGGGTGGTGCGTGTATGGAATAAGCTGCCAGAGGAAGTGGCGGAGGCTGGTACAATTACCCATCCAGATGCTTTTAAATGTTGTATCTGAATAGGAAGGGTTTAGAAGGATATGGGCCAAATGCTGGCAAATGGGACTAGATTTAATTAGGATACCTGGTTGGCATGCATGAGTTGGAAAAAAGGGTCTGTTTCCGTGCTGTATATCTCTATAACTCTATGACATACAGGTTGGAAACTGGGCACCAACATCTGAAGACATGCTGTCTGGGCACTGGTCACATGGATCTCAGGTTTACACACACTGGCATCCATTATGTTTGAGTTTCAAAGAACCCTCCTGGCACATCTCTGACCCAGTTACAGTTCACTTCTAAACCTCAATACTGCAGCAACAATCATCATTGCAATGCTGCTGCAAGAACAGTGCACTCAGAGACACACACCTAGCTCACGGATGGGGCCAGGTTGCACTTCTATGCTTTTTGCCCACTGTCACAGAATTCACTCAGTCTACTTGAATGCTCACAGCATCCTTGTCTTGCCTTTTTGCACTTTGCCCTCTCAGCTAGAGATATCAGGTTTGTATTACTTCTGACTTGCCTTGAAGTACAGCACAAATACAAAGGCAAGGAGTTTGTCATAGTCGTCAGCAGGCCTCAGTCTGGTCAAGGCGGGGGAAGGCCTTTGGTCAGGGGTTCCTGGTGCAATAAGTCTCCAATACTAGTCCAGGGCTTGGAAGCAGTCAGCTGCTTGGGGCAGTCAGAATCACATGCTCTCCACCTAAAGGGTGAGGGTGTAAATGTTGGGCAGCCTATCACCCTTCTGGTCTCTTTCTTCCCTACTGGGAGCTGCCTTCCTCCTGCAAAGGGAGAGAGGCAGGTAACTAGGGGAGATAAAAGTGGGTGGGACAGCAATTGTCATTGGTGCAAATGGAGAGGTGTGTCTCGAGTAAGTGATGAAGCAGTGTAACAAGCTTGTGGGGTTAGTGGTGACTGGGTGAGAGTGTGAAAAGGATGTTTCAGGCAAGAGTGAGAGTGGTAGAGCATGAGACTTGGTGGTAGGTGGCGATAGTAGTAGAAATCGAGAGAGAGAGATTTGGGAGAGAAGATGGTGGCACTTGGGACAGTGGAGTGGAGAAGGTCACTGACCCTCTTGTTGCACTGCTGGGTGTTCTTGCAGACAGCTGTGACTGTACTAACCTGGGTGGTAACCCCAAGACCAGGATGGCACAGTCTAGTGCTGTGGTCCTCACTGTTGGGCCTGGGGACACGGAGTGCTGCTTCTGTACCACCCCAATCAACAGGACCTCCAGATTTCCTGCCTGCAAAGTGGGGTGATGATCTCTCCTTGTCTGCTCTGCCCGAGGCCAACATCACGAACCATCCTAGGTCAGCAATGGACTGATGGTGCTTGTCCAGCTGCATGATGGACATTTATAGGCGGCGCTGGGGCGAGACGGCTGGCCAATACTGGGATAGCCACTGAGCTGTGAACTGCTCCAGGAATAGCATGTGGTAAGATGGGGCCAGAATTGGATGTGAGGATGTGCTAAGTGCAAGATAGGTAAAAGGGTGAGTTTGGTCAGATACTCAAAAAAAGAGTCACTCAACTTCACAGTGAAAATCCCTCCAAAAACAAAAAAAAAAGCCTACGCAACTTAGGCTAAATTTTACACTTCTTTAACTAAATCCAAGACATTTACAGACCTGACCACAAAGCCAACAAATCAACTGAATTCAAGATCATTCCAAATTTCACTTGCAGCAAATAGAAAATCAATTAGTTGGAATGTAATATTAAAGATAATAATCAACCCACGTCAGACTGTCTTCAGTCAATTTTCATTTTTTAAATTGCTTACTTAGAAAAGTGGCTCCATTTTCTGCTTGGCAGCCAGTAACAAGGGTGCGTTTAATCCAGTGAAATCCTATTTGGAAGGTCAGCTGCCAAATTTAAACCATTAACTCTGGGAATTGACTCAATTTGTCTTCAGATCACTCCAGCAAGATCAGAACTTTAATTGTTCATTACCTGATATTTGCCTGCAGCCCTCAGTTAGACGATAGCAACCCTCCGCATAGTTTACTTTCAATTTTATATAGAAAAGACATACACAGTCACTGCCAATATGCTTCAGTCACACACAATAGTTCCTGGGGGATTAATGAACCTGGACAAAGAATGATCTTGCCCCTGTTAGCAGTGTAAGCCCACAAACAGGCTATTCACATACTTCTTTGCAAAATAATTTTGAAATACGCTACTGACTAGAATATTTACCTAGATAAGAAATAAGCTTTGATATTCTCTTGTAGCGGAAGGCCATAAAAACACTCAAGGAAAACCTTCCTATTGATGAAACAAGGAGAAGGAGCTTTTGCAGCAGATTTAAAGACTGCTCATGCCACAGTTGACAAAGTGCTAAGGTCAACTTCACTCAAGTGATCGTGGTGATTTCGGTACAATATCATTTCTGTTCTTTTTGATCTACAATGCCACATCTTCTAGGACATGCAAACACTTTCTAAACGACATTAGAGAAATGAAAACAAAATTATGTAAAATTAAAATCCTTGTCATTAAAGATGAAGATATTAGAGTTTGTGAATTTGTTTCTTCCTGTAAACATAATCACCTCAGACACTGGTTTCCAGAAACGATGGCTAAGGTCAAAGTGAAACCCTAGCAGGGTAAGACTTTTACTGCTTTTAATCCTGACCAATTTTGTTGGTTCAGTGCTCACTTGCAATGAAGTGTGTATTTTCCAACTAGTTAGAAAGCACAAACGCCTGACTATGCCACAATGCGTGGGGGTTTGGAGGGGCGAAGGTAGTGGTGGTGGGGGAGAAACGAGAGAGAGATGGGGGTAGTAGTGGAGGTAAACGGGTGATGAAAGCACCCCGACATCAACATTAAATCTGAGATCGAGGTCTTCAACTGGTGAGTGCTAGGCCTGACTTGAAAGTGCAATCAATTGTTCCCCTCATTCTTCACTGAAGTGGGAGTAGGAGGTCCCCCCTCCAGAACTGCAGCCTTTCATATGGTGGCACCTGAACTGACAGTAGGCGAAGTAAAAGAGTGCAGTTCTCAGAAATTCCCACATTGGGTGCCTTTATGTGGGCAGCTCAGTGGTTAGCACTGCTACCTCACAGCGCTAGGGACCCAGGTTCAATTCCAGCCTTGGGTGACTGTTTGCATCGAGTTTGCAAATACTTCCCGTGTTTGCGTGGGTTTCCTCCGGGTGCTCTGGTTTCCTCCCACAGTCCAAGATAAATGGATTAGCAGGTACAGAAATCATGGTCAAACAGCAGAGCTACAGTTGGTGTGATCTGATCGCTGACAAAATAATCATATTTTGCGAACAAGAGAATCCCCTGCAAGTCAGCACCCTGACATCAAATCTTACTTGTGCCTTTTTTATTTTGAGTGCAGCTCCCAAAGTCGGAGAAGGAGAGGATGTGGGAGAAGAGAGATGAAACTCTGAAAGGACAAAATGTTTATACAGTCAATGAAATGAAGTTTTCCTTTGGGTAAGCAGACATTTGCAATTGTTCCTTAGCCCTTAGCAAAACCGATTCAACAAACAGCAAAGCAGATTGTTTTTAGCACCTTAATCCATCTGTGAAGTATAAAGGGATCCTCATCTGGTGAGTGGCATCTTACAGGCAGCTGAATTAGCAGCAATCAAAAGCCTGAAATCCCAAGTCAACAATACACTCGGTGTTCCTTTAAATTTAGAATAACACAGCTTGTAGTATCGGCGATTACTGCATGATTGAAAAATATTTTTAAACATTTAAACGATGAGCCTCAATTTCTAAAGCAACAAATTTATTTGGTCTAACAACAGCAGAGGAAATACACTGGGCTTCCAATATAGCACCCCAACATTTTCTAGGGAAGTAGGATTTCTCCAGTGTGGTATCAAATGATACATCAGGAAGACTTCCAATTTAGTAACTGAGCTTTGCTGACGCAGTAGCAAAACACATTTCAGTTGATTTCAGCTTCCTTACGTTAGGAGCAATGTTAACCTGTTGGTGCTGCACCAGTAAAAGACATAGCTGTGAATTTGCCAAAATGTGTATACATTAAGGAAATGTTGATTAATCTAGGAAACAAATAAATATACACATCTTTTATACTGAACCAGGCATGTTTCTCATTAGTTATTCCTTTATACAAACCTCCTCCAGATCTAGCCTGTGGTCCTTCCCTCACTGCTTGAACAAAGCAGCAATGTAAACAGCACTAACAATGAGTGTCAGGTACTTTTTTTAAAATTAAAAGTGCAGCAATCCATTCAAGAGTTATTGGTTTTAATACAGACCTTTTCCCATTTCAGTTAATAATCAAAAATACAGAAACAAAGAAAAAGATACAGCTTTTACATCAATGAACCTCAAGGACCATAGTATAGTAAGGTCCCAGTCCAGAAATCAAGCAAGAAAAACAAAACATTGACTCTTTAATCACAATGATCAAGTTCCGATCAATATAGAGAACGAAGGGAACTACAGTTGGGCACCAATTTATGTTGCGAAGTTGGATATAGTACTTGTGGATTGGAGGGCAGGACATTAGAATTTGTTTGTAAAATGATGGGGGTGGGGGGGTGAAAAACAGTGTGTGTGATCACTTTAAAGGATGGTGTGTTTTTTCTAGGCTTGGAGACTTTAAAAGAAGTCTGCAGGCAGCAACAAATGCACAGAGTTCTTAAAATTGAAACATTGTCAAAATGCTACACTGTTAGTAAGCAAAACAGCATTCTTACCAAGTTAACAGGCTTTTGAATTTAACCAATTACTTTAAACCAGGACCTAGATGCTAAAAGCCAATTAAATTTAAATCTGATGTTTTTGACAACCTCAGACCAATCCTATTGTAAGAACTAACAGGCCATCAAGGGTATAAAAGAAGAGGGCATTTGAAAATCGGAGAGAGAGTCAACTGTCATCTACCAAGACAACAGCTCTCAGCTATAAAAGAAAGAAAGAATCACTGGGTCTCTCAGAAATCCCTAAGCTGTCAGAGGAAGCAGCATCTAAATAAAAAGGTACCAAGGCACGCTTACCTAATATTCCTGACAAATTCGACAGAGGAAGGCATTCCTGACTGAAAGACAGCAGCGAAGGCAAACAACATTCCGGAAGACTTATCCTGACTGTAATCGAGAGATTAAGTTTTAATTTTTTTATTAATTTGGTTTATACAAGTGGGATTTATATCTATTGGAACAGTATACTATGAGAATTTTGTTTTATTTGGGAATAGTTATAGTAAAAGGGAAATTGTTTGGTTTGTTAGTAGCTCTTAATTTGTTAAGTAAATTGTTACTTGTTGCTTATAAAGTGAGTATCAGGGATTTCTTTCACTTAATCACTCCTTGGTGACAGGCAGGTTATACCACTTTTCACATTTCCTTTAATAGATTATGAGGAGAGACAAGCTTCTCTTCGTGTTTCGATTTTAATTATCAGAGAGGTGGCCTTCTGCTTGGATCATTAATGATCTAGATTTTTCAATCACAATTTCACATTTTGATTTAAACATTACATTTCAGGCAAGATAGTCTTCCCAGGGTAGGGGAGTCTAAACCTAGAGGACACAGGTTTAAGGTGAGAGGGGAAAGATGTAAGAGAGACCTAAGGGGCAACTTTTTCACATAGAGGGTGGTGTGTGTATGGCATGAGCTGCCAGAGATGGAGGAGGAGGAGGCTGGTACGATTACAACATTTAAAAGGCAGCTGGAAGCGTACACAAATTGGAAAGGTTGAGAGAGACAAGGGCAAAATGCTGGCAAATGGGACTAGATTAATTTAGGATATCTGATTGGTACGGATGAGTTGACTGAAGGGTCTATTTACATGCTGTACAACTGACTCTATAACTGGAAATAGACGTGACAAAATAAGTTGAGAGATTATATGCAGTAAATGCTTCTATCTCCATTACTTCAGCAACTCTTTCAAAAGCAACTTTTTACCATTTATAGCTCCTGTATGGCAACAGTTAATGCTCTCCCTCCTATTTATTTTTAGATCACAGAAATGTTGCTTTCACATATTCAGGGAGAAATCAGAAATACTCATTGGATTAACTACATCCATTACTGGTTTGGTTCAGAACTATGGAAAAATATTTCAAAAGCTCTCCAAACCAGAGTTCCAAAATAAAGCAGGAATGGGGGAAAAAAAGCAACAGCCACTGTGGCGATCGGTGTCTTTCTGCCCACACTTCAGGTCTCAGTGTTGGCTTCTTTGAAGTACAACCTCCCAGAATAGCGAGAGAGAGAGAGAAAGCCAAGCCAAGTATTACACTTTGCAATAGAAGCTGCTTATTCACTATAAAATTTAATCGCACTTACAAAGCTTGATGTTATCCAGCTCATAGAAGGGGATTTATGGAGAACATATGGCCCACTGGGTGTCTATACTGTGCCCACGAACCACACTGTGTCCCCGGCAATCTGGTTCACCTGGCTCAGTAAGGCAATACAGTCCTATTCGCCTCGTCACTTCCTACATTATGCCAATGGCTACACCTCAAAAGTCCTTCATTGGTTATAAACCACTTTTGATGTATTAAGAGTCATGAAGTGTACACTACAGATGCAAGTTTTTATTTCATTTTTCTATTTATTCACGGTTGGCAAATTTCAGTGAAGTTTTGTGGACACGATGATATGGAAAGCGTGCTGTTGCTTCATTGGTGAATCAATTCTAAATTAGATATATAGGATCACTCGATATCAACAACTTTATAGTGGAAAGGTTGATAGGAGCTTCATACATGGCCTGAAAATTTATTGTTATTAGGACGTGAAAAACATAGGTAAGGCAACATTTTCTTTTGTCTGTTCCCAGTTGCTGTGCAGTTTGTGGTGTCACAAACTATATTTGTGGCAAGTTTCCAGCACTGAGCTAACTGGATTATCAGAATAATCCAGCAGATTTCCTCGCAATTTTCTACCAGACAAATATCCACAGTTATTGAATTCATTTCACAACTTGCCACCTGAGGTCCTGATCTAGTTTGCTAGTCCAGTTCCAAAAACACTAGGCTTTCCTACCATTCCTCTGTCTATGCAAAACAGTATCTGCCATGACACTAGGAAAGCCTGCTACTTGACAGCAGGGTGGGGGTGGAGTTGGGAGAAAGTTGGAAAGGGACAGGTGCATGTAATTTTGAACAACAGTCCTGACACCTTATAAGACAGTGCGGGGAATATTATTTCATTTTCAGCTCAATAACGAAGTGAATACATAAAGAGGTACTCAATTTCACAGTCACGACTTCCAACTTTGGATGATTCTCCTAGTAGTGGGAATTTGGTTCCAGAACGTACACAATTATATCCAAGTCACTGTAACTTTCACGTTTTGACCATGCCTAGTTAACCTGGTAAAGTTTAAGGTCAATGCAATTAAGATTATAAACTTACATGCTATAATGCTAACTGTGTTAGGATGCCACATTTACAAACCCAATACAGGGAGTGAAGGAAGGTCATTCTATTACACATGGCAAATTCAAATAATTCCATTCAGATTTTCACTGAAGCATAAACAGCTCCTTCAGGCTTGAAAGAAAGCTGACACACAAGAATGATATAAATGGGAGTAGAAATTCTAAATAAATGACATCTCTAAATATTAAAACCGTGTACATAATTTATGGAGTTGAATTCCATCTGCAGTAAGAAGTGAAAATCCTGCTTGCTCAAACATTCGAGAACAGCTTCTTTGCTGCTGTTATCAGACTTTTGAACTGACCTCTCAAATGTTAATTCTGATCTCTCTCTCTCTCTCTCTCTATATATATATATATACCTTCTCTGCAGCTGTAACACTGTATTCTGCACTGTTCTGCTACCCTGATGCACTTTGTACAGGACGATCTGCCTATATAGCATGCAAAACAACACTTTTCACTGTATCTTGGTACATGTGACAACAATAAAATCAAATCAAACTCAAAAGAAAACCTTTTAATTAAATGGTCAGGCACCTCTATCTCTGCTTTGCAAACATACACAATTAATTCACAAGGCTGTGAAATAATGTTGAACATCACCTTTAAGTCAAAGAGCCGACATGCTCTTAGAAACTGTACTGGAAGCAAAAAGAATGTCAATTGTGCAGTATAATGGATTAGAAAATAATGTTTAATTGTAAATATTTCTAATCACAATTAATACTATGCATGTTCCCTTTGCTATGCTGAACTAATTTGAAAAGTGTCAATCCTGGTGATATTGAAAACTATTCTTGATCGATAAATCTCAGGTTGAAAATATAAAAGCTCATGTAAGAGATGAAAATAATAATGTTTTTGCTCATCTGGAATACACCATGCACAATGTGCTACACAAAAAAATGCAACCGTTTAAGGAGCCATTAATTCTCTTCCCCCGACAGCATTGAGGGCTGGATCATTGAACATGTCCATGGCTGAGTTATGGATTCTTGAGTAACATGGGAGCGAGCTTTGGGGAGTCGGGGGGTAGGGTGGGATGGTGAGGTGAAGGGAGGTGGAGTGGATTCAATGGCATATCAGATCAACCAATCTTATTTGTCTTGTGCAGGCTTGAGGGGCCAAGTTGAATCTTTTGCTTAAACTTACAATTAATTGTCAGATGCAAGGGTCTGGTGTGCAATAACAGGATTAGGTGCTAAGGACATGAGTGGTGAAGGTATTCTTCTGATCTAGGGACTAAAGCACATGGTTGAAGTGGAATATCAGGAGATTTATTCTCTACTGATTCTGCTACACCTGACCTAGGAATGTTTGATTCTGATAGGAGGTGCCTAGAAATGGTACTGCTATTCCTCATCTCTACCATGAAAAGTTGTTTAGAATAAAAGGTGAAATTAAATACCTGTCTCATCTCATTGGAGCTATGGGTAAGATTTTTAGTAAACATGGTGGCGTTATAGAAATCAGAGAATCACAAGGCACTGGTTTGTTACAAGTCATGAGATGAGATGTATATCAATCTTTAAAATGAGGATTTCTTCAACAGTATGGGCACTTGCTTTCATGAGGCAGAGGCGCTAGAATTTCAAAATGCAATCTGATATTGCAGCAAAGAAACAGGTTCAATTACTGATACCTTGTGACAATCTGTCATAGGCTCATCAGATACAAAGTAGTAATGTACTTAATAATCAAAACACAGTGTATAAAGAAGTTTAATCTTTACTCTGGATAAATTATCCCTCTGCTGTAACTTTCTAATTAACTATTAAATTTTTAAATAACCAGACAAAAGGCACAGCAGTGTCTCAATAGTTACATCATTACTGCATCTCATTACAAACACAGCCCTGAATCAGGGTCTGCTCTGGGAGATGGAAGTCTCACTTCCCTTGACTTTAGTCAGTTTGTGTCTCTTTACCCAGTTTCTGCTCCACAAATTAAACACTTTCTACAAACTCCAAACTTGCAGTGGAAGTGCACATCACAAGTTAATGTTTCCTGTTTTGGAAGAAGTAATTTTCATAGCCAAAAAATGAAAAGAAACTGACCACTCACTGGAATTACTCAAAATAGCTGTAATGATGAAGGCCTTATTTCCACAAAAACTTCAATTACCAACACATTATTCCCACACTGGCTAAGGTTACCATGAAAGACTCTTCATCTCAACATCTCCCCTCACCTGAGGCGTGGTGACCCTTAGGTAAAACAACCACGAGTTGTCTCTCTCTCTCTCTCTCGTTAGAGAGCTGCCCTATGGTCCTCTGGGACTATGGTGACTTGGCTTTACTTACTGTTTGTACACTGTTCACGTGTAAAGGGGAAAACACAGAATCATAGAATCCCTAGTGTGGAAGCAGGCCATTCGACCCATTGAGTTCACACTGACCTTCCAAACAGCATCCTACCCAGGCCCACTCCCCTACTGTCCCCATATGTCTGTACTTCCCATGGCCAAATCTACCTAGCCTGCACATCCCTGGACATGATGGACAATTTAGCATGGCCAATCCACCTAATCTGCACATCTTTGGACTGTGGGAGGAAACTGGAGCGCCGAGAGGAAACCCACGCAGACACGGGAGAATGTGCAAACTCCACACAGTTGCCCAAGGGTGGAATCAAACCAAGGTCCCTGGTGCTGTGAGGCAGCAGTGCTAACCACTGAGCCACTGTGCCGCCCTGATCATACAAACTCAGGGAGAAAAGCAGTCTAACCAGACCCTTGAGACTACTGTGTCATGTAATTTGGCCATAACTGATACATACTCTCAATCCGACTTATCAGTCTTTGCCCCTCACCTCTCAATATCCTTACCTGATGAAAGGCATTGATCACTGTCTTGAAAGTTTCCATAGATGTTTGAGACAGGAGTTCAAAATTCTGATTGGCATTGAATAAAAAAACAAGGACGTCATAGTTACAAATCTCTCATCAAGAATAGTGTAACCAATTCTGGACACTACACTTTAGCAAGGGGGCAGAGTACAAAAGGAGGTTTAATCAGAATGATACCAAGAATGGGGGTTTTAGTTAGCAATGGTCATGAAGGCAGTCATCATTTTTTTTTTTTTTTTAAGGACTTGAGATTTGAAGGTTTATGGAAAAGCAGATTTATTTCAAATTCCGTGGATACCAGGATTGTCCTTTCAAGAAAGGGTCACTTAAAAGATTACTTTTGACATTGGACATTTTTTTTAAACAAGATATCTCTTGGAAATCACACTGTTTCAGCTAATTACTTGGATACAGCTACCAGATAGCTAGTTTTTAAGCTTGAACAATGTTTTGGATGTAATGGGCTTTGGTATCCAACCTGCAGAAAATCTTCCCAGAACAGTTCTTCAATTTCTGACAAAAGAAACCCTTCTTGTGCATCCATTGTTATACCTGGAACACTGATTTAGGTGCTCCTGTGAGAAGCCACTGAATTACCTAGCCTGCAAAGACCCTAGAGACAACTGTACATCTGTCCACACATGCAAAAAAGCCAGCTCTCTGAACATTCCATACATCGTCCTTTTTACCTACAAGAACTAACAATAACTAGCCAAAGGTGTTAGTCCCCAAAATGAATCTGCAGTGAAAATCTTTACTTTTCCTTTAAGGCTGCATGCAAGGAGTATGCTCATGCATGTTTGGAAGTGTGCATGTGCCAGTGAGAGAGAGCATGGATGAGGTAGTAGGAACTGCAGATGCTGGAGAATCTGAGATAACAAGGTGTAGAGCTGGATGAACACAGCAGGCCAAGCAGCATCAGAGGAGCAGGAAGGCTGACGTTTCGGGCCTAGACCCTTCTTCAGAAATGGGGGAGGGGAAGGGGGTTCTGAAATAAATAGGGAGAGAGGGGGAGGCGGATAGAAGATGGATAGAGGAGAAGATAGGTGGAGAGGAGACAGACAGCTCAGAGGCGGGGATGGAGCCAGTAAAGGTGAGTGTAGGTGGGGAGGTAGGGAGTAGATAGGTCAGTCCAGGGAGGACGGACAGGTCAAGGGGGCGGGATGAGGTTAGTAGGTAGGAGATGGGGGTGCGGCTTGAGGTGGGAGGAGGGGATAGGTGGGAGGAAGAACAGGTTAGGGAGGCGGGGACGAGCTGGACTGGTTTTGGGATGCGGTAGGGGGAGGGGAGATTTTGAAGCTTGTCAAGTCCACATTGATACCATTGGGCTGCAGGGTTCCCAAGCAGAATACGAGTTGCTCTTCCTGCAACCTTCGGGTGGCATCGTTGTGGCACTGCAGGAGGCCCAGGATGGACATGTCATCTGAGGAATGGGAGGGGGAATTGAAACGGTTCACGACTGGGAGGTGCAGTTGTTTAGTGCGAAGAGTGTAGGTTATCTGCAAACGGTCCCCAAGCTTCCGCTAGCTTTCCCCGATGTAGAGGAGGCCACAACGGGAACAGCAGATGCAGTATACCACATTAGCAGATGTGCAGGTGAACATCTGCTTGATGTGGAAAGTCTTTTTGGGGCCTGGGATGGGGGTGAGGGGGGAGGTGTAGGGGCAGGTGTAGCACTTCCTGCGGTTGCAGGGAAAAGTGCTGGGTGTGATGGGGCTGGAGGGGAGTGTGGAGCGGACAAGGGAGTCACTGAGAGAGTGGTCCCTCTGGAAAGCAGATAAGGGTAGGGAGGGCAAAGTGTCTTTGGTGGTGGGGTCGGATTGCAGATGGCAGAAGTGTTGGAGGATGATGCGTTGGATCCGGAGGTTGGTGGGGTGGTACGTGAGGACGAGGGGGATTCTGTTTTAGTTGTTATTGCGGGGAGAGGATGTGAGGGATGAGTTGCGGGAAATGTGGGAGACACGGTCGAGCGCGTTCTCGACCACTGAGGCGGGGGAAGTTGCGGTCCTTGAAAAACGGAGGACATCTGAGATGTACGGGAGTGGAATGCCTCATCCTGGGAGCAGATGCTGCGGAGGTGAAGGAATTGGGAATGGGGATGGCATTTTTGCAGGAAGGTGCGTGGGAGGAGGTGTATTCTATGGAGAGAGAGAGCGTGTGGATGCCCGTTTGCCTGCAAAAGTGTTTGCGAGCACGAGTGTGTGCTTGCGAGTGCTTACGTGAGTGCGCATGTAAGAGTGAGTCAGTCAGCAAGTGATTTGCAACTAAAGTGCTGCCTGATAGCAGTGTCAACAAAGTCTTCCATTGTTTCACTAATGATTGAAAGTAGGATGATGGGGTGGTAATTTTGTTGAAAGAATGTGTCCTGCTTTCGGTGAATTGCACAGACCTAGGCAATTCTCCATGCTCTCTGTTGTAGCTGTACTGGGACAGCTTGACTAAGAAGCCCAGGTTTTCAGCACTGGGGCCCACAACCTTGATTGTATCCAGCATGCACAGCCGTTTCTTCATATTACTTTGAACAAATTAAATTTGCAGGAGACTTGCATCTACGATAGTGGAAATCTCATTAAGGGAGACAGAGGCGGATATCCATTCTGGCTGAAGACTGATGTTTCATGTAGCTTCCTCTGACTTTTACGCATTAGCTATCTAATGGCGCGTCATTCCCAACTGGATGCACCAACAATACAGTGCGATTATCTTTGGTTTTACCATCACTTTCCCCAACATGGAGGATACAGATTCTACAGCCAAGGGTGGGCAGTGGTTGTTAATTTTGAAGTGTATCATTTCCCACATATGGCTGGATGCCAATAGAACTTTATGGAGTTTGGTATCAATGCGGAGGTCTTTCAGGACCATTCCCACCTGATTGTATCAACTGTGTTGCAACCTCTGGTGGGTCTGTCCTGCTGCTGCGGGGACATGGCATACCAGGGTTAGTAAAAGGAGTCGTCCGAAAGGTATGATTCAGTCTCACAACACAGTCAGGCTGTGGGGCAGCTCTCAGTTTTCCCACTATTGTCCAGCAAGTTCCAGAAGGCAAACTCTCCAGAGTCATGCCGGCTGGGCGTGCCTTTGTAATGCCTACCTCGATGCCAGCTGGTCCCTTTTAATGTCGAGACACACCACTGCTGCATTTTTCTCTATCATTTCTAGAAATTAGCCATCTGGAAGTGGAGCACAGTGTGAAATGAATTTGGCAGCCTGACAATTTGTAGATTCAGCATATAGCACTGTCGCCATTACTTGTGCTGACAGGTACTATGTCCTCTGCAAGATGATGCTTTTGCTCTCTCATCTCCAGTTTAACACTTGATTTGACAAAGGTCAAAAGAAATGCAATGTCCTGGCCCTGCATACAGATGTCAGAATACTTGTCAACACAATATGCTCTTCATGTGATACTCAATCCATACCCACGAGAAATATTCCCTCTAAATTTCAGATGACGGCACTATTCAGTGTGAAATCAGCAAACTCTCTTCTGTGATATAATTTAATAACCTTCAGCAGTTCAGATGCAAAGCAAGACAACTGCACATCACTGCAAGTTCTAGCCAACTAGCACTTCTAGCAAACCATTCCTTGGAAGTGGTGTTGCAGCTAGACAGAGTAGTGAAGGCAGTGTTTGGTACACTTGCCTTTATTGGTCAGTGCATTGAGTGTAGGAGTTGGGAGGTCATGTTACAGCCGCACAGGACATTGGTTAGGCCACTTTTGCAATACTGCGTTCAAATTCTGCTCTCCCTGCTATAGGAAAGATGTTGTGAAACTTGAAAGTGTGCAGAAATAATTCACAAAGATATTGCCAAGGTTGGAGGGTATGAGTTATAGGGAGAAGCTGAATAGCCTGGGCTTATTTTTCCTGGAGCATCAGAGGCTAAAGGGGCAGCCTTATAGAGGTTTTATAAAATCATGAGGGGCATGGATAGGGTGAATAACCAAGGTCTTTTTCTTAGGGTAAGGGAATCCAAAACTAGAGGGCATAGGTTGAAGGTGAGAGGGGAAAGATTTAAAAGGGACCTAAAGGGCAACTTTTGCCACACAGAGGGTGGTGCATGTATTGAGTGAGCTGCCAGAGGAAGCGGAAGAGGCTGATACAATTATAACATTTAAAAGGCATCTGGACGGGCATTTGAATAGGAAGGGTTTAGAGGGACATGGGCTGAATGCTGGCAAATGGGACTATGTCTGTTTAGGACGAGTTGGTCAGCATGGACGAGTTGGACTGAAGGTCTGTTTCCACGCTGTACAGCTCTATGAATCTACAGCAGCATAAATGTGTTTGTTTATTGGATGGTTATTAACGATAGGATACATCAACATATTATCCCAGTTGAAATTTTATTTGTTAACCTCCCTCACATACATAGAGGCTCAGCAATTACTTCTAGCTAGCTCTTTAGGTCAACATGTACAATTCAACAACTTCAAATTGAGATAGCAACATGATAAAGGTGTGAAAACTAAGCTTTATATCATTCTAAAAACTGCAGTGCCGATTTGACTGCATGGTAATCCTTTTACATCCGAAAAAGGCAGACATAAGTTCAAGGTCCACTCAAAATCTAGAGTAATTTCTAAACAACCTGATTCAGGGATGTTATTGCACACCTCTGGAACAAGTGAGATATGAATCTGTCTCTCCTGGCTCAAAGGTAGGGACACTACCACTGCACCACAAGAGCTTCAATATTGTTAATATTCCTGATATGACATAACTCAGATTTAATATCATGAAGAAGTGTTGCATTGTCAAGGGATAACGTATTTAATGATGTTAAAGCTACTCATAAGATGCCCAATTGCCTAAATGGACCTAAAATGATCCCATGACATTTTTCTATCGAGAGTAGGTTCCCTGATCCTCAGTCAGCCATCAACCACAATTAAAAACAGATTAGTTGGTCATTTGTCTTGTTTGTAGGACTAGTGAATCAGAATCTCTACAGCGTGCAAGCAGGTCATTCGGCCCATCGGCTCACACCACCCCTCCAAACAGCATCCCACCAAGACCCAGCTTTCCCCCCTGCCCACCACCCTATCCCTGTAATCATGCCTTTCCTATGTTTAATCCACCTAGTCTGCACATCCCTGGACACTGTGGGCAATTTAGCATGTTCAAGGGCTGAATACCCTAATGCTGAACCTACGGTCTTATAAAAAAAAAGTGTGTAAAAAAAGTGACTGCACTTTGAAGCAATTCCCTTATTGTAGCTATTTCAAACACCCAGGGGCATAGAGACATACAGCACAGAAACAGACCCTTCGGTCCAACCAGTCCATGCTGACCATAATCCCAAACTAACTTAGTCCCATCTGCCTGCTTCTGGTCCATATCTTCCAAACCTTTCCTATTCATGTACTTATCCAAATGTCTTTGGAATGTTGTAATTGTACCCACATCCACCACTTACGCTATGAAAGGAGAAGTTGTATTATTATAGCCTTATATCATCCATTTAAAAGAGGTGCAATACCGATACTACAACAAAAAGACAGGAAACCAATATTGATCAAAATTGAGACAGTGCAGCATCTGCAAAAATAAAAACAGCAGTGAACTGAATGATTGCATATGCATCATCTGTTACACAAATACTATGATCCTTTGAAACCATCAAGGGGAGGAATTGCCAAGTTGCCTTTCTAAAGAGATGTAGACAAAGCAAAAACTAACTTTAAGTTGCTACATTACAATAATTCACAGTATAGAATTTGTTGTACAACAGTTCATCAACATGCACAATGTTGATTTTGAAATGCTGGCCGCAAAAAAAATGGGATAAAATTACTTGGGCTGAAAACACAGATCAGAAGAAATGAAATCTGGGGAGAGAGTTGGATTATCCAAAGCAACCATTCCAACACAACGCACGTTTGTAAAAGCCTGCCCTGAAATACAGTCAGTTTAACCTGTTCAACAGCAGATTTCAATCAATTACTTAGATTAAAAACCCAGTCGAACTCAGAAAATCATCTTAAAAGCTTAACCCTCAGACCACAGCCATGTGTTGCTCACCCATCTGTGCAGTACTGTATTGTACTGTACAATCACACTCCCATCCTTTCGGGCATACTATTCAGAGATACTAGGCTCCCACACCCATCTGTAATGTAAATAAGAAATGGGCATGTCAAAAAATGCATATAAAATATGAAAGACTGTGTCCATCTCTGGAAATCTCAGCCTCTGAAGGCAGTAGAGATGGGGTCAAAGAATATTTTTAAAAGTGGAGGTAGATAGATTCTGGTTAGGTAGGGGAATCAAGGGTTATGAGCGATAAACAAATGTAGATCACACAGATAAGCCACACTCATTGAATGGTGAAGCAGACTTGAAGAGCCTCCTTCTGCTCCTAATTTAGTGTCTTTATAATTTGTGTATAGCTTTTACTTTTTGGCATAAGAATGTAAAGGATTGTCCTCTCAAATATTTCTTCTATAAAGACCAGCATTTATTGTTCATCCCTAACTGCCTTAGGAGGTGATGGTGATAGGCTGCCTTCTTGAATTGTGCCGGTCATGTGGTATTATCAAGAAGGGAGGGCCAGGCTTTGATCTGCAACAGTGAAAAAACAGGAAAGTGTGCAGTTTGGAGGAGAACTTGTAGCTAGTGCTGTTGCCACTCGTCTACTGTCCTTGTCCTTGTCCTTCTAGTTAGTAACGGTTGCAAGCTTGGAAGGTGCTTTCAAAAGGAGGATTGGTAAGCTGCTGTCGTGAATCCTGTAAATGCTGCTGCCTCTGGGGCTTGAGATGGTGGAGGAAACGTATATTTCAGGAACGGGACAAGGTGCCGGTCAAGTGATGGTGTCAATCTTCTCAAATGCTGCACTCATCCGGGAAAGAGAATTCCATGACATTCCTACTGGTGCTTTACAGATTGTCAGCAAGCTTTGCGGAGTCAAGAGGCAAGATACGCCTTGCAGAATTACTGACTTCTGACCTGATTTTGTTGCTGGAGCATCTTGTCTACTTAGGTTTTCAGGCCACTGGTAATCCCCAGGATGCTGATCAATGGTAATGCCATCAAAATCAAGAGGCACCATTCAATATCAAGAGACAATGGCCGGATTCTCTCTTGTTGGGGATGATTATTAGCCCGCTGGTGGCATGAGGATTACTTGGGACTTCAGAGCCAAAGCCTGAATGTTGTCTGGGTCTTTCTGCAGGTAGGCACAGACAGCTTCATTGTCTGAGTAGTTGTGAATAGGAACAGAATACTGTGCAATGAGTATCCCCACTTCTGACTTTATGATTGACAGAAGGTAATTGATGAAACAGCTGAAGAGGACTTGGCCTAGATCACTACCCAGCGGACGTCCTGCAATGTCGTTCCTGGGCTGAGATGATTTCCCTTTAACAAGCACAATTACCTTCCTTTCAACTAGGCACAACTCCAAAAAGAGCAGATTCCCGCCGACTTCACATCTACTAGGCCCCTTGGTGCTACACTCGGTCACATACTGCCTTATGTCAGGAGAGTCAGTCTCACCTCACCCCATTAAATTCGGGTCTTTTAACCATATTTGCAGCAAGGCTACAAGAGGAGTTTGGAGCAGAACCCTAAACGAGCACCAGTGAGCAGGTAATTGATGTCCAAGATGGTGCTGTTGACAGCATTTCTGGCTGAAGATGCCTGTATATGTTTCAGACGTATCCTTTGCACCGATTGTATGGCTCCATCATTGAGAATACGGCTGCTTTTTTTTCCGAACCACCTCCTGTTATTTGCTCAATTAACACCATCATTCACAAATGGATAGGACAGGCCTGCAGAGGTGAGATCTAATCTGTTGGTTGTGGATTGCTTTCCTCTGTCCATCACATGCTGGTTTGCAGAAAAATAGCCGTGTTGCAGCATCACTAGGTTGACATCCCCTTTAAAGTAGAAGATATGCCAGATGCTGATCTATACATGGTCTCCTCAGCTCCTCACTGAACTCAGGAAGGTCACCTAGTTTACTGGTAATGACAGGGTAGAGGACAGGAGGTTACAGATTATAGTTGAATATAATTCTGCTGCTGCTGATGCCCATAGTATCTCATGGATGCTCGGTTTAGAGCTTCTAGATCTGTCCTAAATGTATTCCATTAAACACAATGATGATGTTACATGGTAAGTTGAATAGTGTTCTCAGTGTGAAAGTGGGACTTGGTCTCCTCAGGAGCTGTGCAGTGGTCATTTCTATCAATACTGTCATGGACAGATGCATCTGGAACAGGTAGATCAGGAAGTACAAGGTCAAATAGGTTCCTCCGGCTGATTTGTTTGCCTTTACCTGCCACAGGCCTAGTTGGTAAATACATGCCTCAGCCAGCAGAGGCAGTAGTGTTGTCAAGTTGCTCTTGATGGATGTTAGATGTCTCTTGCCAGAGTACATTCTATCCCTTTGCTACCATCAGTCCGCTTTCTAAGTGGCATCCAATATCAGGCAGCACGGTGGCTCAGTGGTAAGCTGAACCAGCGACCCGGGTTTGATTCCATCCTCGGCCAACTGTCTGTGTGGAGTTTGCATGATCTGCGTGGGTTTCATCTAGTGCTCAGGTTTCCTCCCACAGTCCAAAGACGTGCAGGCTAGGTGGATTGTTCATGCTAAATTACCCATAGTGTCTGGGGATGTGCAGGCTAGGTGGATTAGCCATGGGATATGCAGGGTTACAGAGATAAAAGGTGGTGGGGGCTGGGTTTGGGTGGGACACTCTTTGGAGGGTCAGTGCGATCGGTTGAATGGCCTCTTTCCACACTGTAGGTTCCTTGCCTATATGTGACTCGATATCAGAAGACTTCATATGGTCTAGAGTTAATGATTAAATGTAAACTTTGTACCAACAAACATGTACAGGCTCAAAGTATCCTGCAAAAACATCAATCCTGGTCTATCTGATAGCTGATCCACTAAACTTTTGCAAAATGAGGCAGGTGTCAATAATGTTAATCTCATATAGCCTTTTGCAACACTAATATAGAGCTACCAACAGCTCACTGATTTAGATTGTCCGTTCTCAAGTTAGAGGCTGTGCAGATAAAGTAAATAAAACAAATGAGTTACTAGCTCCCTACTTCAATTCATACCAAGGGTATTTGTTATCATGTTAGAGTCTGAGGTGGGTGAGATACCAGCATCTCAAAACATTGTTTTTGTTCCTAAGTGGCTGGAAAAGCTCAGCAGGTCTGGCAGCATCTGTGAAAGAAAAAACAGAGTTAACGTTTCGGGTCCGGTGACCCTTCCTCAGAACATTCTGAGGAAGGGTCACC
>NC_063356.1:13328138-13328959 GCF_021869965.1 Rhincodon typus
GTGATCTAAACTGCAGTAGCATTTAGTTCGGCCATCTGCACCACTGCCTTTCCCTGCAACTTTGGTTCAGGAGAGGGCAACTTGCGTTCTCCTCTGGTTTACCATCAATTACATTCTGTGGTCAAGCAGGAAATCTATTTCAGTTGGCATAAACTTTCCTTTCTCTCCCTGGCTGAAATGAAGTGTTCCATCTGGCAGTCTGGCTGCAGAACCAGCAAAACACACCCACTGACAACAAGTCACATTCAAGGTCAGTCAGAACCACAGTATGAACCCACAACTCGAGCTGACAGTCTTACTTCTACTGAAGCTGCTGTGCTCCTTTAATAGTGGAATTTTCTGAGACTATAAAACAGAATATTCCAGTTTCAGAGTTTCAGTTCAAATAACTTATTTGTATTGTGCCATTAATGTAATAACATGTCCCAGATTATTTTATAGAAGCATTATTAAAAAAAACCAAAGCACAGAAGATATTAGGTCAGACAACCAAAGGTTTGGTACAGAGGGATTTTAAGCTTTAAGAAGAGACAGAGACGGAAAGGAAAGTAGCTGGATGGAGAGGTATAGGGACGGAATTCCTGGTATTTGAGAATCAAGTAATTGAAGGTACGGTCACCAACGGCTGAGCTATTATAATTGGAAATACATAAGAGGCCAGAGTTGGAGGAGCACAGATATTTCAGAGGGTTGTGTGGCTGGAAGAAATTAGAGATAGAGATAGGGAAGGATAAGATCATTGAGGGAACTGAAAACAAAAAGATGAAAATTTTTAAAAGTCAAGACATGACCAAATAGTTAATGTAAGTCAATAAGCTACG
>NC_063356.1:13329059-13393198 GCF_021869965.1 Rhincodon typus
AAATATAAGATCGGTGGGCGACAAATGACTGGGGCTGGGAGTGGGGAACCGGGTGGGGGGGGGGGGGGCCACTGGGGCGAAGATACTACAGGGGCAATCGGGGAACAAGATTTTGACTGCGAAGCCGCATGTGCAGTTTGAGTATCTTTACTTATGTTTTGTCTTTGAAATATTCAGAAACAGTGAACTACAAGTTACAAAAACTCATCTAAGCAATTCCTAGAAATTATAGTGCAGTGGTGATACCTGGGAATCTTAAAACAGAAAAAAAAAATCAGCTTGAATGGAGTGGTGCGGGAAAAGCAGCGAAATTTAAAAACAAAATGCTGAACAATCGAAGAATTAATCATCTTCAACATAGGCAGCTTCTGCAGTGCAATAATTATCAGAGTGCAATTCTTCGGAATCAGCTATATAGTTCTCAAGCGTTGGGTATTTAAAAATCACTGAAAGCTGAATGACTGATTTACACAGCGTGTTTAAGCACATTTCCCCCAAAACCTTCCCGAAAGTTGTTTCTTCAAGGCTACAGTTCTTCCTTGACATTCAGATGATAGTTGCATACTGCTTGACCTTCATTCTTGCAGTTCAAAATGCCATCTGAACTGATGGATTAAATTACTTTCTTGCCATTGCTCTCAGATATCCATTCTACTCTATTTCTGGAGCAAGCATTCTGACTGGCAAACACTGTGGAACTAGATTAATTTTCACTAACTACCTGTTGTTACACACTTGACATGCACTTGTATTGCAGGTTTTCATTAATTCACTATTCTGTGACTTAGCAAGATATTCCATATGGCAGTGTTTCAAACAAAAACTCAACTAGCACACATTGATCTCTTTGAAAAATGGAGTCTCCTAACTAAAGCAGCCTCATCCTTATGACAGCTGCACTTTAGAAGCTGAAGAGCAATAAACAGACATTCCTTTAGTAGGCAAAATGTGTCATACATGACACGTACGTCATACAGCAGCAAAGTGAAAACATCTTTGCCCCAGGATATTGCTGAGTTTCTCAGGCTAGTGTCCTAGGCCTTGCCATTTTCAGCTGCTTCGATGACCTTCCCTCTTATTGTAAAGATCAGATGTGGGGATGCTCATTTATGATCTTTGTTCAATGCAGCTTGCAACTCTTCTGGACATTGAAGCAGTACTTGGATAACCTTCAGGGTTGGGCTGTTAAGTGGAAATATTCATGCTACACAACCATCAGATATGACCATGTGACTTTGATGGTTGAGATGGAACTACCATCCGTTACCATAAACGTTCTGGGCCAGGAGTGGACGTGCACCACTGACCAGAAGCTGAATTGGATAACTACGGCTACAAAATTGGGTCATAAACTGGGAATTCTGCAGAAGCCTCTCACACCTCCTGATAGCCAGTTTTTGGGCAATCATTTACAAAAGTGTAAAGACACAAAACAGTATTGAACACCCTCCACTCACCTGGTTAAGTGCAAATCCGAAGTCAGGACAGAAGCTTAATGCCACCTGGGACAAAGCAGCCCACTTGATTGGCACCCAATACTTTAAACATTCACTCCCTCCACCAGCTCACAACAGCTGCAGTGACGACCACCTACAAAGACATACTGCAGCAATTTTCTAAGGCTCCTTTGACATCACCTTCCAAATCTGCAACATTTATCATGCAAAGCAACGGCAGCAGACACTTGGGAACAGCATCACCAATTGTACTTGGAGTCCAAAGATATGCAGGTTAGGTGGACTGGTTATGCTAAACTGCCCTGTCGTGTCCAGGGATGTGCAGGCTAGATGGATTAGCCATGGGAAATGCAGGGAGGCTGGGTAGAGTTGGGTCTCAGTGGGATGCTCTTTGGAGGGTCAGTGTGATGGCCTGAATGGCTTCTTTCTACACTGTGGGAATTCTATTACTCTAAGATTCTCTCTTGCTGATACTTCATTTTCACTGGGTCAACATCCTGGAACATTTTTCTGAACAGCACGGTGGGTATTCCTGTCTTATGGACTTCATTATTTCAATATGGCAGCTCACTAACCACTTCTAAAAGGGCAGTGATGGATGCAGTTAATATTAGCTTAGTTAGCTCAGCTGAGTGGACCGATAGTTTTCAATGCAGAGTGACTCCAACAGTGTGGGTTTGGTTTCTGCTCCAGATGAGGTTACTAAGAAGGACTCTCCTTCTCAACACCTCCCCTCGCCTGGAGCGTGGTAACCTTCAGATTAGACTCACCACATTCTAGTGAGAGAGCAGTCTTCGGTCTGAATGAAGTGTAGCGACTTTACCTTTACCTTTTAATACTGACTTTAATATTCATTATCCCGTGAAATGGAGACAAATTCCTAAAAACCAAAACTGTGAAGGTCGCCAATTCTCTTAAATCAAAGCAAGATTTGGGAGCAAAACTCTGCAGGGTTGCTTTGCTTTCATTATTGACTGCTAAAGCACAACAGTGCAGGAATTCTTCCAAAAGAAGATTTCATCATCTTCATTTAAGCTTGTGTCTCACTGGTATTGACTTAGAATTACATTTTTAATTTAAGGTTTAGGAAAATGCATGTTGCCAGCTATTTGAATTGCTGTGTTCATTTATTTAATTCACTTAAAATGAAAGAAGTTATGTGTATTACCTTCTTAATTTCATTATAAAAAGAAAAACATTTAAGTTAACTGCTTCTGCACACTCAAATGAGAACTAACTAAAAGAACAAATACTCAAGGCACCAATCTAGGCTCTTGCATCAAGCAGAATAAGAGAAAGTAATTTTCTATAGACTCTGCCTCCTTATTCTTTGTTGCCTTGAAATGTACAATCACGATCACACAATTGATCCTTGAATTGTTTAAGTAAAACCAAACTGTTAAGTGGATACAAGTGGCAATTTGTTGCAACCTACACATTTTGGAGGGAGGGGAGACTCATGATTGAAACAGATAGGAAATATAATCACTTACTACCGCAACTAAGTATCATACATTTGGTTCAAACATTCCAATGGTATTTCTAAAGTATTTACAATTTAATTTAAACATAAAAATGATCAGAAATCTGAAACTCCACTTGTGGAACAAAGTACTCATGTGCAATGATATTGTAAAAAATGCAAAAAAACAAGTATTTATAAAGAGGACTTACAAGCAGCAATTTCAGCCCGGTCAAGATTCAAGACCATGCCTGTAAACCAATGCTTGCTAGTACGCTTTGTAATTAGCAAAATTAAAATTAATGAAAACCAAGAAAGGCAAATTTTATTTAAAGAAAATGTACATGCTTTTAATCAGCTAAGTAGATGTCTTTTTTTGCTTGATTTATTAAATAGCTTTGCTTCTTATAATACACTAATATATGCTAGTTAATTGTTAGTTTCAAGTCATGCCAATCTTATATGCCTAAGCTATGAATCAATAGTCCAAGTGATAAGTTAGATTTGCCACTCTTTTGATGTAAAAGCTCCATCCAGTAGTTAAATGAAGTTCAACTTAAACAAAAATGTATTAACTTGAGACACAATTTTAACCAGTGGTTAACACAAATATAGCGTCCTTATTACCAATAAATCGCCGTCCAGTATTGTGTTAAACATATACGTTTTGATGGCAGTTGGGATCAGCACAGTGTATATCATGTATGGTTTGGCATGGTCTGAAACTAGCCAGTAAACCTGGAGTGACTGAAGCAATACTTAAAGAGGCACTTGCCTAGGGCTAAGATGATCCATGAGATCTATGTGCCAAGTCAATTGCTTAGAGAGATTCCACCATCAAAATTGCTTCTCACTGTTTTTTTTTGTCTCATCACTGTCAGTAAGCTTTACTTTCTTCAAAATGGTGCTATTTATTAAGGGTTTCATTTATACACAGCCATTACAGGAAGGGTAATTGCAACAGCACCTTGAGTAACCAGCACGTAGAGCAGCTGTGCCTATCAAAAGGCAGCAGGTAATAGCATACCTTACAGCAAGGCATACTGAGCACAGAGTGCGGAGGACAGAACTCTTGGATCTGTCTGAACAGTAGTACATCAAAAGCCTTGCACTTGCTCAGGCAGACTGCTCTAGGCCTCATGCCAGCAGGTCAGTCGCTGTCAAAGTCATCTAAGCCCTGAGCATCTTTGCAAATGGTTCCTTTCAGTTTGCAGCAGGGGCACCTCCAGTCTACAGTATATAGCTGCTTAAAGAATCAACTCACCAAACCTGTTTACCAGGGCTAAGTAGTAAACTCTTCACTTTCAAATAAATATACTTTATTCATTAAAATATCTTTTATATACATAGTCACTGAAGTTGTTCAGTTCTATACAGTAGCACATCAAGGAAACAAACATTGGTTTTGACTCTATCCAGCAAACAAACCAAAGGCATCTCTTACTTGTACAACACTATATTGACATACATTTGAGGCAACGGGAAGGTCCGATAACTGAATGGATCCCATTTAACTACGGCTGGGATAAGCAGTAAACATTAACCAAAGCCCAGATAAGAGAGCTTGTGAATTTGCAATGGTTGCAGACTTCCCTTGTAACATCACTACACATATGCTGTTAGCAGGGTGCCTGAAACCAACATACTTTAAAAGAAAAGCCCAGTCCATTAACATACATCTAAGGGGAAATTCTAATTCACTTAAAACCCACTCAAAAGTTAAAATCAGGCATTTGGCAGAGAAAAAATACATGTAAATATGTGGAATGTTTATTCAAGCAGATGGCCTCTGATAGACATACGCCATCTCAATAATTCAACTACCCAATAATGTGGCAAGACAGTGGGCATGTGGGTGCATGCATGTCACACATCTCCTTCTGAAATGTGCCTTTACAAAGGAAGTCTGGAGGGAGATGCAATGGTTTTTGTTGAAGTTCACCCCATGCAGCTGAGACGCTGGACCGCGATAAACATCGACTGCACCTGGAGGGCCATCAACTCAGTGAAAGGCGCCCTTTGGTCTGCCTGAAACTTATTGGTCTTCAGATCAAGGAGTTGACCCCAACTGAGTGTTGCAGACCAGCACATTCCAAGGTATAGGACTATGTGCTGAGGGATGCACTAAAGCTTGGGGTAGCTGCCGCCGCCAAGGTGCAGCGGGGTAAAAGACCACGGTATGAGGTCTTCCTGAAGGTAAATGGGGGTCTGTTCAGTTTATCAGACCCTCCTAGTGTGTCAAATGTATGTAAATATTAGTATTGTATGTGTAAGGGAGGTCTTTGGTTTTGTGTATAGTTAAACTCCAATGCTTTGTATTTACTTGATATGCAACTATGCAGAAATAAACCACGTTTGTGCCAATGAAGATGGACAAGGATTTTCTTTTTATGAATAAAGTTTACTATGAAAAAAATATTAAGGTAGAGTCTAGACTAACTTCTTTTTTTCTTATTTTAAAAAGGTGTTGTATGTTGTGCTCCAGTTGCAATTCAATTGATCAAAAAGCAGGCTTGAAACAAAACATTTTTTATTCATACTCTATATTTAAAATACAGACAAAATAAAGAGATAAAACTGAAAAGTTGGCTTAACTGTAAACATATCAAAATATGTAAGAAAATAACATTTTAACTGCTACTAATTAACTCTTCCAATCTAGTAACATCCCATTAAAATTACCCTTGGCAAAAGCAAATTCAGTGGAACAGATTGTCTCACATGAAATTCTAGCAGCAGAAAGAGAAGGCCAGCTCTTCCAGCTGTAACAGAGAGGGAAGCTTCCAAATCCAGTTTCAACACCCCAGCAAGTACTGAAAACTAAAACTTAAAAAAAATTATGGTTCTGTGGGAGCTTGACATCAGCCATTCAGACCACTTCTACTGTTTAAACTTAAAAAAAAACCAAAGCCTCATAAGCTATTTACTTTATTGGCTTTGAAGCAGAACTGCTTGGCACCTCTGTCTCAACCATTCTTCATAAAAAACCAGGACAAAATACACCTCTTAAAGTCATAGTATCATCACAACACATTGTAGGCTTTGGTGTCTAGGGAAGTCTGGAGGTTCCTCTCATGTTCTAAAGATGTACTATATGCTGAGATTTGGACAGGCTGAGTGAGTGGGGCAAATGCACGGCAGATGCAGTATAATGTGGATACTGTGATGTTAATCATTTTGGTAACAAAAACAGGAAGGCAGATTATCTGAATGGCTAAAAATTGAGGGGGGAATGTGCAAGGGGACCTGGGTGCCCTCGCACACTATTCGAGTGCATACAGGTGTCACAGGCAATAATGGCGGCAAATGTTATGTTAGTCTTCATTAGCGAGAAGACATGTACAGAGGTGGGGGTGTCTTGCTGCAGTTACACAGGACTTTGGCGAGATTGCATCTAGAATACGGTGTGCAGTTTTACTCTCCTTGTCGGAGGAAGAATGTTCTGGCTCTAGAAGGGGTGCAATGAATGTTTACCAGACTGATGCCTGGGATGGCAGGACTGACTTGAGGACAGGTTGGACTAGGATTACATTCGCTGGAGTTCAGAAGAATGAGGGAGGAATCTCTTAGAAACCTACAAAATTCTAACAGGACTAGATAGGATGGATGCATGAAGGATGTTCCTGACAGTGGAGGCATCCAGAACAAGGGGGCACAGTCTAAAAATAGAGGATAAACAATTTAGGCATGCGATAAGGAAAAATGTCTTCATTCAGAGTGGTGAGCCTGTAGAACTGGCTATCACAGAAAGCAGTCAGAGCCAAAACACTGATTTCAAAGAGTTGGAAATACACATGGGGTGAAAGGGATCAAAGGATATCGGGGAAAAGCAGGAACATGCTGTTGAGTTGGACGATCAACTGTGATCACAATAAAGGTAGAGCAGGCTCAAAAAGGGCCTACTCCTACTCCTAGTTCTATGTTTCTATGCTGCATAACCTCATTACAGAAACCAGCAAGAAGCAGATATAGCAGACATGGAAACCAGGGATAAGGCAAAGAATCAACAGAAAAAGGAAGTTCAATTTAATACCCTGCATCGAGACAGTTGGGGGACAAACTTTTTTGCTGTGATGATTCTGATAATTTAGCTATTTTTCTGTTCAAAACACTTTGCATGACCACCTTAGTCTTCTGTTAAAGAACATTTGACAGCCTCTCACTCAACGATGCTCTGATTAGACAGACCCAAGGGCTAGCATTAAATGAAAAATGCAGGCCAAAATGCCAAATGTAATGAAGGTGGTGATTAATTTAATGGCAGACATATTAGCTTCAATTCATCCATCACCCAACTGAACTTTTATTGGGTCTTATTAAAACAGGTTTTGGGTCACAGTTGTCAGTTCAATTGGCTATAAGTCTGGGACTCAGTTCATAAATAAACACCAAGACATGTACCTATTAAGAATGGGTGTACAGCCCTTTAAAGTTATTATATTTATAAATATTTTGCACAGAAAAGCCACAAACTAAGAGACCAAGTAGATCATCTATAAAAGCTTCAAAATAGAGAGGGATAAGTTGCTTTGGCAAGCATTAAGAAACGCCCACAACGCAAAATTGTTTGAATGGCTGGGTTAGTCAATTATAGACTTACAATGTGAAACCTTCTATAGCCTATCAAGTACTGGCTGGTTTTTTTTCCCCAACATTTCCATATGTTTGGGTGTTTCTCCTCAGATTGGGGGGGAGTGGGTAAATACCACAACAAGTCTGTTCTCTCGGACATTAGCAATCAAGCTTTATGAGGTGAATGTTTGAAAGTCTACTCTTACACTGCATTTACTCTCTGTCTGGATAAAGGAAACCCAGAGGGAGAAGCAGCCAACATACAGCCAGACTCAATGTGCAGCTGTTGGCTCGATGTGCAGTTGTTGGCTCATTCAGCTTCTCTCTCCTTGTGGATCACTGTCCTGAACAAAAGCACACAAGAGGTTGTGAAAGATGCTCAAACTGGGTGGAGAAAACCAGCTCACAAACTGTACACTCTCCAGTTAGTCTTTCATAGAATCCCTATGGTGTGGAAACAGGCCCTTTGGCCCAACAAGTCCACACAGACCCTCAGAACATCTCACCCAGACCCATCCCCCTATAACCCACCTAATCTACACTTCCCCGAACACTACGGCAATTTAGCACAGCCAATCCATCTAGCCTGCACATCTTCGGGTTGTGGGAGGAAACGGGAGCACCCGGAGGAAACCCACGCAGACACCGGGAGAATGTCCAAACTCCACAGACAGTGGCCTGAGGGTGGAATCGAACCCGGGTCCCTGGGGCTGTGAGGAAGCAGTGCTAACCACTGAGTCAGCGTGCCATCTTGCACATTTGAAGTTTTTTTTTGGCAGTGTCAGAGGGTGGGGATGTTGGGAATCTTTTTTTAAATAGACTTGTTGACTATACTCAAGGAAAATTGTAACCGCCTTTCTCTACTTATAAAGTTCATTCTACTTTGGGAGGTTCTGTGCCACATTAAAAAGGTTCAAGTTCTGTCTTGTGGATACTGAGTTTTAAGTTTAGGGTAGCTTAACCACTTGGCTTGAACCTTTACGTTAATCGAGACGCAAGTTTAATTTGAGTTCGTAAAGGATTTCAACTCATTTTCCTGCATATAAATACTAAAAAACTAATACATTGATTTAGAAGTTCTATTTCAAACAAATGAAATTGGATGTATACCTTAAAAATATGTTACTAGAAATATGTTTTAAAGACTATTGGAATTTTTTTTGAAGGCTACTAGCACATGAGATGCTGGTGTCTCTGGAAAGGCCAGTATTTGCTGCCCATCACTAAAACGTCCTTCAACTGAGTGGCTCGCATAGACCACTGCAATGTGCAGTGATGTCACATTTAGGCCAGACCAAGGCCAGCTAAAGACAGCAGATTGGATGACAAGTCCTTTCCTAAAAGGACTAAGTATAAAAATAAAAATAAATGATAACTTCTTTAGTTTCCAATTTCAGATGTATTAATTGAATTTAAAATGACACCAGCAACATGGTGGGATTTGAATCCAAAGCATTAGCCTGTGACCCTAGATTACTAAAATGTAGTAACATTCCAATTCTTAAAAAAAACTCATTCACAGCACATAGACGTCCAATGATTATTGCTCATCCATAATCACGTGAAGGGGAGTTGAGCGTCAACCACATTTCCATATGTCTAGAGTCACATGTCAGCCAGACCAGGTAAAAACAGCAGTTTCCCTCCTTAAAGAACATTAGAGACCAGATGGATTCTTCTGACAATAGGCAATGGTTTCATAGTCATCATTAGACTCTTAATCCCAGTTTTTTTTTATTGAATTCAAATTCGAGCATCTGCCATGGCAGGATTTGAAACAGGATCTCCAGGTCATTAGATTATTAATCCAGAAAATCAGGTAATCTAATGATAATAACACTAGCCAATGGCCTCCCCTTGATGCCAGTCTCTGCCCAGTATGAAGTAATGATGTATCAATCAGCGTATGGTACCCCAGTTTAAAAACAACTACTTATTCAAAATACCTTACGGTGGCAGGACTGCTGCTTTCTGGGTAGTGGTTCTGCTACGTTTTCCAAAGCAACGGCTTTTGTGAAGTATAGCAGATATTTAGATACCTAGGAGTACAGGTTAGGCAGTGTCATTGAAGAAAGAATTTTTCATGCTAAAGGGCAGATTATGGTGCTAGTTAACTATCCTTAATTCTCTTATTGGGTAGCAAATTGATGACCATTTTTCTTCTCACATTATGGTAACTTCCAAATACAGGTCAATAACCAAGTTGAAACTAAACATTGATGTTATGGCAGGAAAGTCAATACGGGAGGCATTCGAAAAGGGCAATAGTGAAGTGAAGTGCAGTGCCAACATGTCCCCATGAAAGTAAGGAGTGGAACAAGTACAGAGAACCCTGGGTGCCAAGAGATACACAGGATTGGATAAGAAAAAACAAGAAAGCAAGCTTAAGGTAGATACCAAAGGCTCAGAAATGACAGATGCGCAAACAGTATACAATGTGCTGGGGCCGCTTAAAAAAGATAAATTACAAGAGCAAAGAAGGGGCATGACGAAGAACACTGGTACCTGTTATAGGAAGAATATTACTAAGCTGGGGGGGTTCGGGAAGGATTTGCCAGGATGTTGTCTGGTTGGACTGGAGGGTTTGAGTCATGAGGGAGGGCTGGATAGTTTGGGCTCCCCCTCCCCCTCCCAACCACTGGATCATAGGATATTGAGGGGTGTCCCTCCAGAGATTTATAAAATCATGAAGGATAGGGGTAAGGTGAATGGCAAGTGTCTTTTCCCTAGGGTGGGGGATTTCAAGACTAGGGGCATATTTTTAAGGTGAGAGGAGAAAGACTTAAAAAGGACATTTTTACACAGTGGTTCATGTGTGGAATGAACTTCCAAAGTGGTGGATGCCAGTACAGTTACAAATATTTAAAAGACATTTGGATAAGTTCAATAATAAGAAATGTTTGGAGTGATCTGGGCCAAGCACAGACAGATGGGATTAGTTTAGTTTGGGATTATGGTTGGCATGGACTGATTGTAATGAAGGGTCTATTTTCATGTGGTATGACTCCATGACTGTAATGTTAAAGGAATAATCAAAAGGGGTTTTGAGAGTATATTAGGTGCAAAGAGATAACTGGGAAACTGTACGGCCCATTAGGGACCAAAGAGGTAATCTGCATGTGAAGTCAGAAGGCTTAGGTGAGGTTTTAAATGAGCATTTTGTATCTGCATTTATAATAAATAAGGATAACGTCAGCCTAGAAATCAGAGAGGGGACAGTGATATACTTGAACAAATTAGCGTTAAATAGGAGGAAATATTCGTGGTTTTTGCAGGCTTAAAATTAGATAAACCTCCAAGCCCAGATTAGATGCATCCCAGGCTGCTGTGGGAGGAAAGGGAGGAGATTGCATGCACTGACACTAATTTTCAAATCCTTGCAGGCTACTCATGGGATGCCAGATGACTGGAGGACAGCTGATGTGGTTCCATTATTCAAGAAGGGTGGTAGGGATAATCAGGAAACTACAGGTCAGAGAGTCAACATCCTTGGTAGGAAAAAAAAAATTCTGAGACACCAGAATTAACGTCCACTTGGAGAGACAAGGATTAATCAAGGATAGTCAGCAGGGTATTGTTTGGGGGAGATGATGTCTCACAAATGAAACTGAATTTTGAGAAGAGGTGACCAGGTGAGTTGATAAAGGCAATGCATTTGATGTCGCTGACACGGACTTCAGTAAGGTTTTTGACAAGGTCAAAAATGGCAGACTGGCTAAAAAGATAGCAGCCCATGGAATCCAGGGCAATTTGTCAACTTGGATCCAGAACTGACTTGGTAGCAGGAAGCAAAGGGTGATGGGTCAGACAGCATGTAAGAGAGACTGGATGTCTGTGTCAAGTGGTGTACCATAGGGTTCAGGACAGAATCCTTTGCTGGTTTTTGTGCACATGAAATGACCTTGACATGAATGTAGAAGATCAGTAAGTTCTCAGATGACATGAAAATTGATGGTGTGGCAAAGAGCAAAGAAGAAAACACCTTAGATTACAAGATAATAGACTGGCTGGTCAGATGGGCTGAACTGCAGTAAATGTAATTTACCCCTGAAAAGTGTAGGATGATGCATTTTGAGACAGGCATGGGAATACATTATCAATGGTAGGACCCTAGGAAATACAGAGGATCAGGTGGACCTTGGTGTGTATATTCACATCCTTGAAGGCAACAGGATAGATGGGTAAAAGGTATTTAAGAAGGTATCTAAGATAAGTGCCTTTTATCAGTCAAGGCACTGCAAACAACAGTAAAGTCATGTTCGAACAGTAAGTTAGTTAGGCCACACTATAAGGGAGGATGTGACTGCACTGAAGAGGGTGGGAACAGATTAACCAGAAATGATGCCTAGGCTGGGGGTACGGGTGTGGAGGAGAATGGGGAGGGGGCTGGGAAGGTGGAAGAGAATCTGATTGATGTGTATAAAGTTGAGGGGCACAGACAGTTTTGATAAGCTTTATCCCCTTAGCAGTGGGATCAACAAATACGGGCTACAGTTTGAAGGTCAGGAGCAGGAGGCTAAGAAGGGACTTGAGGAAAAAAAAAATCTTTTCACCTAAAAGGGCTGTGGGTATTTGGAACTGACTGCCCGAGTAAGGTGGTTGAAACATTTAAAAGTACTATTTAGATGAGCAATTGAAATACCACAGCTGACAAGACTACAGGCCAAGTGCTGCTAAATGGGAAGATTAGATAGCTGTTTGATGACCAGCACAGAGACAATGGGCCGAACAGTCTCTGTCTAAGCTGTAAAACTCCATGCATACCATCTGCAGGGAGAGTCAAAGTTTGACGTCAAATTAGGACAGTGCTTGGATATTTGACATCAAAAATGGAAGTTTCAAACCACAATAAATTCAGAGAATCCAAAAGGCTGACTTTATGCAGCTGTAAGCAGTTATCATTTACATCAGAGGTCAAGATAGAAAGATGAGAACACAGTTATAGCCATAAAGAAAAAAGGTCCATTTCCCACAGATACTGAATCCTAGAATGTCAAAGAAGTTAGCAATGGGTGCCTGTAATTCCCTTAACTAGACCAATTATTAAATGATTGCTTTTTTAAAAAAGCTAACATTTCTTTTGGAAGAAGTTGGCCATTAGTATAGCGTAGCAACAGTTTTGATGAGCAAATGGAAAATATTCGGTGATAGAATGATGGGAAGAGATAAGAATTTAAAGGAAAAAAAACACACGTCGCATTCATATTCTAAAAAGAAAAGTCAAAATCCCTGCCCGTAAGGCTGACCAATCTTCCAGATAAGCTCAAACTAGAAAATCCAAAGAGAAAAAAGTACAGAGATTAGAATTCCAACAATCAGAATGAAACAGCTATAGGATTTGAAGGAAAGGAAGACAGTAATTCAATGTGTTCTTATTTACCCCCGGATCACAAGACAGACAGACATTTAAAGTAGCTCAGACAGCTATGGAAGAACAAGTAAAATGCAGTATCTTTTAAAAAAAAAGCATCTTAAGCCTCTAATTCCTGACCCTGTGCTTTGTTAGGCTTCAAGCCATTTCGCCTACCAGTCACAACAACTTGTATCAAATGCAAACTGAAAGAACTGCAGATGCTGTAAATTAGGAACAATAACAGAAGTTGCTGGAAAAGTTCAGCCGGTCTGGCAGCATCTGTGAAGAAGAATCAGAGTTAACCTTTTTGGTCTAGTGACCCTTCTCCAAATGGTTGATTCTAGGGGCAATTAAAGGGATTGGGTGAAAACTTCAACAGAAGAATCCAAGCCTGGTTAGTTATGGACAGAGGTGGGGAAATAGGCAATATTGGCGATTTTAAGGATCTCAGGGTCAAATAGGATGCCAAGGATGTGAACAGTCTGTTTCACCGACTGGCTAACCCTCTACAATGTCCAAAGAATGAAGTGTGTAGCAATGATCGTGACTTTGTCCTTCAGTGTTTCAACTGGGAGAGAAGTTTCAGGGCGATGATGGCACAATGGTAACATCACTGGATTAGCAATCCATATTTCCAGATTAAAATGTTCTGGGGACATGGGCTTGAATCTCACCACAGCAGACAGTGTAATCTGAATTCAATAGAATCTGGAATTAAAAATTGGTCTGATGGTGACCAGGTAACTATTGTCACTAATTATCAAAACCCACCAGTTTCAGTAGTGCCCCTTTAAGAAATTTGTTGTCCTTATCTGATCTAAATGTGACCCCAGATCCAAAGCAATGTGGTTTACTCGGTACTGACCTTTGAAATAGCTAAGCAAGCCACTTCAGTTGTTAAGCCACTACAAAGTCTAAAGAAAAAGGGGGAAAAAAACCTGATTGACCAGCTGGTATCAACAGGAAGCGAATTGTTCCTTACAGACAATATCCTAGACACACCATCAATGTATCTGAATCATAGAATCCCTACAGTGTGGGCACAGGCCCTTCGGCCCAACAAGTCCAGACCGACCCTCACAGGGTCCCACCCAGACCTGTCCCCCTATAACCCACCTAATCTACATATCCTGAACACAATGATCAATTTAGCATGGCCAATCCACCTAACCTGCACATCTTTGGACTGTGGGAGGAAACTGGAGCACCCGGAGGAAACCCACGCAGACACGGGGAGAATGTGGAAACTCCATACAGACAGTCGCCCGAGGGTGGAATTGAACCCAGGTCCCTGGCGGTGTGAGGCAGCAGTGCTAACCACTGAGTCACCGTGCTGCCCAAATGCCGCCCTGGATGAGTCCTGGCTCACCAGCAGGGCAGACCCACCAGAGGTGGCAGCACAGTTTGGAGGGAGTTTCCTTGGGCATAGTCAAAATTGACTTCTGTTCCCATGAAGTCACATGGCTTCAAATCAAAACATGGGTAAGGAAACTTCCCACTGCCTCTCAGCTGGCAAATTAGTACTTCTCCAGATTGAACATTATTTTGAGGAAACATCGAGGATGGCAAGGGTAAAGAATATACTTTGGATGGGAGACTTCAATGGCAATCACTAAGAGTGCTTAATAGCACCTCTACTGACTTAGTTGGCCAAGCCAACAGGGCACACCTGCTAGATGGGCAGGGAGAGACATACTTGACCTCATCTTTATCAATCTACCTGTTGTAGATACCTCTGTCCATGACAGTAGAGGTGATCACTGCAGAATCATTGTAAAGATGAAGTCCTGTCCCCTCATACAGAATAAAATACATTGTGTTGTGTGGGACATGCACCTTGTTTTGAGCAGATTTAGCAACGTATCTAGCAGGGCAGCACAGTAGCTGTGGTTATCACTGCTGCCTCACAGCACCAGGGACCCAGGTTCAATTCTGCTCTCAGGCGACTGTCTGCGTGGACTTTGCACTTTCTCCCTGTGTCTGCGTCAGTTTCAGTTTCCTCTGGGTGCTCCAGTTTCCTCCCACAGTCCAAAGATGTGCAGGTTAGGTGGATTGGCCGTGCTAAATTGCCCATCATGTCCAGGGATGTGCAGGTTAGGTGGATTAGCCATGGGAAACGTAGGGTTGCAGGAATAGGTCTGGGTGGGATGCTCTTCAGAGGGTCAGTGTGGTCTCAATGGGCCGAATGGCCTGCTTCCATACTGTAGGGAATCTATAAATTCAACATGCGGCATCCATGAGATGCTGCAGGCCATCAAAAGCAGGACCACAACATGCAACCTTACGGGCCAACATATCTCTAACTCTACTACTACTACTACTACTACTACTACCACCAAGCCAGGAGATCAACCTGGTTTAATGGAGGCTGTTGTCAACTCTCTATCATTGCAAAGTGATGGAAAGGGTCATTGACAGTGCTATCAAGCAGTTCTTTCAAAGGAACAACTTGCTTGTTAATGCTCAGTTTGCGTTCTGCCAGGGCCACTCGACTCCGAATTTCATTACAGGCTGGGTTCAACATGAATAAAAGAACTGATTAGCACAGATGAGGTGAGATAACAAAAGGCATAATTGTCTGAGTATGGCATCAAAGAACCTGAGCAAAACTAGAATCAATGGGAATTGGGAGAAATTCTGTCAGTCTGAGTCGTAGTTGGCACAAAGGAAGATGGCTGCGGTTGTTGTAGGTCAAACATCTCAGTCCACATTTATCACTGCAAGGGTTACTCAGCATAGTGTCCTAGAACAAACAAGATTCTTCAGTGACCTTCCCTCTATAATAGGATCAGAAGCAGGAGTGATAGTTAATGATTATACAATGTTTTTGACTCCTACTGAAGTAGTCCATGTCAATATGCAGCATGACCTGGACAACATCCAGACTTGGCCCAATAAATAGCAAGTAACATGTTTTTCCAACAAGCGATAATCCAATTATTACTATTTGACATTTACTGCTGTTGAATCCCCTAGTACCAACATCCTGGGAATTATCATTGACCACAAACTACACTGGACAAGCCACATGAATACTGTGGCTACCAGCACAGTTCAGAGGCTAGAAATTCTGTGGTGTGTAACTCGCAAATGCCTGTCAATCATCTACAAAGCACATACCAGGATCAAGGTAGAATACTCCCCCACAGCACTCAAGTTCAAAGCCATCTAGGACATTATAACCTCTTGATTAGCACTATCTACTGCTTTCAACATTCATACCTTTCATCAACATACGGTGGCAGCAGTGTGGGTGGTGCCACACACCAAGGACTGCGGCTATTCAAGGCAGCAGCTCACCATCATCTTTGCCAAGGCATCAGCGGCAATAATGGCCTTGTGCTATTATTGCTGACTACTAATCCAGAGACCAGGTCGTCACGTCTGGGGAGCCGGGTTCAAACCCCGCCACGGCAGAGTGTGGAAATAAAAGTCTGAAATTAAGAGTAACAATAACCAATGAACATATGGTTCACTAACGTCCTTCAGGGAAGAACATCTGCTCTCCTTACCTGGTCTGGCCTATGTATGACAGCAGACCCACAGCAATGTGGTTGACTCTGAACTGCCCTCTGGACAATTAGGGATGGGCAATAAATGCTGCCTAGCCAGCAATGCCCTCACGCTGCGAATTAATGAAAAATGCTGGCCTAGTCAGCGAAGTCTGCATCCCATAAACAAATAAATAATTCAGCTCATCCAGTACTGTACATCAGACAAACAGAGCCACTGATCAGAGACAGTGAGGGGTCAGGGAGTGATGGTGAGCTAAAGCTAAGCCATTAGACACTGTGTTCTCCAATGATGTCCGTGAGGAGCAGCAGGTAGATGGAGATAGAAGGGTGCCAAGGTAGATGTTCAGGGAACTGGACAGTGCCATTAGAGTGTTAAAGCATCTTGTTTTTTTTTTTAAAAACATTCACATCGCAAAGGTGTCCTTCTCTGGTCTTTCATGAAACACTTGTGGGTGCATCTCTGGGCCTGAATGTCCACATTCGAGACCCACCTGCCCCAGAGGTGTATCATAAACTGTCCGAACAGGTTGCTTAAGAAAAACTTGCACCCTCGGGGAGTCAGGGTCAGGACAGAAATCACAGGCCCTAGGCTGCTCCTCGCTCAAGCCCCTGATCCAAGTACAACAGGGCCCTTACAGCCCTGGATCCTGAATATTCTAACTACCTGCCCCGGGTCTTAGGGAACTCCAGAAATTAACACAGCAGCAGGAAGAGAAGCCAGAGCTTTCAAGTGATTGGCGAACATTAGTCATAACATGGAAGTCTCTAAAATTCCAACTGAAGATGCTGTTAGCACCTTCGCAAGACAGGCAAATTTTCATTTTTCACCTTAAAACCAACAGCAACGCGTTCAAAACTTTATGCAAAATTCCTTTTTTCTTGTTACCATACTGGAGTTAAATAGCTTTTAAACTGATAGTGGCAGAGTGCACTGCTTCTCTTTACGCACTACAGAGGACTGTGTTCTGCCACCATTCAGGACCTATATAGGCAGAAATAACACAAAACAGAGAAGGTCAGCAGCCAATTTGCTGCCTGTGCAGTTGCTGCAAAATTAGCATCTGTAGCTGTCTGTATACACTGGGATGGAACACACTATAATTAAAACACGTCATGGTACATAGATTACATGCAGCAATGGGGTTTCCTAGCAAACAGATGTTCTCCTAGCTCAATGAGATTGCAAAATTCAATATTCCAAACACTGTTCATTCAATATCAGAAACTCAATACAAATCCCAAATTACTCGAATTTGTTCCTTTGCTTTAAAAAGGCAGGCTCTGGATTCTACTGTGTTCATGGCCGTTTATCCATTTAACTACTTTTCTCAAATTGTAGTTTCACAAATCATATACATCTGACACGAAGAATACAGCAGAATCAAAATGTAAACCAAACTGTAAATAAAACAGATCATTTAGTCCATGGAATGCATGGCGTCCTTTTTCCCCATAAAACACCCAAACTCATCCCACACACAAGTCATTTGAGCTTTTAATACTTTTTTTTTCCAAGCCACTATGTAATCCCCTAAGGACTCTGATTCAATACTGGTTTCTGGCAGAGAATTATACATTCTAACTACTCTGTAGAGGTTTTCTCCCCCCCTCTAATTATCTCAAAACTCGTGCCCTCTTATTACCTTCTCACCAAGCAGTGGAAACAAGCTATCAATTTAGATTATAAGGTTTGAAGACTCTCAGCCATCGAAATAGCTTATCTTGTGAAGAAAACTAACTGCATGTCTCTCTTCATAGCTGTAACATTCCATCAATGCGGCATCTTCTTCATTGTCTTTGTATTTCTGACCGTGGGCAATCAAAATCTGAGTGCTCCAACTGAGGCTTGCCTTGTGCGAGATCAGAATCATCTTGGATGTTTGGCACAAAAGGTAATTAATCAGCTTTATTTTTGCCAGGCAGACTAAAAGACTCTCAGCCCATAGCTTGAAAGGGAAATGCACCGGATAATTCAGAAATGAAGTAACAGCTGGAGCAAAACCAATCGCTTCAGTGATTACCAGATGGAGGACACTGCTCACCACATCCAGAAGACATAGCCCACTGCATCTATTACTCAGAACAAAGTAGTGCCCACTGAGTCTCGACAGCAACAGTTACTGCTCCAGGCTCCAGCAGAATAAGTGTGCATGCTAGCTCAGAGGCACATCTTAGGAGCCCGGAAATTCAAAGTAGCAGATGCACTAATAGTTGCTTCTCATTGAAGGGCATCACAGATTACAGACACTGCTGCTCGTTTCAACAGAAGTTTCTGCAATTTTTAAACTTTATTCAATACACGGCTGGAAAGCAAGATTGGGCAGTATGAAGGTTAACAGCAGACTACATTATTAGAATACATGACTCTATTCCAAACCTGTAGGGAGCAAAGCCAAGTATTGTCAAGTGCTTTTATGGTTACTGGCAAAATGCCAAAAGGGGGGAAAAAGGTGCATGCATAAACGAAGAAACAGGAGCTCAGAAGCTACAACCTTGGGAATCTTTCCAGATTAGGAAGTAAAATTCCTCCAGCTGTCTCACAGCTATCTATTCCAAAAACAATTAACATTTCAATTCGAATGATCCAGTGTGGTCCTCTATAGTTCAACAAAGAGAAGCAGCAGCTAGCTGCTATTAAGATTGATTTTAAGACGGCAACATGATTGTCATTTAAATGCAGGCCATTTTCTGTTGTGAACATCGTTTAAGATTCAGCAAATGTACAATAATCTTGGATTTTGAAAGCAACATTTAAACTTTACAAGCAATAACACTATTGTTGTCAACAGGGAAAACAACTTCCAGCAGTGCACCCTGAACATCTAATGGTTGTGATTTAAATTAGAGAAAGAAGAAGAAATTTTAACTAGTGCAACAGATTAAAATGCCGCCAAAAACATATTTTTCTAACAAACAGTTATGTTTTTACGAAAAATTCACAGGATCTACATTAGCCAGGCCAACATTTATTGCAATGCCGTAAGGTCACTGAAAAGGTGCCAATGTGCCACCTTTCCGAATCATGGCAAGCATATCAATTTGGTACAGCTGACTACCTTGTTAGGTAACTTAAAGGTCAAACACCTCACTGCAAGTCTCGAGTTTATAGCTCAGCTCCAAGGAGGACAGCAGATTGCCGTCGTAAAAAGACATTAATAAATTAAATCGGTTTTTAATAACAATCAGCAGTTTCATGGTCACCACTCTGATACTACACTCGCTTTTAATTCCAGGTTAATTTAATTAACCAAATTCAAATTCTCCACCTGTCATGGTAGGATTTGGACTCATGTCTTCAGAGTAGTCCAGGTCTCCCGATCACTAGTCTGGTGGCAAAACCACATTATGTAACTGATGGAATGTGGTATTTTGAAAGGAGATGAAATTGATCTCATCGTCTTAAAAATACCGTCTTTAGGGTCGTCCTTTAAACAGCTCACCTCATTATGACAGAGCAAGTCTGCAGGGGTTTGCTCTCAGTTGATCTAACTTCTTCAAACAAGTTATCCAGTCAGTCAAAAATAGTCATAGGCACTGAAAACATTTAATAAATTTGGGAATTTTCAGCTATTTCATTGTTATTATTTAGTTTTCAAAGCAGCAAGTTTTGGTAAAAAAAACAGAAGCCATCATTATTCTAGACATTCTGTGACAATACTGTATATTGATGTGGAAAATAGTCAATGCCAGAGGACATAAATTTATATACCATGCACAAACACGAAATAGACTAAAATAACAATCAGCCATCAGTGGGTGCGATAAGTGAACGTAGCTGATTTGCATGCATCTCATGCCCCAATGAGACTCTGCAGAGGGACTTCCCATTATCCAGCAGCCAGTTCCTCAACAGGTTAAAAATAAAGAGTAAACAAGCTGTACTATAGGGCACTATATCTGTAACTATCCCACTGTGTGGTACAGTAGCTGGCTGTTAGCCACTATTCTTCATTGTTCAATTGGTGATTTTCAGGCAAGTTCAGTCTTACCATTTCTTCAATAATGCAATCAAAGGGTTTTTTTTTTGGGGGGGGGGGGGGCGGGTGGGGGGAGGCAGTAAAATGGAGTTCAGGCCACTATCACATCAGCCATAATTATGGCATGCACAGCATGTTGAAGAGGCCACTCCTGCGCCTAACACACACGCTTGCTCTACAATGACATTCAAAGGTTTGGAGAAGTGATGCCCATACATGAATAGAGAAAAAAAGAGTGTAGATTGGTACTTCTTGGGCCAGTGCTTTCCAGGCTAATTCTAGTTCCCAATTGACTTCTAAGCTGCTCTAGTTAAGGGACTGCTAGAATCTTCTACTTTACGGAGCCTGCTACAAATGCCCTTTAATCCTAAACAGGCAAAGATTCTTAATGACGTGACACAACCTCTTAGGTCTTTTTTAAAAAATATTCAAAAAATGGATTTCATACTGTTACAGATTAGAACATAGTCTCAGCAGGCAGACACCGCCACAATCAAGGTGACAAATGGGTTGCTGCATTATGTAGCATACAAGCAATAAATTACCCTCCACACTAAATAATTGTTCAATTGGAAACTTCACCTTGAATTACAAAGGCTGATATAATGTCAAGCATGCACACAACTTAAGCTGGAGAGCAAAGCTAATCAATTAGACATTAATGGAAAGACAATCTAATGGTCTAACAGGTAGGTATTTGGTCTACAATTGCTCACCGTATGTGTTATATCTACATCTGCTTCTATACAGAAGTTGAAAAATATGGTCGCCAAGTGGGCGCAGGGAAGATCTTTTGGAGTAACTGATTCAAAGTGAGATGAATCCCAGCAAAAAAAGCAAATCCTGCTCGCGAGGAGAGGTCAGGTGCTGCCCAGCTCAGCAGAGGGGCACAGAAAATACACAAAAATACAACACAAAGTGATTTCACATAAGGCTGCTACATTTTTTCCATTGGTTTACTCACGTCTGACATACATGGGAAAAAATGTTAGTGTTTACACAGCCTGACTGAAATGTGACAAGCAGTGCTCGGAGAGGGGATCTACACTCAACAATGAATGAAAACAGTTATATCATACTCTGTACCTTCAACCACTAGGACTACACTTTGATGCCGCTGATCGAGTTATCCAGAAAGCACACAGGGTTTTAAACCCACTGCATCAAATCAGAGTTCTCGAATCATAGAATGATACAGCACAAAAAGGATTGTCCATCACGCTTGTGTTGGGTCTTTAGAATAGCTAGCCAATTATTTCAATCCACTGCCCTTGGCCCTTAGTTCACTAAATGTTTTCAAGTAGTTAGCCAATCTCCTTTGAAAATTAATACATTAATACTTGATAACAAATCTTAATAACCTGCAAGTTCCCTTCCAAGCCCTACACTATTCTGACTTGGAACAAGATTAGTATTCCTTCATGTTAGTTGCGTTAAAATCGTGGAACTCCCTTTGTAATGGCACTGTGGGTGGCTCTAAACCTAAAAGGACCGCAGTGGTTCAAGAAGTCAGTTCACGATCACCTTATCCAGGTGAATTAGTTAAAGGCAATAAGTATTAACCTAGCCAACAACACCCACATCTCATGAAAGATTATTTAAAAAAAAAGACAACATTATGCTATACATTTGTTAAAAAAATTCTCTGCCCTGATGCAAGCTACCACTGTAATCTACACTACTTAATTTTCAGCAGTACCTTGCCTTAATTATTTTGCAGCAATTGCTATAATAGGGGTATACTTTAGAAAGTAACACTAAGTGCATTGACATTTACAGCTTCATAAAAGATTCTTCTATCACACCAGTCACACAAATGAAAATGAAAACCAAGAGATCTGCGGAATCTGTAAATCAGAAACAAAAATAGAAATTTGCGGAAAAAGTTTAGCAGGTCTGGCAGCATCTGTGGAGAGAAATCAGAGTTAACATTTCGGGTCCAGTGACCCTTCTTCAGAATGAAGGAAGTTCTAAAGGGTCACTGGACCCAAAACGTTAACTCTGATTTCTCTCCACAGATGCTGCCAGACCTGTTGAGCTTTTCCAGCAATTTCTGTTTTTGACACAAATGAAAATGCTGCATTTCTTCTTGATAATGATCAAGATTCACTAAAAAAAAAAATTGGGTATTACACCACTGACCGAAACAAAAATTTAACATCTTTATGCAAGAAGATTGGATGCTGTGAAACAGATATCTGAACCTATTTCGGATCATAGTCATAGAGATGTACAGCATAGAAATAGAATAGAATAGCCTTTATTGTCACGTGCACTCAAATGAGTGCAGTGACAAGTTTGTAATGTCATCTTTCAGCACCATCTTAGGCACAGTGTACCTAGGTACAGACACTTAAGTGTAATTACAGAGTAAAGAAAAATAGTGTTGTTAGAGTAAAAGGAAGATCAGCATGGGAACAGTTGAATAAAGTCCAGAATGACACTTCAGTTCCAAGTCTATACCCGCTGGCCCCAGAGCACGAGGACATGCTGCCTCCATGTGCCAGCCTCCATCCAGGACTCACTCCGCCGCTGCACTAGGAATCCACTCGCCCGCCCGCACCACCGCCGTCCCGGGAATCCGCCCACTCGCTCTGCCGGTGGACTTGGCCCGTTCGCTTTCCACAGCTGTGGAAATCAGCCCGCGCTCATTCTGCTGTGGGACTGGACCTATGCTCACTCCGCTCCTCAACTCCAGTCTCCAAGTAGGGCAGGGCAGGGGGTACAAGGGAAAAGCCAGTAAGAGGAGAATAAAAGAAAGAAAAAAGGAAAGGGATTTTTCACCCTCTGCGTGAAAACACTTCACCTTAGGTGCCTTTTAAGTCTTTCCCCTCTCACGTTAAACCTATACCCTTTATCTGTAGACTCCCTTACCCTGGGAGAAAGTACAGAACTAAGAGGCTCTGATGCTTTTAACCAATAAAGTAGGAGTTGCCAAATTGCAGATTTTAGATAGCATTTGGATCAGATCATTTAACAAAACTGAAACATGAAAGGTCAAGTTGACAGATGAGAGGGGGAAAGAGAAAAAAGCCCACATTTGTCAGTAATTTTACATAAACGCATGCTAAAATTTCACTATTAAAATGAACACCCTATTAGCAGGACAAGCATTGTGTTTTGCAGTAACAGCGCTGCATTAAACAGCGATGAACCAATATCCTGAGAAAGGAATCACGATCATTCCTCTCAACTGTAATGCACCAATTCATCCTAAAGCAGTTCCAACTTCAATCTCTTCCAACATGTAGAAAGTGAAATGCATGCTAGCAAAATTACTGATTTGAACAGGTGTTGCTTCCACGCTTCAAAAATTGAACAGTGCAAATTATGTCTACAGTACCTCATGAAAGCCACCTACGCAAACCAACCATACCAAGGCTAGAACTGGCAACCTAATCTGGATTTTGAAACAGCAGCTGATTTTATGCATATCGTGACAATTCCTAATGCCAACTGCTCTGCATGTGCTGATACACCACTATATAAGCAAAACGCTTAGTTATAAAACTCTCCAAAGGAAAAGTAATCTAGATATTGAGAAGTTCTCAATTTAGTTGTTTTAATTTTGCTTCAACACTGAAGCTTGCAGATGCGTTCCAGGGGACCAGGAAATCTTGGGTTAGCAGTTAAGGTTGCACTAGCAGTTGCATTACACACAATAAAGATGCTCATTTCTTGGATCAATAGCCTTTGAAACCAACCTGAAAAGTCTACAAACTTACCATGGACAACACCAGCTGACACATGGCCGATCCACTGGATTAAATGACCGTTGTCTTCCAACTTTTCAAACTTTTATTTGTTTCGACATAATTTTCCCTAATGTAGGCAGAACTTGTGCTTTGTAGTGAGAAGTGCAGCCAACTATCATCTTCAAATAAACACAGACTAAAATTAGTCAGCAACAGCAATAATTGTTGCATTAAAGCTTTTGGACTGATGACTGGGTTAAGTAGGATACATTACACAGAATGTTAAACATATGTTCCGGAAAACCCACCAATCAAGAATAGTGACTGCAGTCTCTAGAATAGTAACATTGGACTTTTAAAATGAATAGCTCTCTCTCAGATACTGGAAGATAGCAATTTGGTTGCACGTGGATACATTTGCTACATAGTCATTAATGCGAAGAGATTCCACCAGCATCACACCCTGCCCCAGCTTCATTATCCCACCACAAACCACCCCACCCAAAAGCAGCTTTTGAGCAACGTATTACATCTTTCATGTAACTGTTGGTCTCCTGTGCACAAATGAATCCATGCCTGTGCAGGGAAGGCGTAGTCTGGACAGAGGGGCCCTTCATCTCAGAAGGGGAAACCTTTCATTACAGATCAGACAAACTGCTGACAACAATAAGAAACAGACCCTCAAAAAAATGTTTTTGAAGATTACTAAAAACAGCATTCTTACAAGTACTACATTTAAGCTGAAATAGAGCTCACGTTTGAACGAGAGTTATTTGTATAGTAAGTGAATATTTCTATAAAGAACCGAGTATTGAATACAAATATGCTTTACACTTCAACCAGATGCTAACAATTACTTGAGGCACAGAAAACTACCATACTTTTAGGGCAAAATATTTACAACAGCTGAACAGCAGCATTGCCAGCATTATAATTTTCAAGTCATTGGTCTCAGTCAGGACACTGACTGACTTGATCCTTGAAAGAGGCTTCATTTACCTTTTATATTGAATACATAAACTATCCAGTAAATGTTAAAAAAGGCAGCAGTAAAACTTAATTACAAAATAATTTAATAATGTTTGCTTTGTTTAATTTTTGTACAGTAAAGGGTTTTTTGGTCCAATGCACGAAATCTTATGGTGTAGTTCTTGGGCAGTTCAAATTTTTTTAAACTATTACTGGTCACTTTGGAGATCAAGACAGCCTTCCAAATCTCATTACCCAGACTTGCAAATATATCGCTATTTCTTTACAGTCACTGGGTAAAATCTTGGAACTCCTAGCCTAACAGCACTATATTTGTACCTGCAGGACCTGGATTCCAAGAACTCACCACCATGATCAAGAACACTTAGGAAGTGGCAACATTACTTGTCAAGTGAGCAACACCACAAGTGAACAAAAGAATAAAAATTTAAACTTCCACATATTTAAACCTGGAAAAAAAAATCTTCCCCTCAGTCCACCTCATTAGGAAAAACAGAATGGCAGATTATTTAAACAGTAATAGATTGGGAAATGATGTACAGACAGAACTGGATGTCATCGTACATAAGTCACTGAAAACAAGCAAGCAGGTGCAGCAAGCAGCCAGAAAGGCAGATGGTATGTTAGTCTTCACTGCGAGAAAGGGAGTATACATGAGCAAGGAGGTCTTACTGCAGCTGCACATGGTCTTGGTAAGACGACACTGAGTATTCTGGGCACTTTTGGTCTCCTTTCCCACTATACATAATTGACAGAGGGTACAGCAAAGACTCGCCAAACCTGATATCCCAGGAATCGGTCAATGGATCTTCCTGAACAACAGGGCTTGAACTCACTAGAGTTTAGAAGAATGAGAGGATCTCAATGAAACAAAATTCTACCAGGCCTGGAGGGACTGGACACAGGGACGATGCTGCTCTAGCCACTGTATCCAGGACACGGAGGACGAGGAAGAGCTATTTCTTCCTCTGGAGGATGATGAACCTGTGAAATTCTCCATTACAGAAGACTGGGAATGCCAAATCACTTAGCACATTTAAGAAACAGATAGATCACTAGAGGCTAAAGTTATCAAAAGCTTTGAGCTGATACAGGAACAGGCATCGAGATAGAGAAACAGCAAAGATCATTCTGAATGGAACAGGCTCGATGGGCTGAAGGGCCTGTTCCTGCTTCTATTTTCTATATTACTACACAGCAAAAGCCAGTGGCTTTTTTCTCTTCAAAAACAACTGATTTGGGCTGTGTTTTGGAATGGAGAGGTTGATCACATGCTAATTCTTGCTTCTCAAGAGGCAAATGTACAGTGTTTACATACTGACATGGCTGCTCAATTATGCACATTTAAATAGTGGACAGTTCAGGCAGAAATTAACATGTCGACAGAGTCAAAGTTGGAGCCACTTCAGCTGCAGATTTCATGTTTCCTTGCAAAGGCAGCTATTCAAGTATACCCAGTGATGTTCCCCAATATCACGCACAAATTGCAAAAGAAGAATCTTTAAATATAGAGAAAGTCAACTGCCAATAGTTCACATCTTTCCAGTAAGGTGGGAAGAACAACCAGCCACTTGCAAAAAGAACTTGCTGTCTTACAGGAATGACTAATTTAAAATCTATGGAACTGTTTCAGAAACTCTAGCAGCACTGTGATTCACCGCTGAAAGTATAACAACTGAAAATTGAGCCATTGTTCACTGTTCAAAGTAGGATTCTCTCATCAGACTTGGCACAAATTTACAGACAAAAGAGCTCAAGGGACAGACAGAATCGTGACATCACGGCACCATTTGATAGAAATGACATCAAGGATCGCCAACAAGACTGGAGTTAATCAGGAGGAAAACTCTCCACTGGTTGGACTCCTACCTCAGATAAAAGGAGGATGGATGTGATTGAAGGACAATTATCTCAGTCCATGGACATTGCTGCAGGAGCTCCACCACCTACAGTTGCTTCTTTAATGATCTTCACTCCATCACAAAGATCAGAAGCAGGGATGTTCACGGATGATTGCACAACATCAGTGCTATTCATGATTCCTGAGATGCTAATAGGAGCCTGTGCACTTATGCAGAAAGCCCTTGCCAATATCCAGGCTGGAGTTTGCAAATGGCAAGTAACAATGGCACTCAGCACTTCTGGCTGAAGACTGTTGCAAATGCTTCAGTCTTGTATTTTGCACTGACATGCTAGGATCCCCCATCATTGCGAACAGGGAGATTCGAAGAGCCTCCTGCTCCAATGTAGGTAAGCCTGTTAGCGGTGTTCACAACTCTCAAAGTTTTCAAAAACTGGAGCTTTAGAATATTAAGAAAATTCCTGGCATACTTGTGAAATTTAACATGGAAAACAACACTACAATGCAGCATCGTTGTAACGTCAGCATACCTTGCGGAATTAGGACACATCCTGTTCGACATTTAAAACGCAAAGTAAACTGCATGTCACACTCACTATAACACCTATCTTTGGGCACTTACAGTCATAAAGATATACAACATGGAAAGAGACCCTTCGGTCCAACTCGTCCATGCCAACCAGATATCATAAATAAATCTAGTCCCATTTGCCAGCATTAGGCCCATATCCCTCTAAACCCTTCCTATTCATATACCCATCCAGGCGTCTTTTAAATGTTGTAATTGTAACAGCCTCCACCACTTAGTCTGGCAGTTCATTTCATACATACACCACCTTCTGCGTGAAAAAGGTGCCCCTTAGGTCCCTTTTAAATCTTTCCCCTCTCACCCTTAAACCTGTGCCCTTTAGTTCTGGACTCCCCAGCCCCAGGGAAGAGACCTTGGCTACCCATGCCCATCATGATTTTGTAAACCTCTATAAAAGGTCACCCCTCAACCTCAGACACTTTAGGGAAAATAGCCCCAGTCTATTCACCTTCTCCCTAAAGCTCAAACCCTCCAACCCTGATAACATCCTTCTAAATCTTTTCTGAATCCTTTCAAGTTTCACAACATTCTTCCTTTAGCAGCAAGACTAGAATTGCATGCAGTAGTCCAAAAGTGGCCTAACCAATGTCCTGTACAGCTGCAACATGACCTCCCAACTCCTATACTCAAAGCACTGATCAATAAAGGATAGCATACCAAACGCTTTCTTCATTATTCTATCTACCTATGACTCCACTTTCAAGATACTATGAACCTGCATTCCAAGGTCTCTTTGTTCAGCAACACTCCCCAGGACCTTAACATTAAGTATACATGTAACTTCAATAAGTTAAAAAGGACTTGATACTAACTATGACTAAGCGTAAAGCATGTGTTCCAATATACACAAATATAAAACTGGGCCTTCTGATATTTTTTTGGGGGGGGGCTGGAGATGCCAGAGGATTACACAGTCATTTTTCTGAACCAGTTTCTGCTGCAAAAAACAGGTGTGTGTAATTCCAAAGTTCTTCCAGGCATTTAAACTCACTGATGTGGGTTTGAGGCACTTGGGCTCAGCTCTACATGAAATATAACTAATTTTTTTTTAAAAATACATACTGTGGGGATGTGTATACAAATTTTAAAAAAAAAGTGTTTTAAAAAGGAGCTTTCCCACTTCAAAATGATCTTAATTTGTCAGCATGACATGAAATGCTATATAACGTAAGTGGGTCATTCTTTGGTTGACAGGCTGCAGCTAGTAGGGTGCCACAAAGAGCTGTAATAGATCTCAGCTGTGTACTACATATATCAATGATTTGGGTATGGGGATCAAATGTAATATTTCCAAATTTGTAGAGGTAACGAAGCTAAACAAGAATGTGTTGAGAGGAACATGAAAAATATTTTCAGGAGGATTTGGACAAGCTGTATGAATGGGCAAGAACATGGCAGATGGAATATAATGTGGACAAATTGAGGTTGTCCACTTTGGTAAGAAGAACAAGCATGCAGAGTATTTCTTAAATGGAGAAGGCTGTAAAGTGTATTATGCACAAAAGGGGTTCTGTGCGTATTTGTTGAAAATTCACTGAAGGCTAACTTACTGGTGCAGCAAGCTATTAGTTAAGGCTGCCATTCCATTAGCCTACCTCAAGTGGATGTGAAGGCAGGAGGAGTGAACTCTCGCTTCAGTTGTATATAAGCTCATTTAGACTGCACCTAGAATACTGTGTACAGTTTTTGTCTCCTTATCTCAGGAAAGATATTATTGTCATATTGTGGGAGTTCAATGAAGGTTCACTAGATTTTGTTCCTGGGATGGCAGGACTGTCCTATGAATCCTATGTCCAAATTGGGCAAACTGGGCTTGTATTCTCTACAGCTTTGTAGAATTGAAACCTACAAACCACTTCAAAAAGGTGATTGACAGGTGAGATGCAGACAGGATGTTTTCTCTGGCTGGGGCAACAAGAATTACGGGACACAATTTAAAAATAAAAAAAAGAGGAGATGCCACTAAGAACTGAGATGAGGAGAAATTTATTTACCGAGAAGGTGGTTAATCTTTGGAATTCTCCACTACAGAGGGCTGTGGAGGCTCAGTCTTTGAGAATATTTAGAAGAGAGGTTAATGAACTTTCTATTACCAAGTCTTAAGGGGTTGCGGCTAGCACGTGTAGAGGCACTGCAGTGCTCAAAATCAGCCACAATTGTATTAAATGGTGGAGCAGGTTCAATGGCCTACTCTTATATTCCAGAGATGCAAAAAGACCCACTACTTGGAGAGAAATGAGGGCTCTCTGTTGTCCTGGAAAATGTTTATTATTCAATTAATATCCGGTCATTTACCTCACCATTGTTTGTAGGAATGTATGGCGTGTAAGTTGGCTGCTGTATGTCCCTATACCCGGAGGGAGTGAAAGATACTTTATAATCACATTTATTTCCTCTCCTCCTCACTGACGAGCTTAATTGCTTCCGCAGCTTGAGGATCTGCTGTATTGCAGATTACAAGTGAAAAGAAATGCTTAGCTTTTTTTTAAGAAATGGGGGAGAGAGGGGAAAGGAAAAAGATTTTTCACTTCAGAGAAGAGAACTGAATGAAAGCATGGCAAAAATTATTCAGCTATAAATTCCTCAGGCATCAAGTTTGAACATGATCCATACTGTAACCATTTCTTTTACAGTCACCAGGAAAACCCATTTATCTTTATCCTACACCACAACAGTAAGTCCCCCAGGCCTGGGCCACTGGTATGCAAGGCAGCAGGAAGTGTCAAAATGTAGATTTAAGGCAATAGAACAGCTGCACAGCGTTCTGTAACCCTTTAAAAAAACAGCACAGTAAGAATCTGTAATTAAGAGTCTCAAAATTTTGTTTAAATTTCCAAACCGTGAAGTATTTACCACTTGAAAATAACATCTGCAGCAAAAACTGGTGTGGAGGGAGGGAGGGAAGAGAGAGACACAAGACTGGTATGACTTAACCAGAGAAGGCAAGGAGTTGCACTGATGTTTACACCTCTTTCAGAAAAGATCTGACTTTATTCACTCATCACTACCTCAGTCTCAAAACACCAACCAGATCTGTGAAAATCCAAACGGGCCTCAGAAATTAAGATTTGCTAAGAATACACTGACTTAAATTACACCATGCTCCATCAGCAATGAATTGAAGAGGTCTTAAAGCATTACTAAAAGAATTTCTCAAGAGTCAGTTCATCACAAAGACATTTTTTTCAGTTAAACATCTGTAGAGTGGTATTAAAGAACAGAACACTAAAGCTGCTATTCATAAACAGAATTCACAACCTGCAGTTTAAACTTAAAGAGGCAAATTTCTACACATATTGCTGAGTGATATTCAATTCATTTTAAAAGCAGTGGAAAAATACTTTAATAGTATTATTTTTCATTGGGTAATAACCAACAGACTGGTGATTCAAGCCACTGACTTGGACTGGAATCAGGCTCAAGTCGCATTTTTTGCTAATCGTCCGACTTGACTTGGACCCCAAAAAAAATCAAATTAATGGCATTCCTCAGTTAATAAAAAACATCTCATCACGATACATAGTTGTTGACATTCTGATGTAACCATAATGTATATAATTGAGCACAGGTTTATTCGCACCATCCTCCCCCCACCTCACGACCAATCCCACCCACCGCCACTGTTGAGATGGCGTGCTTCAGAGTCTGGGCTTCCATATCTGTAGCTGTGACTGATCAAGCAGCCTGTCAGAGAGGAGTCTTTCCCTTCTTTCTCACTGTTGTTACACAACAACCGAGCCATTTGTTGCCATGAATGGAGACCACCCCTCAGAGGTGAAGGATACCCCTCCACCCGAGGTTAAGTAACGCACCTTGTCAGATTCCTGCCCATCCCAAAATCCCATGATTGCATGGGGCAGTGGAAGAGCACCAACAGCACCCAAAAGTGAAATCTTGATTATGTTACCTGCAGGTCACATCCTAAAATGCGCTGAAGCCAGAGTTCACTTCAGTAAGTGCATTACGCACAACATGTTATACAACTACACCATCACCATAAGTTGTATCCTTTGTCAATAAAAAGTTATAAAAACTTGGTCCAACATGTTGTTTTGGGAACCAAAGTAGTCCAAGGCCCAATTTTATTCGTTGCTTTAAAAACCATTCCGAGAAGCAAGATCTAACATTATTTTGATCATAAATTAAATGCAATGTTTACATATTGATATTTGAACACCTCTTTTGCCCATATCTATAACTTCAAATACTTCTCTATTAATTCTAACACTGCTATTGAAAACTTACATCATCTAATGGTTTCTTCAACTTTCAGGCTATAAATGGGCTATTTTGCATTTAACAACGACCAAATTTGCACAGCATAGTGAAAGAAAAAAAAGAACATATTGGCACTTTCACATGTTCTTTTCCACCCCCCCCAAAAGGTGAAAGACAGTGGCATGGTAACAACTCTGGTAAGCAAAATTGCCATTTGATAGACTGACTAGAAGTAGCTTCAACAGTTGCAGATGTTTTTCAACAGAAAAAAAATTATAAAACACCTTAAAAGGTTTCCTGCTTTAGTGAGAGCAGCAACCAAATGAGACTCACCTAACCATTTTATTGAAAGGTAAGTGTAAATAGACACACACAGATTGCAGAGAATGTCTACCTCATACAAGTTTCATCTTCTGTTAACCGCATATGTTCATAAAAGCTCACAATATCATCTCAATAAAATCTTACAAAAGGAATTAGGTTAACTTACGAATACAGATACTTCCTCAAAGTGGTCTACAGTTCTAATAAAAGACAAAATGCCCCTTACACTGAATTCCAACCTGCACATTTAATTTAACTGTTTGCCTAACATAACTGAGTCTGGATGTACAGCAAAAATGTGAAAATGAAATGTCACATTCTAATACAAAACCATTTCAAGTGCAACTGGGGGAAGGAAGAGGCAAAGGCACCTTTTAACTAGCCTGCTGCAACTTCTCGACCATTGAACACTTTGTTTAAAATCAAAGCTTGATCCAAAGCACTGCTCATTAGAAAAACACAAGTCAAAAGAGAAACAGAACCTTTTATTAAAATACGAAGATGGTCTGCCTGACTGGAAGTATGTGGAACTTTTTTAAAACCAGGCTGTTTTATACAACAGCTTTCCTCTAACCCCAGTATGCTTTAAATAGAAAGCAGAGTTGGAAGAGTCAATGACCCATAACTGATTAAATGCAAACAAACAGAGACCAGCAGTGTTGGGATGAGTCAAAAATAAATATTATGCAACTATGGGAACAAAAATTCAGAAGAAATGCAGCAAAGTAGAGGAACTGCACATGACAAATGGTCCAGGATCACGAATTCCATGAGTTGTGGCCTTACCAAAAAAAGCACAGAATTCTATATTAAAAATTGTAAACAACTCCTTATGTTAAATCTTCAAGCATTCAACACAAGTTCTACAGTTAAGTGTTTTAAAAAATTTTCAGAGATAGTAGGAACTGCAGATGCTGGAGAATCCGAGACAACAAGGTGCAGGGCTGGATGAACACAGCAGGCCAAGCAGCATCATAGGAGCAGAGAGGCTGACGTTTCGGGCCTAGACCCTTCATCAGAAAAGGGGGAGGGGAAGGGGGTTTTGAAATAAATAGGGAGAGAGTTGGAGGCGGATAGAAGAGGGATAGAGGAGAGGATAGGTGGAGAGGAAACAAACAGGTCGAAGAGGCGGGGATGGGGCCAGGAAAGGTGAGTGTAGGTAGGGAGTTAGGAAGGGGATAGGTCAGTCCAGGGAGGACGGACAGGTCAAGGGGGCGGGATGAGGTTGGTCGGTAGGAGATGGAGGTGCGGCTTGAGGTGGGAGGAGGGGATAGGTGGGAGGAAGAACAGGTTAGGGAGGCAGGGACGAGCTGGACTGGTTTTGGGATGCGGTGGGGGGAGGGGAAATTTTGAAACTTGTGAAATCCACATTGTTGTCTGGAACAGCTGTTAAATTAGCAAGAGAAAAAAAGGTTCACAAAGCTTGATTAGGAATGCTTGGTTCGTGTAGCTGCTCAATTACTCTAATGCCACTACTGTCTACATTATAATTAGCTCATTAGCAACTGCATACACATCTCTTTTGTACCATCTCATTCTTCCAAGTTTTCTTTTACAATCAATCAATCGGTAAAACTGAGTGAGGAAAACTCACTGTAGCTTTTATCGATTACATCAATGCCATTCCAGCTTCTTATGGGGTCAGGAAAGATGGCACAGGGCTGCAATAGAAATCTGGAAGTACGCACCACTTCTGGCTTCGCTTGCTGGAACTGGTGCCCACCTGATTCAGCTGGCAGATTTCCCCTGGAAGATCTGCCGTCAGTTGGCAGTTCACCGGGTCTGGGTGGGGTATGAGCGAGCCGTCTGAGCACGGCAGGAAGACTCTGCATCGAAGTTGCAGGCCCCACAACCACTAACGTTCATTCTGCAGTTTGTTCACTTTGTTTTGGCAACCCTTCTCATAACCCCTCAAAATAAAACTCACCCAACCACATCACGAAAATCTACTGCCCTGGGGTCCCCCAGACCCCAAGTCACAAAGCCTAATTCAAAACGTTACACTGAAGACAGACTGGCACCACACAGTTCAGCATCACCTCCATGCAGGTTCACCTAAGTGTATGCAACAAAAGATCCTTCTGCCAAGGCAGTCTGGACATGACAGACAAGGTTAACAATTGTGTTCCACCAAAGCTCACCGTTTAAAAAAGGTGTTAAACTTTGACACCTACCATGGGTGGCATGAAACTGGACTTGCCACTGCAATGCCAATGTTGCCCACTCCCAGAGAGCGAGCGCGCGTGCGAGAGAGACCGAGCGCGAGAACTGCCTCAAGCCTTAATGGCTAGGAGGTGGGCCATGCACTCAGATCAAGGATTTAAATTGGAGAGTTACTGTATCAGCTTTACAAAAAAGGCACAGTTCAAATGTCGCAGCTTAAGAATTGCAAACAAATCCAAAGACATGAGTGAATTTATGACATTCCACGAACACAGAAGAGGGCCACAACAAACTGCAAATTTAGTACTTTCCAATACATCAACTCATACATCATATGCACATCATCAAATGATCCAAAAGTTTTTGTAAGGCTTGTAATGATGGAGATTACCAACCAATGCATGTGATACTGATGGTTTCAGAATTTTATACCTCCATTACTCTCCAATAAACCCTTTTTTTGGTGCTTTTGCTTACTTCTCATATCCACATGTCCCTGTCAACTTAAAACAGGGCTTCAGTGCAAAAGTTCACTAGTATTGTTCTTTGTGGATAAATTAAAGTCACTAAACAAATGGGAGAATTATTTTATTTTCAATTTACATACACGAGCTGCGCCCCCATTTATAGAATGGGGTGTCTTGCAACTTGCAGCAGGCACAGTAAATATCACATTACTGTTAACATATGGCCGATTTTCTCAAATGAGCCTAGCTACAACTTTAGCAATACTGAATCTTAAAATGCTCACCTGCTCCAGGCTGGCCTCCAGGATCTACATCACACCAAGCTGTACCTCCAGCCAACAGTGTGAAGTATTAAAATTCATAACTTGTCAATTTGATGACTAGGTAGTACTTTGCCAGGAACACCCAGTGAGTAACAGGAATTCTTGACATAGCTAAGACAGACTTAGAAGCAAGAAAGAGAGGCAGAGGCACAATGTGAAGCAAAGTCTTCTTTGCAATTCATTTTACATGAATCATCTGCAGTCTTCTGTTTAATATTAACCATTTTTAAAAAAGGTCTTCACCTGAGCCAGAAGTCATTTTGCTCCTCAAAACATCCCATGTTCACTCAAATGTGGAAATTCTGCACAAGTAGCTGCATTATCAATTTACAGAAGCACACTTTCCACACAACTAAAAAACAAGTTGTATCCAGTAAAGGGCTTTAGTGCTGGAAATGTATGTGCAGCCCAAGTGGAGGACTGAGGGAGTCACAGTTGAAGGAGAACTGGAACAAAATGCCTCCTAATGTGCCAATATACCTGTCCTGGACAAGCTCAATCAAGTTGCTCCAGGATTCTGAAAGACAGATCATGGACTTTATGTTCCTGGTGATACATCAAGGATCAAGGATCAATACCAATGCCATTACTAGAAAGTTACACTACTTTGGCAGAGTAACTGCATATTAACACAGCAAAATCTAATTCTAAGGTAAATATTGAGACCTCCCTGCTGCGTTTGTCTGGGTCTAGTTATTAGCTCTTCTTTTCAACATTAAACTAAAATAGCTCAGTAACCTGGACGTCAGGTTTCTAGCATTTCTTGCATAATTTTAGAATCCACGTAAACAAAATAGCTCAAGAACATTAGGCGGGTTTCAGGTGTTGTTTTATCAGATCGTGAACTCAAATCAGGACTGGAACATGACCAAGCAGAAAGGGTTCAGGGGTCAAGATTGAGAATCTATTTTTTCCCATGTTTTCCCTCCTCGGTGAAGACAGTAACTGACTTATGTTGTGGTATAGTTCTATAGGCTCTAGAACATCCATAGACAGGTCTGATCTTTGCTCACTAATACTAGCAGATGGACTCCATCAAAAGCGAGTGTCTGCTTCAGTAGGTTTCAGCACTGTCCTCAAGATCTACAGAAGAGTCGATCACTAAGCAACAAGGGTCTTTTCTCCCACACCTTCCCCACCATGAAATCATGCCCACGCACCATAATTCAGTCACTTTTGAGCTAATCTCAGACCTCTCACTGCAGCACAGTTGTTCTTTTCTGATGCAATATTACAACCTCAACACAAGCGTTGTAATTGGGGAAATTAAACGCTAACACAAGCTAGTTCCTAGCTATACAACATCAATGTGACCTGCTAAAATTATTAAAAAAAAAACAGTGCATAGGGAGAACATTTCAGGTTGGTGATTCATCATCACCTTCTCAAGAATTAGGGATGGGCATCAATGATGGTTTTGTCAATGGTTCACATATGCTTGTGAAAGATAGAACAAAAATAATCTAGCTGTAAAGATCCAGCCCATTGTTCTAAAGTACCTGAAAAAAAAGCATTAATTATGCTCAATGAACTGCCAGAGGAAGTGGTAGGTGCAGGGACAGTTACAATATTTAAAAGACATTTGGAGAAGTACATGAATAGGAAAGGTTTGGAGGGACATGGGCTAAATGAAAGCACGTGAGACTAGTTTAGTTTAGGAACATTGTTGGCATGGACTATTGGGACTTAAGGGTCTGTTTCCACGTTGTATGATTTAATGACTCCCAAACTATTTTCCCATCTCCCTAATGTAAAAATTATTGCAGATGCTCTACAACTATCTGAGCTAGTAATTGTATTATTATTTAACCCACAGTAATGAGTAAGTGATGTATCTCACCCATGCCACATGCCAGTATGCCCAGATGCTCTGGGCATAGTTAACCTGAGTGTACCAGACCCCTGAGCAAATGAAATTTTTCAGCTCAACACATGAAAACAACCAGACAAGTGGCTCAGGCAACCAGGAATAAATTGAACAAAGCAATGCAAACTTTTTTGCTACAACATGAAGAGGAAACAGTTACCTGGACAGTCATTTTTAAAAGAGCAGGAAACTATTGTTGTCTGCTATTTCCAGCAGCCTAAGAATTTTAACGAGTCATGATAATTGCTTTTACCTTTATACAATTTCTATGATTGCCAAGGTTGACAAGTTTATTACAGAGTAAATGACTGAGTATAGTGAAGCATTTTACCACTCCTACTTGTTAAAGTGTCAGATAAAGCAGATTTTTGACGTGACACTGGAAAAAATAAAAAATTACTGTTCACCTGCTGTAAACATTTTAAGACCATAAGACATGGGCAGCACAGTGGCTAGCACTGCTGCCTCTTACTGCCAAGGACTCAGGTCCAATTCCAACCTTGGGTGACTGTGTGGGGTACGCATGTTCACCTAGTGTCTGCGTGGGTTTCTGCCACGCTCCAGTGTCTTCCAAAGGTATGCTGCTTAGGTGGATTGGCTGCGCCAAGTTGCCCCAGAGCATCCAGGGATGCGCAGGCCCAGTGGTTTAGCCACGGGTAAATGTGAGGTTACGTTACAAATAAAAAATTACCTTCATACTTCTGACTTTTCCCCATCTTAAGTAAACAAGCAAGCAAGCTCAGGAGCTACGTTCAATTGATCACTGTCTCAATGCAGAATTGCCTCTCTTTACCAAGGTTGTCGAGTGGATCGGGCTTGAAAGATAGGCTTATCAAGAGACTGAGCTGCATTTAGCAACTCACTCACAAACAAAATGTCAAATTGATTGAAAGCCAGTGAGATTATCAAAACAAAAGGTGAATATATCAGAAAAGAATCAAATTACTGGTTTACTTCTCCAGGAAAAAGACCGACATGTCTTTAACATTGAAACATTTCAAGAGAGTGGATGTGGAGAAAATGTCTCCTCTTTTGAGAAAGCTCAATGCTCAAGGCCTTTTATACAAGATAGTCACCATAAATCCAACAGGCAATTCAGAAGGAACAGCTTTACCTAGAGAGAGTGGCAAGAACGTGAAGCTAACAATTTGGAACAGTAGAGTGCACTAAAGTTTGATGAGGGAGAAAAGGCAGATGGTGATGGTGATTAAGAAGAAAAGTCTGTAAGTGCCTCACCCTCTCATCCAGAAATAAGTGTAACAGGCATGGGAAGAGGGATTTCACTAAAGAAGTTTCAAACTGATCTATAACTGGCAGATGCAATTCTGGAAAAAACCTGTTTGCTCAGAGATTGAGTTCCACATTGTGACCAATCAGAAGGCGATCGAGGCAACTTGCCTAAGTACATTTAAGGGGAAACTGGATATACAAAAAGGGGGAAAGGATTACAACAATATATATCCTTTTCGTAATCAACATATATGTTGATGGGGTTGGATGAAAACAGGGAATAATGGAGAGGAGACTTTCAAACACCAGTTAGGCTAAACATTTCCAATATTGAAATTTTCAAAACATCAAAAAGAAGTGAGAAAGCAGAGATGCAGCGTACTGAAGAGAAGGATAATCAGTGTGTGGCAAGAAGGGTGAAATCAGTTTGGGTGGAACTAAGGAATGGCAAGGGAAAGAAGTCATAGGTGGGAGTTGTCCAAATGCTCCTGAAGAGTTGGATCATTGTAGGATAAACTACTAAATCAGGAAAGAATGAAGGTGTGCAAGACAGAACAACTGTCATGGATAATTTTAATTTGCATATTGACCAGACAAATCAGATGAGAGGAGATGACATGCAAGATGAATTTATAGAGTACATTAAGGATCTGTCTTAGACCAGTACAATGCAGAATCCATCCAGAATAGGCTACTTTCAATCTCGGAATACACAATGAGATCGGTCTTTTTAAAAAAAAAAGAGATCTTGCAGTCGAGAGAAGAAATTCCTCATCTCAATTTTAAATTGGCACCCCTTTATTCTGAGACTACATCCTCTGGTACTAGGCTCTCCCACGTGGGGAAATAATCTCTCTGCATTTACCTGTAAAGGCCCTAAAAGAATCCTATATGTCTCTGATATCACCTCTCATTTCTCTAAACTCCAGTGACTAGAGTTCCAACCTGTCTAGCCTTTGCTCACAAGACAGCCAAGATCATCCTAACGAACCTTCTCTGAACTCCCTCCAATAAAATTATATCTTTCCTTAAGGGGACCAAAACTGCTCACGGTACTCCAGAGGTGGTCTCACTAACGCCTTGTGCATTTGCAATAAGACTCATAAGAATGCAAGTCAAGAAAAGCAGTAATTTGGCTTCATTAGCCAGGGGATTCAATGTAAAGCTAATGACAAAGCCGGTGCACAGTTAGCAGAAACAAGTAAACACAAGCAAACCATAACAAAACAAAACTAAAAGAACTGTGGATGCTGGAAATCGGAAACACAAACAAATTGCTGGAGTAACTCAGCAGGTTTGGCAGCATCTGTGCAGAGAGAGCAGAGTTAACGTTTCGGGTCCAGTGACCCTTCTTCAGAATGCAAACTGTAGTCAGTGCCTTAAGGTTGTGACACCATTCAATTTGATCAAGGGTGATTTGCAGCTCAACTCCACATACCCAGCTTTGTTCAATGTTCTTTGATGTACTTACCTAACAGAAATCTGTTATTCTCAAGTTTTGAAAATTTCTATTGCCATAGAGTCCACTGTCTTTAGGGAAAAATCACAGAATCTGTACATTGTGGAAGCAGGCCATTCCACCCATTGAGTCCATACCAAGCCTCCGAAAAGCATCCCACTCCAGCCCACCCCACTACTCTATCTCTGTAACCCTCCAATGGCCAATTCACCAGGCCTGCACATCCCAGGACACTATGGACAATTTAGCACGGCCAATCCACCTAACCTGCACATCCCTGAACTGTGGGAGGAAACTGGAGCACCTAGAGGAAACCCACACAGACATGAGAAGAATGTCTGTGTGGAGTTTGTACAGTCACCGAAGGCTGGAATTAAACCCAGGTCTCTAACACCAAGAGGCACAGTGCTAACCACTGTGCCACCGTGTCCCCCAAATACTTGCTGGTTACAGTAACACTAAGTAGCCCGGCTCTGATGTTATGAATAATGTCATCTTGCTCTAGATTTCCCCTAGCAGATGAAATAGGTTGTTCATACTTAACAAATGACATCCTCAAAATCATTTAGACACCTCAATTAGAGCACTCAATCTTCTAAATTCGTGAGGATCCAAGTATAATTTATGGGAATGGTTCTCAGTGAGATATCAAACCTTAGCACCATTCTGGTGGAACTGTGCTGTACTCTTTCCAACACATCTCTTTCCAGAGATTTGATGATCAAAACAGATTACAATTTTTAAGATGGGCTACGACCAAGATTTTATTCAACTGAAGCACCATGTCCCCACTTTTTATTCCCATGCCCTGAAGATAAAGGCCAACACTCCAATAGCCTTTGAGTACTCCTTGAAACAGTGGTTTTGCTCTTGGCGATTTGTGTACATGGAAACCTGTGAATAAATTTTTCTCCTCCACAGCCCCCTAGTCAGTCACAGTTAAGGTATTCAATTTGTCCCTCTCAGTCCCGAAGTGGCAGACTTCGTGTTTCCTGCATGGAATTTCATCTGCCCACTCACTTAATCTGGCTGTCTTTGCAAATTCCTGCTTCCATCTGCCCAACCTGCTGTGCATCTTAACGGTGTCATCTGCAAACTTGAACACAACTTTATTCAAAGTGTGGCAACATGGCTGAGCAGTCTAAAGTGCTGGGCTTTAGGCTCCAGTCTTTGTGGAGGTGTGGGTTCAAGCCCACCAATGCTGAATCGTCAGGGAAAGTGTAGTAGCAGAATCCCCATCTCCAGGACAGGAGCTCCCCGTTCAGGACCCACCTCAGGATACATTAGTCACGGAGGTGCAACAGGTCGAGTTGACTTTTTTTTTGAAAAACAGAAACATGTAATCTTCACAGAAGCTATTTAGCAAATCTTCATTCTATTAAAAGGGTTTAAGTTACTTGCATTCAAAAACCAGCTCACTGCAGAGTGTAGCATGGTTGATTAAAAATCCAAATTTTGATATCTGAAAAAAAATTTCTACAGCTGAATACAGAAAAATAGGCAATTAAATACAGGTAATAAACAGCAGACGGACAACACAAGGATTAGTTGCCTTCAGCAAGAACTAGAGCTTCTATACCAGGTTACTTTGGAGCTTTGATTACAGGAAAAAAAAGTTTGATTTCAAAGTTGAGTCATGCATGAACATATGTAATTACAAATTACACCTTTTATCTCCCCAAATCATAAGCATTTTGCTTCAACATTTCTAACTTTGAGTGCATCTAAAATTTCAAAAGTCTCAACACTTTTATAACCCATCTAAAATGTAGGGTATTTGTGCCACTTTACAACACACTTCTAATATCTGCAAGTTAATACTCTTCAATTGAGTGAAGCAATGAAACACATTGTTATGGGCATTAGTTATGAAAACATTCAAAGCTTTTATAATCCATTTTAAGCTTTGCCATAAAAGTTATGATGACATATAATTATTCTGTACAAGATTGTTAAGCTTTATTCTGTCAAAGTGCTTCTGGGATTTGTTGGAAGAGAAAATCCAGTGCACCATTGAAACTAACATCGAAACTGTGGTAAAGGAATAAAACATGCATTGAGATTCTAGAACTGACCTTCTTCTAATGAAATTTCAATTTTACATTTCTTTTTAAAAAAAAAAAAACAATTCTGGTGTTCCTTTAAAAAAAACACACCTGTGCAATTCTGATTTCTTTTTTACATTATTTGGTGTCTTACCAGTAAATTCATCAGCTTAAGTTCTAGTCATTCCCAAAAGATCTATAGCACACAATTTACAAGAAAGCTAAGTACAAGTGAATGTTTCTTTTTCCCTGAAGTAATGCATTGGTTTTCAAAAGTAACACTCCAGCTAACATTCTGCTGCTGATTTTCAACAAACATTTGGGAGAAATGTTCATTAGCTGGAGTTTATTTACATTTAGAAACTTGGACAAATCTCGAGTATTGTAACACAAATCATTTCAGCTAGAGGCCAAGTCGAACATAATGCAGGATGGATTCATTCACTGCAGAATTGATGCAATTAAATTATTTGCTTCACCAAAGCATGTTGTTTAATATAACAGATACCTTTAATCAATTTGTTCAGGTGCACTGCAACACATCCCTGCTGCAGATGGGGTGTAAACCCAGACCTCCAGGCTCAGAAATAGGGATACTACCACTACAACAGAAACAGCCCCATAGTTTTTTTTTTAAATCAACTTGTTTGGAAACGTAATGACACACCTGCATCTTCCAGCCTAGAGGCAAAAGGACACTTCCACGATGCCATCTGTTTGTTTGAAATGATATGCTTGATGGGAACGGCTAAGAAATGAATGTTATTTAGACACAACATACCACACAATAGCTATGGCCATGGCCAATAAAAAAAGTTACGGGTAAAGTCACCATAGTCCTACTGGAGCATAGAGCTGCTCTCTCATTAGAGGGAGACACACAAGCTGGTGGTGGTTTAAACCCAAGGGTCGCCATGCTTCAGGTGAGGGGAGAGGTTGAAAAAGAAAGAGTCCTTCACAGTAACCTCAGCTGGTGTGGGAGTTAAAACCATGCTCTGTGGGAAATTGTATCTCATGAGCTGGATTGGAGGTTTTTGAAGAAGTAACAAAAAGATGATTGATGAGGGCAGAGTGGTGGACGTGAACTATATGGATTTCAGTTAGGTGTTTGCCAAAAGGTTCCTCATGGTGGACTGGTCAGCAAGGTTAGATCACACGGAATACAGGGAGAACTAGCCATTTGGATACAGAACTGGCTCAAAGGGCGGTGGTGGAGGGTTGCTTTTCAAACTGGAGGTCTGTGACCAGTGACATGCCATAAGGATTGGTACTGGGTCCACTGCTTTTTGTCATTTTTATATAAATGATTTGGATGTGAACACAGGAGGTATGGTCACTAAGTTTTCAGATGACACCAAATTTGGAGGTGTAGTGGACAGCAAAGAAGGTTACTTCAGAGTACAACAGGACCTCGATCAGATGGGCCAATCAGCTGATGGAGTTTAATTTAAATAAATATGAGGTTCTGCATTTTGGAAAGGTAAATCAGGGCAAGACTTGTATAGAATTAATGGTAGGTCGTGGGGTGTGTTGCTGAACAAGGAGACCTTGGAGTGGCAGGTTCATAGTTCCTTGAAAGTGGAGTCACAGGTAGACAGGATAGTGAAGGCGGTGTTTGCTATGCTTGCCTTTATTGGTTGGCAATTGAGTACAGGAGCTGGGAGGTTATGTTGTGGTTGTACAGAACATTGGTTAGGTCACTGTTGGAATACTGCATTCAATTCTGGTCTCCCTGTTATAGGAAGGATGTTGTGAAACCAGAACAGGTTCAGAAAAGATTTACAAGGATGTTGCCAGTGTTGGAGGGTTTGAGCTGTAGGGAGAGGTTGAATAGGCTGGGGCTATTTTCCCTGGAGCGTCAGAGGCTAAGGGGTGACCTTATAGAGGTTTATAAAATCATGAGGGGCAAGGATAGGGTAAATTTATAAAGGTCTTTTCCCTGGGGTGGGGGAATACAAAACTAGAGGGCATAGGTTTAAGATGAGAGGGGAAAGATTTAAAAGCGACCTAAAGGGCAATTTTTTCACGCAGAGGGTGTGTATGGAATGAGCTGCCAGAAGAAGTGGTGGAGGCTGGTACAATTACAACATTTAAAAGCATCTGGATGGGTATCTGAATAGAAAGTGTCAAGGGATATAGGCCAAATGCTGGAAAATGGGACTAGATTTATGATATCTGGTTGGCATGGATGAGTTGGACTAAAAAGTGTGCATCTCCTTGCTGTATATCCCAATGACTCTATGCTGGCACCACACTGCATTGTGAAACCAGCCATCCAGCCAACTGAATTAACTGACCCCTGCGCAAGGCACACACCTTCAAAACGGATTTGATTCTTTCACAAAAGAATCACAGCAACATTACAGATGACTGACCTTGGCAGTATAACGAAGGCCGACTAAACTGATTTTTGGAATGGGCAGATTCTCATACAAGGAGATATTGAGATAGATTGACCTATATTCTCTGCCTTTCATTTTAAACAGCAATCTTAATTAAAGGTATAAAATTCTGAGGGTTTGATAGGGCACTCGGTTCAATTATATGCTCTCCTGTGATACCAAAACATTAAGATAAAGATTTTAGATCTATTTCCTTTTACAGAGAGTTTAGTGCCACATTACTGGCTCTGAAAAGCACACCAGATAAGCTAGTGGCAAAACATGAACTTGACAGAATTTCAATGATGACAACCATGAGAATATTAATACAAGTCTTCCAGGTGTCTGCTATACCAAATCTCAACTCATTTTTGAGCTACCACTGCACATGAAAGACCCACACAGCAGGAACCACCATTGGTACAGCTCAACAAATGGAAAGCTGTGTTTACACAGACCAATATCTAATACAGACAATGTTTCATTGTTTGAGGGACTATGCTTCAGATGAGAGAGCCAATTAAAACACCTCCCTGTAGAAGCAACTCCATGCTTGATCTACAAGTGTGAAACTTAAACACAGAAAATAGGAGCAGATGTAGGCCATTCAGCCCTTTGAGCCTGCACCTCCATTTCAGTATTATCAGGGCTGATCAGCCAGCTCAATATCCTGTTCCCAATTTAGCCCTAAGCTGATTACACAAAGTAACTAACCTTTCTGTGCAAAAAGGAGACACAGTTCGCACAGGTTTGTTTTTAGTGACGGGATGAGATAAGATTAGCCAGGATAGCTGGAGCATTCCCTGCTTTTTGGATTAGACCTGGAATCTTTAATGACCAAATCAGAAAAGATTAGGGGCATGGGACACAAACTTCAAATGTCACATTATTGAAGGAAATGGAACATAACTTCCCTAAAGATAAAGAACATTCATTCTTTGAAGCACGAAAACCTTAACCTCAGTGTAGATACAGGAAGGAGGTTTTCCTTTCTTGGAAGGGTCAGAGTCTCAGAAGAAGGGGCAGGCCATTAAGACAGATAAAAGGAGCAATTTCTTCATTCAGAAGGTGGTGAATCTGTTGAATTATCTACCCCAGAATGTCATCAAGTCTCAGACACTGAAAGTGAAGACCGATACGGACAAATTTCTAGATCAGAAATGTAATCAATGAGTATGAGGATAATGCAGGAAAATGACACTGAAGTAAAGATCAGCCATGATCAGCTGAGTAGTAGAGCAGACTCAAATGGCCTAATTTTGTCCTTTCTGCTCAAAAGATCACTTGGTAGATCCACGATCCTCAATTTGCAGCAAGAGGCACTAATTTTGCAAAGCACCTTGCAATCACAAGAATTGCCCTTTGATATCTACTTGTGCAGAAGTGACAGACCACACGTTACCCAACCGCAACGTCAGGTATTTCTTGGTGCACTTCGCAGTGCCACCTTGAGTTAAACAGTGATGTGCAGTGATTATTGCTGCTGTTAGATCGTTGTGAAAACATGGCCCCAATCAGGAGACTCTTCCAGGCTTTGTACAAATTGTAGCTCAGGATAAAATGGCCCAAGTCATCCCCAAAATATTTTGGGCCACATCTCCTTTAATCTGTTAAATTAAAGGAGAATTTTAAAATTCACCCTTCTTTGACAGGAGCAATTATAAAGAATCATTCCCTTCAAGAAACAAACTAACTTAAGTCAGGAAAGGAAACCAGTGAATAGGGAAGGCATAAAGTCAACTTGTACTTGGAGGTCACAATGAGATAGATACTATAACAAGTATGGTCATGGGTTGGACAGACAAGTTTTAAATCGTTTCCCAAAACATTGTGGGGAGAACAAAATCACTTTAAGGCTTCATTTCCAGCACGATAGTGGGATCTGTGTTGAGTAATTTTGTTTTTACATCAAGGCTAATGTAAATTCAAAGTTGGGAAACAAACTGAGTGCAAAATTAGATAGAGATATTACCTGGCAATTGAACCAAAAACGTGGATTAATACCAAAACTTCTTTGTTCAAACACTTCAACAGAGTTGGGGGAAAGGGGTGAAGTTAACAGGAGTCAAAACCAGAAATACAGTGCAATTGTTCAAGGGTGGATAGTGATCACATAACCATAGCTGAAATGATGGAGACTAGGATGGTACTCATTTGCCAGGTAAATTTAGTGACTCAGTGGTTAGCACTGCCGTCTCTCAGTGCCAGGGACCCAGGTTCGATTCCACCCTCGGGCAACTGTATGGAGTTTGCACATTCTCCCCGTGTCTGTGTGGGTTTCCTCCAGGTGCTCTGGTTTCCTCCCACAGTCCAAATGATGTGCGGGTTAGCTGGATCTGCCACAGCAAATTGCCCATAGTGTTCATGGATGTAAAGGGTAAGTGGATTAGCCATGGGAAATATAGGGTGATAAGGTAGGGGGAGGGTCAGACTGGGTGGGGGTGCTCTTTGGAAGGTTGGTGTAGACCCAAGGGCTAAAATAGCTGAACTGTAGGGATTCTATAATAACATTCATATGAACCATTTTATTGACCACCTCTTTATGGCCATTTAAGTCAATCACGCCAAGGAATCATATTTGATATAAATTAAACTGAATAGGGCTCCAGTAGTGCAGAGGTAGAATTCCTACCCCAGGGCTAGAAGTCCTGGGTTCAAATCCCAACTGCTCCAGAGGTGTTTTTTCATCCCAAACCCTCTTGGATCTGCTCAGTATCCACTTTTTGTTCACCATCCTAACAGACATCTCCCATTCAAAGAGACAATTCGTAAGAAATGAAACTTGGCAAAGCAAAAGGAGTTTGCAGAGCGGTTATTGAGGGATGGCTGAAGGTCCAATATAGAACATGACTAAGATTAAGGATTGACAGACTTGATTTAAAATGTCAGAACTTTTTTTTTGGAGATTAGGGGTGTTGGTTGAAGACAGAGCACGAGGAGGAGGGTGGTGATGGAGGGGTGGGCGGAGTCTGCTCGATTATTTGGTTAAGCTGAGGTTTAAACTTCAAACAGGGATCTAAAGGGAATGACACGGCCACGAAAAAGGGAGTGTAACTCCCTGGTCTGCTACCAGAATGCTGCAAAGCAAAGACATTGCATCACATAATCCTTTGACTCAACATTGCTTTTCGATGATCAATATCCAACAGGATTTGGATTCGAGAAGCTGGGCAGGGGAATATTTAACTTTCATGTAAAGGTTCCAGACAGGAAGAGGGGATCACACACAAATACTTAGTTGTTTCCGCTCCTTCCAAGTCAATGTGAAAATGCCTACTGTCCATGTTGGCAGGTCCTGGTTCACTAGCCAACATATTTAACATTTTCAGCTGATGATTTGAAGAGTTGCATTTCTCATTAATAAACACCATGTAATTTGATACAATCACAAGTGTATTATTTAGAGGTACACTGATTTCTCTGTGAGGAACGTCAATATACATGAAGGGGATTAAATGACAGTGCCTGCAAAGGACTTAGTAATGATGTTACCGAAAGTTTAACAGCCCTCAAGTAATGTTTTTGTGTTAGTTCAATAAACAAAGAAAGAGTCTAGCCAAACTGACAGATATTTAAATTGTTTTGTATTTAAAGATGACATTTGAAAAATCAACAGCTTTAAGCATGAAAGGCACTCCACGGAAGTTTCATCTGTTACCAAAATTTGAAGATGGGCTGATTCCAAAGCATTACATCAAAGTTGTCGATGTTACTCACAGGCTTCGTTAGCCATGAGGGGCAGTAATCAAACAGCGGGTCTCCTTTTATTTTGGAGACTAATCCCTGCCAATAGTAATACAGAAAAGCAACAGACTGGCCCAACTGCATACCGCATGTATTTACACACAGAGCAAGAATGGAACTTTACCAATGCTGCACGTCTCGGATTTCACACAACTCCCAGGCGCCTGCCTGATTTGCTTAAATAGCCTGACACTGCAAAACCCTGCAGCATCAGATTATCTCTGCAATGGCAGATCGCCACTGCTACAGATAAGGAGCAGAACAAGATCACAGATTTGGGTCCCTGCATCTGTAGACTACAGCAGCACAGCTCAATATTGGACTGACATTGGTTCCAGAAAGGGGAAAGATTTTGTTCTGCACTTTATCAATGGGATTTCCAACAATCATAATTTTCAATTACTGCCTAATGATGAGCATGACTACAGAGGTGGCACCCAAGATAGGAAAAATAGGTCACGTTGCCCATCAAGTCTGCTCCATCATCTAATATGGTCATGTCCAAATGTGGGCTTCAAATGTCCCTGCTCTGTATGGTTCCCATGTCCCTAAATTCCACAAGATCAAAAATCTGCCTATCCCTGCCTTAAATATAAGCAACAGTGGAGTATTCACAACGCTACAGAATTGCAAGGATTCACTACCTTTTGTTCCTTTCAGTCCTAAATGATCACTCTCTTATCCAGAGCTTGGACTCCCATCTCTTAGATAGCCCAGCCAGCAAACAACCTATGTCTACTTCTGTCAAGCCCCTTCTGAATTCATGAGATCACTTCTCATTCATCTAAACTCCAGAAAACATAGACCCAATTTACTCAGTCTTTCATCATTGGAAAATTCTCTCATTCCATGAACCTTATAAGTGAAGCTTTGCTGTAACTGCCTCCAATGCAAATATATCCTTTCCTAAAAATGGAGGTCAAAACTGCAGTGTTCAAGGTGTGGTCTTACCAAAGTATGGTACAACTGTAGAAGGACTTAGTATTCTTATACTCCAATCCCCTTACAGTAAAGATAAGCTTGCCTTGATCCTTTCTAATTCCTTTGTGAACATACATGCTAACTCTGTTCCTTGTACAAACAACTCTCTTCAAGCATCAATATTTACAAGTTTCACACTTAACATCTGCACTTTCATTCCCAGAGCAAGAGTAATAACCTCACTTCCCCACATTATACTCCTCTTCATCTGAATGCACACTCAATTATTTCTCCCCCCACCCCCGAGTCTCTCTGCATCCCAATTCACAAACTGCAACTCCACCTGGATCAGCACCGTTAGCAATCTTAGAGATGCTGTAATTGGATCCTAAGGGAATATAAAATCAGCAAGTTAAAGGTTGTAGGGATACATTCAAATACACTTTAACTTTGAAATTGCCTGAAGCTGAATTTAAACTATTAATTTCTGGTCTTTTGCAATGTCCCCACAGCTTTTCTTACTTTCCTTCATGAGCAACAAAAATATACAAACAAGGAATTAAAATAGGATAAGACAGGCTCCTGACCTTCTGGGTTCACCACTGATGGAAAATAAGAGGCCGAAAGGCAGAAGTTAATTTTACAATGCCTCCATTTCATCAAGGAAAAAAACATTTCTAATTAAAATCACATGATGAAGCCCAAACCTCAAAGCATCCAGCAAAACTGCCTGATGCAATTCAACTCTTACATTTCCAAGCCAAAAGGAGAAAATTACAAATGCAAATTGATACTGTACCCATTATTCATTAGTGGTGAGTAATTAACAGCTACAGATTGAGAAGCCAATTGCTCAACTGGTAAATTCAGTGACAAGTGGGGCAACAGGGTTGCAGCATTTGAAGTCGCTGCTGCCTGCAGAAAATTATTCCATCTCAAGAAAAAAAAAGTGAACAAACTTAAAGATCATATTGGCACTTTTGACACTGCTTAAAATCACAATCGTTCTAAAAATGCAAATCTTTAAACTAAATTAGACCATACGACAGTTTAGATTCTTGCAGTTAGGGAAATAAAATAGTCCACTGACTGTAGAATGCCTTCCTTCATTTCTCAGTTATTTTAACATTAACCCAGGAGGAAGTGATTGAAGGAGATGGAACGGAGCATAATCCAATTTTTCCTATAGGTATTATTATGCAAGTCAGGCAGGTGGGGATTGAGGTGAATTTTGTAGTTTAATATTTACAACGTGAATCACTAAGGGCAAGGCATTTTCAAATCCATGGTGCTTGGTATTTGAACTGAACCTTACAGTCCTGAGACCCACTGCTACTTGCAAAGGACTAAGAAGTGACCAGTTCCTTCTCCTCAAGAACTACATTCCCAAGACACTGCTGTATTAAAATCTCTACTTATTCAATATGATATAATGGAATTGGTTCCGACTGCTTTTAAGTTACTAGATTTATGTGACATTTCCATGTCTCTTAAGGAATCAAGCTAAAACCTCTCACTGGGAGGGTATTCATCTCAAAAGGAAAAACAAATCCTCTCCCAATCTAGCAATTTGACAGGGTCAAGAATATTAGTTGCTGCAGCAATTTTCTCTCAAACATACAGCAGGGAGTAACACTTGTGGATTTCTAAATGTGACTGATCTTGTTTTACATTACACTTGAGGAACACTTCTATTAGTAGCTCAAAGAATGTCAATACTCTTCAAGAGCAATAACCATTATTTTGTTGACAAATCATGCGTCAAAGTGCAACAGGAAGAAATCTGTACCTTGACGTTCTTCAGGTCTTTTTAACACTCCCTGTGGGGAAACTATATATATTGCAAGGACTGTTGCTTATGGAAAACAAGACGACAAGTGGCAACGTCCTGTAGCCAAAATTTAAAATCACTCGACTCTTCATGCTTCTCGCAAACAGAAAAATATTATAAAAAAGAACATAAATTTAAAACGTTAAGATGAAATTACTTAAAAAGCAATCATTTCCCAAATGCTGTTCACTAGCAGCAGCCTACTCCCTTCCTAGGTATCTCATGTAACAAGAAACACTTGCAATTAATCATTTACCCTAACTCTAGTGCCAATCAGCTGTTCTCCCAGTTGTCTCTGATAACTGAGATCATGCACACTACACACAACCTACATTAACGATTGCCCTGAGCCACCCAACCTCCCAGATGCCACAGTCTCAAGATAACCTGGACCCACTGCCAATTCCTAGAGCTTCCAGCTCATGCATTACTTTCGCCACAGAGATGCTCCTTGAAAGCTATCTTTACTCACACTGGCAACACAATGACCACATTATTCTCTCTCTTTCTAATCAAGCTACTCTTCTGTTGGGAAACAATCTTTTATAGGGAAGAGATTCTGTTAACTGTTCTACAGCATAACCATAAATCCTTGTCTATTTAATTGGACATACCATAGTAAGGAGTTTAATATAGATTGTCCATTGCCCATTTTACAAATTCAGTTGTGGTTGGTCAGGCTGGCAACTTCTGCCCATCCCAACTGTCAGATGATTCCATGCCATGTAAATACTGCGATTAGCAAAGAACAGTTCACCTGGAATAATCAACTGCCTTCTTGCAGGATCACACAACTATGCTTTTAGTGAATCATTCAGGCAAATCTGACACAAAGGTTTGGTGAAAATGGTTACTCAAGATACTAGATGAGAGGGGTCCCACTGGAGGTTATTACTGGACTGGTGAGATGCCAGACGGAAATCAAGCATGAGAGATCATATTTTGTTTTTTTCTTTTGGTTTTAACAAGGTGGTGTTTTCTTTCATTCAAATGATGAAACAATACTACAGATTTGCTTTTAATAATAAAATTTTTTTATAGCCATAAACAGAAACAAATTGCTTGCATATATCACAGGTTTAAAGTTTTTGAAACAGAAGGTAGAACACAATCCTATTAATATGAATAGCCCTCCTTTACTATACTCACACCAGAGAACAAATCTTCTCTATCATATCTGTTGGGGTTTCTTAAACAAGTGCTTCACAATTCCCAGTCTTCAGAAACTGTTGGCCTTTTCCTTCAGTCATAGCTTAGAGTTTTCAGTTTCAAATAACCGCTTCAGGGTTTTAACCAACACTTCTGGTCTGGAACTTTGAAACTAAACCCCTTACATGGAGGTTATCTCTATTCTTTAGGAACACCTGTCTTTAACATCCTGTTTCAGCCAGGATTTTCGGGAAAAACAAAATCAAAGGGCTTTCTTCAAGGTAGGAGTGAGCATTTCCTCTAAGCCACAAACCAAACCTGTTCTGGAACCTTCCATCTGCATGACTTTCAAAATTATACTGTTGGAGAATTAAGTACCAAAAGGTCCAGGAAGTTCTTGTTCTGAAATTTTAAAATCAAGAAAACCCAAGTACTGAAGCTCATATAAGTAGTTTCTTCTACATTGCTGTAGATTTAAATCTCAAACTGACAGAGCCAACACTGTGGAATATTTAAGCATGTGAGGGCAGCTTTTCTCCCCAAAGCTAAGTGAAAAACTATTTATTTCCCCATCCTTCATTTTCCAGGAAAGCCACCATCAGACCAACATTGCTGCCATCAATCAGTTTGAATGGCTTCTCAATCAGCACAGCAAAAACAAGCGTCAGAACAGCTTTCAAGTTTTCAAAGGCAACTTGATACTCTTGCATCCTTTCAAATTTCCTGCCTTTCTTAAATTTGTTGAAGGTACAATGACAATGCTGAAGTCTGGAACCAACATGTGATAAAATCCACTCATGGTAACAAATTGCAAAATTTAATGTTTTGGCCTAAGCATGAAACCGAGGCGTATAAATAACAAGTGGGACAGAACACCAACACTTCACCGGAGGCGCATGGACGATGCTGCCTAGCAGGGTGACGAAACGTCTGCAACCAAACCCACCGGCTCGGTGATCAAGTCTACGACCTCATCCACGATCTGACCTACAAATCTTCTCAAAAAAACTTTATTCATCCGTACAGCACGTTAATATGACAAACTTGCTGATTCTCTCTCGTCTAGATTACTTGCTACGTAATTCAGTTTCTTTTCCTGGATTTGATAAAGTCCATCGAACCTTGCTTTTAATGCTTCTCCAGAGATAAATAATAATACCAACACTTTGTCTTTAGGAACAAAACGTTGAACTTTTGGCCTTTTCAGTTGATTCCGTTTTCATTGTTTCATGAACCCTTTTAAAAGCTTTTTGGAAAACTCGTAGCTGTTGGCCAATTTTCCGTGAAATTCAAAATGGAGATTGGATGTGTAGTCTTTGAGCCTTGGTTTACCTTTATTCCCCCCCGATGTTATTGACCTGACCAGTCCTAGCCTTCCACCACTGTTTCTCCTCTCCCCCAACCAAATATAGAAAGGAGATAGTCTAGACCCTAACTCTGCTCTTATTTAAAGAGAAGTGGAAGGTGCCTTGTTCCAGTTTGTTTCAATTGGTCCACTACGAGGCTTTAATCAAAGCACACTTTATTCATAGGACAGCTAAAATATAATAACGGAACTGACATAACTTTAACTCAATTGAAATACTTAACATGATAATGTACTACTTAACCATTAATCATCAACTGTTCCAATACAGCAGAATCCCATAAACGCACCCTTGGCAAAGGCAAATTCAGCAAAACAGATTCACTCATGCTATCTCCAGAATTGGAGAAAGGAATAACTAAAAGCATGAATGTAGCAGCACAGAGAGCTACGTCCAGCAGCTTCAACTCCAAAAATTCCAACTTCAACAACAGAGTAAAAACTGCAACCCTGGGTCTGTGTGAGCCTGACTCCATCCTGTCATGCTTCCTTTGTCTACTTTTATAAAAAGAAACACCCAAAGCAGTTTACTCTGCTTTCCATGGGGCAGACACTTTAGTGCCAAGTTTACAATACCTTTCTTCAGGAGAAACGGGACAGAACAATCCCTCTTAAAAAGGTACATATCATCACACTTAAGCAATATACATGGTTCTCTCACCTCCGGTCCACATATTAGTTCAAGATGGCTAAATTCTGTGGATTCAGTACAGCATCCCTCATTGCAAACAGTAGCAAAGGATTTCCTTTATCCTGATTATTAGGACATGCTTGACAATAAGCTCTAATCAAAATCTTCAAAGCTGATACCATCTTTCAATACATCTTGAAGCTGAAAGTTATATGCAGAAGACAAACTGTTTTATTCCCCAACTTCATTCATTAGAAAATGTGACATAATTGGTATTTTGATTGGATAATATGTACGTTGTAAGCAACTGAACAACTTTTCCACTATTTTTGTAGTCATTTTTCTGAAAGGCTCTGCTTCAAGAAATCTTATTGAAACATGCATAATTGTTAAAAGATCCCATTTCAGATCTTAGGTAAGGGCTCTATAAAATCTGTTATTACCCCGCTAAACGGATCTTCAAAAGCTAGTATTGGAATTAAAGCTGCAGAATTAATTGAGGGATGCGGTTTCCCCACCACCTGATGTTATGCATGTCTGGCACAATTTATACAATACAGCACAGGAACATGCCCTTTGACCCACCAAGCCTGTGCCGATTCCTACTCCTTATTTAGACCCACTAAATATTGCCCACGCGATTTCTACCCCTCTGTTCGCCTCCTATTCATGTGTCTATCAAGAAACGCCTTAAAACGTTGCTAACGTGCCTGCTTCAACCATCTCCACTGGTAGTGCGTTCCAGGCACCCTTCACCCTGTGTGAAACATTTTCCCTGCACTTCTTCCCTTAAACTTTCCCCCTCTCACCCCGAACCTGTGCCCTCTTGTAGTTGACTTTTCCACCCTGGGAAAAAGCCTGACTATGCATCCTATCTATGCCTTTCAATTTTGTAAACTTTTATCAGGTCACCACTCAACCTCCCTCTTTCCAGTGTAAAAAATCTAAGTTTATCCAACTTCTCCTCATAACTAAAACCCGCCAGACCAGGCAACTCCCTCGCAAACCCTCTCCAAAGCATCCATGTCCTTCTGGTAGTGTGGTGACCAGAACTGCACGCAATATTCCAAACGTGGCCTCACTAAAGTTTTGTACGGCTGGAACATAACTTGCCAACTTTTATATTTGATGCTCCAGATGAAGGCAAGCGCGCTGTACGCCTTCCAAATCACCTTAAACACCTGCGTTGCCCTTTCGTGGATCTGTGGACCTGTACACCCAGATTGCACTGCATGTCAATGCTACTAAGAGTTCTGCCATTTATTGTATAATTCGCACCTGAATTTGATCTTCCAAAATGTATCACCCTGTATTTGTCCAGATTAAACTCCAGCTGTCATTTCTCTGCCCAAATCTGCAATCTATATCTATACACCACTGCATCCTTTGACAACCCTCCTCAGTATCTGCAACTCCACCAATTTTAGCGTCATTTGTAAACTTACTAATCAGAGCACCTACATTTTCCTCCAGAACAATAAGTATTAGTCATAATATTTACAAGCAAGGTCCCAGCACTGATCCCTGTAGAACATCACTAGTTACTGATCTGCATTCCAAAAAGCACCCCTCTGCCAATCCAGTTTTGTATCCAACTAGCCAGCCCACCCCGGATCCCATCTGACTCTACCTTCAGTACCAGCCTGCCATGAGGTACCTTATCAAATGCCTCACGTGGACAACAGCCACTGCTCTTCCCTCAAATCAGCCTTGTCAACTGAAAAAAAAAGTCACGTTGGTGAGACGTGACCATCACTGCACAAACGCATACTACCTATCACCAAGTCCATTCGCTTCCAAACGCGATTAAATCCTGTCTCTCAGTATTTTCTCTGTCAGCTGCCCCACCCCACTGATGTCAGGCTCACTGGCTTGTAATTACTAGATTATCTCTTTCTCTTCTGAAAAAAAAAAGGAGCAACACTGGCCATTTTCCTGGCCTCTGGAACCTTGCCTGAGGCCAAAGAGGATGCAAAGACACCCGTTAAGACCCCAGCTATTTCCTCCCCTGCATCCCACTGTATCCTGGGATAGATTCTGTCTGGCCTTCAGGACTTACCTACCTTAATGTATTTCAAGGCACCCAGCACTTCCTCCTTCATTATGTTGACCTGCCCAAGAATTTGGTGGCATCTTTATGAAGACCTGGCCAATAAAGATTTTAATATTTTAGCCTATGTTTTCCTAATACCCAGGTGACCTGCCAGTTTTGAGAGGCACCTGTAAAATTTAACTACGACACTTAGATGGAAATACCACCTAATGGACCACTGTCTGCTCCTCATTGGCTAGTATGTCAGGCTGCCTCCATTTCCTTATTTATACTTTTGTCTTTCAAATAGTTACGCTTAGGTAATGTTTCTGATTTAATTTCTAGTAAGAGGGTTTGGTATAACTCTTTCAATTCTGAATCAGTTTGTTGTATTTTGGTTAAAGAAGATGATCTAAACATCTCAGCCTCATTCTCAATCTGCAACTGTTTTTTGCTAAAAGCCAAAACTTAGATCTGATTACCTTATTTTCAACTCTATTGTTTCATCGATTCCTTCCTTCCAGTCCAATTTCAATGACTTCATGAAATCTCAGATTCAGGTTAAACATGGGCAAGGAAATTTTCTGTTGATTATTAAGTACGGTCCTCCCTCAGCTCATGAATCAGTACTTCTCTGCGTTGAACAACACTTAGATGAAGCACTGAAGATGGCAAGGGCATAAGATGTACTCCGAGCGGTGGATTTCAATATCAACAACCAAGAGTGGCTCAGCAGCAGTACTACTGATCGAGCTGGTCGGGTCCTAAAAGAACATAGCTGTTTGACTGGGTCGGCAGCAGGTGGTGAGGGAACCAAGATTGGAAAAAAGATACTTGACTTCATCCTCACCAATCTGCTGGCTGCAGATGCATCTGTCCATGACAGCACTGGTTTAAAAAAAAAGTGATAAGAAATGGTTGGAGGCATTGCATACAGCAAAGGCTACTGCCCTGACAACATTCCAGCAATAGTACTAAAGACTTGTGCTCCAGAACCTGCCGCTCCCCTAGCCAAGCTGTTCCAGTACAGTTACAATATTGGTATCGACCAGACAATGTGGAAAATTGCCGAAGTATGTCCAGTACACACAAAGCAGGCCAAATCCAATCCAGCCAATTACAGCCCCATAGTCTACGTTCGATCATCAGTAAAGTGATGGAAAGGATTGTCAACAGTGTTACCAAGGAGCACCTGCTCAGTGACGCCCAGTTTGGGTTCCACCAGGGCCACTGAGCTCCTGACCTCATTTCAGCCTTCGTTCAAACAACGGACAAAAACAGCTGAATTCCACAGGAAAGGGGACAGTGACAGTCCTTGACATCAAGGCAGTTAGGAGCCCAAGCAAATATTTGAATCAATGGGTGTTGGGGGCAAAACCTCTGCTGGTTGGAATTATACCTGACACAGAGGAAGAAGGTTGTTGGAGGTCAGTTAACGAAACTCCAGGACATCTCTACCAGAGTTCCTCAGGGTAGTGTTCTAGGCCCAACTATCTTCAGCTGCTTCATCAATGATCTTCCCTCCATCATCAGGTCAGATGGAGATATTTGCTGACGATTACACAATGTTCAGCACCATATGTGGTACTCCTCAGATACTGAAGCAGCCCATATTCGAAAGCAAGAAGATCTGGACAATATCCATGTTGGGTTGAGAAATGGCAAGTAACAGTCGCACCTCAAAAACACCAAAAAAAAAGGCAATGACCATCTCTAATAAGATGTTAGCCACCACCCCCTTGACATTTAATGGTGTTACCATCACCGAGTCTCCCACTATCAAGATCCTGGGGGCTTACAACTGACCAGAAATCAAACTGGATTCACCACATAAACACAGTGGTGACAACAGCAGGTCAGAGGCTAGGAATACCTCCTGACTCTCCAAAGCCTATCCACCATTTACAAGGCACAAGCCAGGAGTTTGATGGAATACTCCGCACTTGCCTGGATGGGTGCAGTTCCAACAACACTCAACAAGTTTGACACCATCCAGAACAAAGCAGCCTGTTTGACTGGCACCTCATCCACTCCCTCAGTAGCAGCAGTGTGCAACGTGCACTGCGGAAACTCACCTAAAATGCTTAATCAGCACCGTCAAAACCCGTAACTACTTCCAACGCAAAGGACAAGGCCAACAGATGCATGGCAACACCATCACCTGCAAGTTCCCCCCAAAACCACGTACCATCCCAACTTGGAAGTCTATCGCCGTTCTTTCACTCTCATTAGGTCAAAATCCTGGAATTTCTATCGACATTGTAAGTCTACCTGAAACACATGGACCGCTGCGTTTCAAGACAGTAGCTCATCACCACCTTCTCAAGGGCATCTAGGCAAAGGCAAAAAAATGCTGGCCAGACAGTGACACCTATGCCCCCTCAATGAATAAAAAGCGTTCTAATTCCACTGGTGAGAGAGTCTAAATACCTTACAAGTGAACAGAAACACAAATGGCATTACTGTATGACTGCACCATCTAAAAAAGGTAGAGGAGTTGAGATTGAAAAATAAATCCTGAACACCAAGATGTAGCGGTCATAAGAAAAAAATAAAAATAGATTTTGTAACCCACATGCAATACTCTATCATACATGGACTTAAGGTCCAGCTTGCATCCTATATCAAGTCCTGAAATTATACCCATAACCTCTTGACTCAGACACACCTAAATAAGCAAAACTGACAATTTAGAAAGAAATGCCAATTTTTGTTAGGTCTAGAAATGGATAATCAAAATGTTGAAGCATCAGGCAAAGAATATACAAATGAAAAATTCAAACTGCCTTCTTTATCCTCCTCCTGGAAACGTACTTCAAATAGAATTATGCAGAATAGTATTTTATTCAAAAATTGTTCAGGCTAGCTTCATTTCATCTTGCTAAGTACTGCATTCAAAACTTTTCTCTGCATTCCTATTTAAGAAAAACAACATTCATGAATGAGCAGCACGTTCACTATTTTTAAATGTTTCCATATTCAAAATAATGCATGCATTGTCCATGGACTCTGCACTTAACAGTTTAATGCTGTCTTTTATTGCAGTGTGTGTGTGTGTGTGTGTGTGTGTGTGTGTGTGTGTGTGTGTGTGTGTGTGTGTGTGTGTGTGTGTGTGTGTGTGTGTCAAGAAAACGCATGAATGAGGGAGGCAACAACAGCAGGGAGATGGGTCACAACAGCAGAGGGGGGAAAGAGAGGAGTGTGGTAAGAGGGGAGTGGAGCATTGCACTTAAAAGCGGTTTCACTTAAAGTTGCAACATCCAGCATTAGAACCAAAACATGAAGTGAGAGCTTCCTGTTTGCAGTGGGTGCCTGACATATGTGTTACCTTCTGCAATCAACAAAGCTTGCACCTGCAACAACACAAGAATTGTTTCCACAGAAGCACGACATATACTTCCACAAGCTATTTGAAGGAACGTTTCATTATTTCACACTGCCCTTTACTTAAATGCACCCACCTCCATAAAGCCAACTTCAAAAAGGTGCACACACTGTGACATTAAACCAGGGAGTATCTCATTCAAAGGTCAGCCAATGCTGCCTAGCCTTTCCCCCTTTTACAATAAGGCAATTAAACATAATGCTAAATAAGTAATAACTTCCTTCTACATCAAACAGAATACTTCACATCTGATGTTAATTTGTCAGAGAAAGTTTCATCAGCCAACGGACATAGAAACTTCAGAACTGCCACCAATACAATTGCGCAAACTTTGTTTAGATTTCTTTTATAAGCAATTCACACTACTGAAAAATAATTTAATAATTAGTACGGAAGCTGAAGAGACAAAATAGCAGTAATAAGCAGAAATACTCCACACATTAAAAGAATACAGCTACAGTTTCAGACATAACCAGAAATTGCACAGCCAAAATGTTAATTCATCAGTTCTCTCTACAGATTCTGTCCATTGGGATGAATATGCCCAGTGCTCCCTGCTTTTTCCCTTCCAAAACAGATTGAGAATGTCACTTCTTTTGCACTTCAATCAGTAACTTGACTAAAAGTAAAGGGAGCTTATACAAATTGAAAACCATTACACTCAGATTCAAGACATTCATATAAAGCATCACAGGATTCAATGGACTTTCTTGCGATAGATTACAAAGCAAATACCACCGGGGTAATTTATCGTGGATGGACAGGAATATCTTATTTCAATCAATCAATACTTCAAAAATTCAAACCAGTTTGGGTTGCTTATAATCCCCATCAAGAACAAGTTGATCCGCTTTAACTAATCTCAGTATGGCAGGTCTGGACTCAATCAAATTGATGAAAAAGATAGCGTATCACCAAGAAGTTGCACATATAAAATAAAACAAAACAAGTCTGCAAAGTACCACTTTACATGCAAATACAACTTTGGGATCCAATTTCATACCTTTTGACATAGTCAAAAACTTAGTTATGTTCAGTCAGAATTTTAGCAATTTGCTTTTGAACTTAAAGATTTGCATTTGACTGAAAAATTCTATAAATCATAATGAGGAGAGATTAACTTGCTCCTCTTCTTTATTCACCCACCCCCTCAGCTGTTTGCAGCAAGGTGAATTTACAACTCAATCCCATTCCCTTGGGATACCATTCTCCCAGACGAAAGAGAGTTATGGTTTACAAAAAAAAGGAGCCAATTCAACCAAACCAAGTTAACAGAGTGAGTTTATTAATTACTAATTGGAAGAAATAACAACAGATTAGAAAAAAGCAGCAAGTTCAAGAAAAGGTAAAAGTTAAAGATATATAGACAAGTCTGAGAGCGACTTACAAAAACAGAAATTGCTGGAAAAGCTCAGCAGGTCTGGTACCGTCTGTGGAGAGAAATCAGAACTGAAGTTGGGTCACACAACCCAAAACGTTGACTGCTTTCTCTTCACAGAATCTGCCAGATCTGTTGAGCTTTTCCAGCAATTTGTGTGTGTGTTTCTGACTTATAGTGTCTGCAGGACTTTCAATTTCTATGAGTCACTTGCCCGGAGTAGAAAGAAGAACAATTGTGGCTGGTACAGTGGTTGTTACTAGCAGAATTGACATTGGTAATTGAACAGTTGATCAGGAATCCTGGTTCTGCATGTCGACTGAAATTCTTTTGTCCTGGTTTCTTTCAGTTGTGGCTAGCCGGCAACATTTAGTGATACAATGACTTTTCACTTTATTTTCTAGTGTTTTAGGTCAGTTTAATGACTGTTCTCAAAGCTCAGACCTTCATCACACATTAGATCATACACAAAGATATCAGGTGACTAATGCACACAGACTAAGCTTGAAGCTTGCTTTTACCTCCTGTCCCTTTGTGTTTTTGATCTTGGAAAATGTGAATATATGTCGCATAAACTGTTATTTTTAAAAACCTTTGGGTTCACAATCTGAAATACTCAAGGGACTGGGATGCATTCATCTTTGAAGCTTCTTTGACATTTGCAGGTGAGACATTTCAGAATTCCTTTCCAAATAGCCACTGGATTTACATCCACAGCCATTTTGGCTGGATCAGTCTTTCAAAAGACACATATTGGGATTTACAAGTTTGATGTCACCAGGTGGTCAGACATTACGACCCGTGTCAATTACATAGATGTCAGCCAACCTGACATTCTGAACAGTTTTGTTTTTTTTATGGATCCATATCCAAGAACTGGGCCATTGTAAACAGACTAATTTTTACAAGACTCAACATTTCCAAACTGCAAAAACAAGGTAAAAACATCCCCAAGGAACAGATCGGCAGCAACTACCATCTCAATAACAGCAGGAACAACAAGCCACGTACATCATTGTGATTTGAACACAATTGCTATTTTTAAAAACACACACAATCACATGTGCATACTAGAGCAACACATTTGACATGAAACACCGCTACATGGTCAAATCTGTTCCACAATGCTAAAGGCTGGAAGAATTCAACAGGAAAGTTTGGTCCTCCCAAGCCCACAACACTAATCAGGAAGGAAGTCACACATTTTATCAGAGGGCATAAATCTGTTCCCACCTTCTGTCATTCTGTATATGTACTCAAGGAACAGTCCTTCTCTCACATATTATATGATGATTGCATTTTGCTCCAAACCAGAGCATGCATATAATTTTCTTAGAAGCTTTGCTTATCCTTGAAGAAAAGCATATGATGGCAGTGCTGAGGCCTGGACAACCGAGGTGGTGGGACAAGAGAATTTAAAAACAAAACACAGAACAGTAAATATTGTTTCCACCCCTATCCATCCACAAACTCCGCACTTTGCTGTAACTGAAATAGAGTGTCAGCGTTGGGCAGAGAGCAAAACCATTTTGCCTTTTGAATAGATAAGGCTGAAGCATTTGCAGCAATCTTCAGCTGGAAGTGCCAAGTGGATGATTCATCTCTGCCTTCTCCAGTGGCATCTGTAACGCTGGGGACCAATCTTCAGCCACTTCGATTCCCTCCACGGGATGTCAACAAATGGTTGGAAGGAATAGATATCACAAAGGCTATGGTCCCTGACAATGTTCCAGCAACAGTCCTGAAGACTTGTGCTCCGGAACTGGCCATTCCCTAGGCCAAGCTCTTCCAACTCAGTAACAACACTGGCATCCACCCAACAAATGTGGAAAATTTCCCAAGTACGTCCTGTGTACAAAAAAAGGACAAAATCCAACCCACCAATTACTGCTCCATCAGTCTACTCTAGATATCAGTAAAGTGATGGAAGGTGTCATCAACAGTGCTATCAAGAAGCACCTGCTCAGTGATGCCCAGTTTGGGTTCCGCCAGGGCCACTCAGCTCCTGACCTCATTACAGCCTTAGTTCAAATACGGACATTCCAGACATGAGGCGACAGTGACAGCCCTTGACATCAAGGCTGTATTTGACAGAGTCCGGCATCAAGGAGCCATAACAAACCTGGCACTAATGGGAATCAGGGGCAAACTCTCCGCTGGTTGGAGTCATATCTGGCACATAGGAAGATGGTTGTGATTGTTGGAGGTCAATCTTAGCTCCAAGACATCTCTGCAGGGGTTCCTCAGGGTAGCGTCCTAGGCCCAACCATCGTCAGCTGCTTCATGAATGATCCTCCCTCCATCATAAGGTCAGAAGGGGGGGGGGGGCGATGTTCGCCGATGACTGCGCAATGGTTCAAAATCCTGGAAGTTGCTCCCTGTGGGTATTGTGAGGCAACCTACTGCACATGGGCAAGGAGGCTGCTCACCATTATCTTCTCAAGGGCAACTAGAAACTGGCAATAAAATGTTGGCAGCCAGTGACAAACCACGTCCCATGAATGAATTAAAAAAATTGTTCAGGCAACACATTACCCAGCTAGTTTCTAAAATGCAAACTAATGAAATTGAAATTTGACCTATATGCAGAAGTGGGAAATCTAAATATTAATCAAGGCAAAAGTTGAAATGGTCTACATTGTTATAGATAACGCATCACCCGATGAGAACACAAATGCTTTTGAAAAGAAAATGAAGAAACTGAAAATTTAAAGAAACCATTCAACTTCAAATCTTTGTGAATTTGTGCCAAGTGATCAGGTGAACAAATACAGTTCTTCAAAGTTAGGTTTTTGTTTTTATTAAATCAGCCTTATAAAACAATGCAAACAAACTAGCTCCAGAATAGAAGTATTACTGTAAAAGAGATATTCTATCAAAGTTTTCATCTTCCATCTGTTAGGATAGGTATAAGAATGTCAAACCTCAAAGCAAGTAACAATTTATATGGCACAAGTAGCATGTGCTGATTGGCTGAGGTATTGTCATGAAGAATATTTCCAGAATATTTTATTTCTGAGCTGAAATAATGGAAAAAATACATAAGAGGCCGTGGTGTATTGGTGCATGCTGCAACAGCAAATTCATTAAGTCTGATAATTGATCATTAAACATCCAACAGATTCAATACAGTCCTTCTGAGAAAAGAAAGCAGATAATTACATTTACAGCAGTCCTGAGAATTGAGCTAGTAGTATACTGGTTGGAATAATTCAAAACCTGAATCTTATCTGTAGTTGTCAGGCTTAAACCCTTGCCTTTTTCTTAAAGGGAAAGCGGTTTAACATTCGCAACCTGCCAGTTCACTATCACGGCCAAATACAGGTACAAGAAGGAGGATTGTAACTGAAATTTCTGGCAACAAGGAGCAGCAGTTCCTTCTCCATCATCTCTTTACAGAAGAGGAAAAAAAACCCTACAAAACAGACCCACAGTGGTGAGAAATCAGAGAAAGGTTGCGCTTGTAGCTGGATGAAGTCAGAATCTACACAGAGCTATCCATCCAGTCAAGGTCTGGGTCTTTGTCACCTACTAATAGGTGGCAAACATGGGAGAGAAGCAGCCAACGAATAGAAGTACTGCAAAAAGGTGAGTTGTGGAAGTGAGCGAGGCCGCTGAGGCTGGAGTAGGACCTCGAAGCATGAGGCATTGGGCTGGAGAACAGGAGGGAAACAAGGTTAGTGACGCTGGAGATTGGAAGCAAATCAAACCTACAAAAAAAAAGTGAAGAAAAAGGAGGGGAGGAAAAAAAAGG
>NC_063356.1:13393298-13395273 GCF_021869965.1 Rhincodon typus
GGTGTGGGAATGTAGAAGGAAGACAGCAAAAACAAACTGTTGGGGGAGGAAGAGAGGAGGATAAAAAGGGGAGCACTGTGGCAGCAAAAGAAGGGGAGAGTTTTGAAATTTCAGCAAAATTACAGTGTATTTGTATGAACATTAATACTGTAATGAAAACAGTCAATTTTGTAGTACTAATACTTAGCTTCTATTTCCTAAAGATAGATTAAAACATCTCAATGTTTCTCACATTTTGGGAGGTGATTGTCAGAGACAGTCATGCTGAAACTTAGCTGCAGCTTCTGCAATCCACAGGAAATTTGGCTCTTTTATGTACCGGGGGGTGTGTGCATGTGTAAGATAGAATTACTTTTTAAAAGAAATTGCTGCTAGTTTGTACCTTTGATATCTTTCCGATTTAAATACTGTGGTATCTGGAAATTAACGTGCGTGTTGTGTGTCAGTGCTTTATGATTAATGGAGCAGTAATGACGATTGAGAATTCTTAAAAGTGTTTCTGAGAGTTCAAATACCCTGTATAATCAACACAAATAAAAAGTTATGTTACTACATGACTGCATGTCCTAACTCCAGAATTAGTGTGAATGAAAAAAGAGCCCTTAAAAAGGAAGAAAATTTGACCCCAGCTCTGTAACACCCTTACCTCCTTTGTATCCAAGGATATATCCCAGCATGATTAGAAGACATTTCTCCTTTTGAGGACTGCCCACTTTTCAAGCATCTTACTTTCTATTAATTTTTAATCCTACCCAATTTCAATCCTGCTTCCCCTTTTACTATTACAAATGCTGGCATCCTCTTCCATCTTGATGGCAAATAGAGTAATTATTCAGTACATCAGCCGTGGTGTCTGCCTCCACATTCCTAATCATTTTGCATTTACAAAAAAAAAACAACTTTGGGTTCCCTTTTATGTCAGCCACTAGACTATTCTCTTGATCCCTCATCCACCTTTGAGTTCTCTTCTGCACTTTGCACTGCATTAATGTTATGATCATGAGCCTCCTTTTAACCCATCTCACATTAATCACCCAGAGAATGATTTTTGAGTGATTTTATCTTTGAATGCCTTTCCCTTTTCCCAGGCTAGGACTGTTGTTTGTACCAAACCATCTCCTCCTTCACAACCTGCTAGTGTTCAGTTGCTGTTGCCTCCGTTATGAAAATAATACTGGCAACTTATCAGAATTGTTTGCTCCTTAGACAAACTTGTATCTAACCGAGGTGGTGCCCTTGAAAGAAAGTAAGTTTCTAAAAAAAAAAAAGATGGAAACTAGCATCACCATGAACGTGAAGAAAGAATCAACCTGGCAGAATTTGGTCTTATTCTACAATTTTCAAAGTAGATTGATCGGAAGAGGATATTGGACACAAACACTGTTAGTCACTTCTCTTTTACCTAATAATTGGCAGCACAAACTTCAAAGTATTTCTCCATGTGTTACAGCGCAATAAAAATGACTGGAATACCAATATGCAAGACAAAAATGTACTTTTTGTGGCTCTTGTATCCAAAAAATTGATTAATTTTTAAAATTTACCTACTGTCCACCTGAATAATTAATTTAAAAACTTAAGTCATGATGAATTTCAGTGCTTGTCAGCCCTAAAGGAAGCATGTTAAAAACTTACACTAATTCAATATGCATCGAACTTCAGTGTAACACAGTAGTAGCACACACTTGAGACTAGAGTTACAGGAAATGCAGAGAAATCCTGAATGCCAAAGAAATTTCCACAACTAATGGATTCCGGGTGGTAATACACATTCCACATGAACAAAGCTGAGACTTGCATTCTGATCTGCGGTGAGGGGAGGAAATGGCAAAAACAACATAAGGCTGTCTAAAATAGGTGTCTCCCCAACGCCAAATTTACAACTCCTAATTGAGGAAATTCGCACAGCAATGGAACCATGGATAGGGGAGAGGACAGACAGACAGAAAGAAAGACAGACAGAAAGAAAGACAGA
>NC_063356.1:13395283-13402446 GCF_021869965.1 Rhincodon typus
AGAAAGACAGACAGAAAGAAAGACAGACAGAAAGAAAGACAGAAAGAAAGAGTCAGGATCCCTATTGAAATTCAAGAGCATAGGATGGCAAAAACATTTTTTGCCCCCAAACCAACTGCTATCCAATTATTCAAATGAAGGTGGAAAATTTCAGAAGAAAAAAAAAGCCACATCATTTACAATTTGCAGTACGTCAGGGTCTAAGTTGCCAATTCAATTTCAAGATTTCAAATGAAAGACTGATCAAAATTAATGTGCACTATGATAACCAAGCAGTGAAGAACAGATCTGGGGCCAAATCTTCACACATTTACAAGCTTTTACTTCTCAACTTGCAAAGTTGATCGACAAAGAACCACAAGAATTGAATTAACCAAAATGCTGAGATTTAGTGAGATCTAACTTAACCTTGTGAAAATAACATGTACAGTCACCAATACATCAGTGCAAGAAAACCACAAAATAAGCAGGAGAAACTACACACACACACACACACACACACACACAGTAAACAAAGTCAGGTAAAAATGATAATTAGTCATCTACAAACACTGACTTTTTTTGCAAGTACAACCAGTGCTTTCCTTTCTACATCACCTTCACTGAAAGAATTCTGTTAAAAGGAAAAAAATGTTCTGTAACATCTCAGAACAGAATGTACACAGATTAGCCCTCACCCTCAGAACTACAGATGGCCCTTAACCACACTTGGTATCAAAGCCAGATAAATTGAAATTTATTCATTTTGTTAAATCTATATGCAAATATTTCATCCAAAAAGGACTCAATGTCTCAAAAACAGGATTACATTCAAACTATACTCAGACAAGAACAGTTACACATTTTCCTTTTAAAATTAAAAGCTGCAATTCTTCAACTTGACAAGTTCACAGTCAAAATGGATTTCAAGCTAACAACTTCTGTTTCAGTTTTAATGCACAGAACAGAGTCCAATCTTTTACTGTGCAGTAAGAATTGTGAGGTAAAGTGTCAGTTTTTGATGTTTTCTACATATAGAGGCTGCGATCAGCACCTTCTCACACCAGATGTTTTCTTGATGATTTGGGAAACACAAAGCTCTTTACTCCCCACCAAACCATTGTAAAGTCCCACAGCTGCACAATGCATCTTTGTACACTTTTCTTTCCAAAGCTAAACTGAAAGTTTAGTGGTATATGCTAACCTTCCCCATTGTAAAACCTCCATGCCTTTGTTAGCTCTAGACTTGACTATTCCAATACACTTCTGGCTGGTCTCTCACATTCTGCCCTCTGTAATCTTGAGGTGATACAAACTATGCTGCTCCTGTCTTAAACTGCAAGTCCTATTTCTCTATTATCATGTACTTGCAGATCTACAACGTCTGCCAATAGCGCAAAATCTTCATTCTGAAATTCACTGTCTTGTTTGGTCGTGACCCTCTCCATTTCCAATTTTCTCCAACGTCACAATCTTCCAAGATTTCTGCCCTCCTCTAAATCTGGCCTCTTATGCATTTCCAATCACAGACGCTCTATCATCAGTGGTCACACCTGCAATTACTGAAGCCCCAGCTCTGCACCTCTTTACCCTCACTTCCCTCCTTCAAAACACACATCTTATAACCTCAAGATTTTGGTGATCTGACCAACTATCACTTGATGTGACTTGGAGTCACACTTTCTCTTAAGCTCCTGAGAAGGATGCGCTGTTACTATTTATTGGCTCCTATAACATCAGTTATTGAATTGAACCTGCAGCACTGAGCAGAACAATGCGGAAACTATTCCCAGTTTAGGGTCCACAAGTTGGGACGCCACATCTGCAGAAGCCATACCAAGGTTAGTTAGATATTTTTCCAGAAACAAGTAAGTATCTCAAATGAGTATTGGTGCATTAGAATGCTTTTATCTGAATTTAGAAAAGAAGGTGATGAGTCAAAGTTCAGATGAATTGCTGAACACCGCCAGGCTTGAAGAATTGCAAAACAAAATTAAATCAGAAACTGGACAGTTAGGACAAGGATCCCATTACCGATGTGTGCAAGACTGGAGGTGGGGGTGCAGTGTTGCAGGAAGGGTTATTGGATTAAATATGACTACATTTTCATTGAGGCAGAACAAGTGTAACAAATCAAACACTGCAGGCTTCTACAAAATCCAGTACTTCCAGAAAACACTGCTGATGCCACGCAATCCCCCCAAAAATTAGAAGTTTATGACTGCTACTTGAGAAAATTAATGGATAATAAACTGTTATTTCCTTGTAATAAAGCTGAAACAGAGTATAGTTATTTTAAGTTGTGGTTTGAATCATGTGCACTAACAATTGGATGACTATGAATGCCTAGGTATTCCCTAGTGCTTTTCCAAAGGTGACCAAACACAAGCTATGCCAAATCACTGAACTGTTACAGCCATTCAGACCATTACATCCAAACATCTCCTCAACTGAATAATTCATCAAGTACCAGTCTGCTGTGCTCCCCCTGTTTTCCTGCGTATTTTTCCTTTTCAGATAACAGCATTCACTTTTGAATATTTTGATTTAACTTGCCACACCCGCAGAGGTAATGCATTTTCGATCCTCATTTTTTTTCCTTTGATCATTTTTGCTTCTTTTGCCAATCAGCATAAATCTGTTCCCTCTCATTCTCAATCCTTTCAATGGAGTCAGTTTCTCCCTACCTACCATCAAAACCCATCATGATTTTGACTACTGCTTCTTGGTCTACACTTCTGTATGGAAAACAGTCCCATTTCTAAATGGTCCTGACCCAAAACGTCAGCTTTCCTGTTCATCTGATGCTGCCTGGCCTGCAGTGTTCCTCCAGCTCCACACTGTGTTATTTCCAACTTCTCCAATCTATCTTTATAGCTGAAATCCCTCATGCATGGAACTACTCGAGTCCCCTCTGGAGTCTCTATAGTGTCTTTCCATCCTTCCTAAAAGAAAAGCGTGGTGCTCAGAACTGAATGCAATTCTCCAGCAGAGGCCAATCTAGTGTCCTGTACAAGTTCAGCACAAACCACCTTACTCTTGTACCAATGTATCTTTAATAAAGTCTTGGCCACAGAATGCTGTATCTGATCTGGTCCTGCTACCTAAATACTGACCTCCTAAAACTACCAACCTCTCAATTGTAAATCCTTGCATATTACTTCCTCTTCCACCATGGCTTCAGTAGCATCTTCTTTCTCAGTAAGGAAAGATGCAAAATACTAATTTAATATCACATCTGTACCCCTCATTCATTTATAAATCCTCTAATTGGTCTCTAATCAGATCTACTCCTTTTACCATAATTTTATTATTTATAAGCCAGTAGAAGATTCTGAAACTCGAACTGTTTTCATTCAACTTGTAATCCATGCTTTTTGTGTAGACAAGGAAGGTCTCACCTACTTCTTGTGGTCCTCCTTACCAACCCTGCATCCTTTCATGCAACATCTCCTCTATCGTGGAACAAAATTAGGGGGCAGTGATATGATCATTTTCAGATGGATCATGCAGCACTGCTGCCATAATTGCTGGAATTTGGAATTGACAACAGTGTTGTCTTTTTAAGAAAGAATATTTGCCTTCCTCTAAAGAAGTGAAATACTCAGCCACTCGCTCATTCACCCTTTTTTTTTTTTAAAATGTAAAGATAGTAAGGTGTAGCTAAGAGGAAATCTTTCTGTAGTGGTAACAATCAAAAGGTACAAGGATGTAGTTACAAATGCATCATCACATGCAATTAGACGAGTGGTACATCTAGTTTTGGCTTTGAGTCATTTATTTTCAATGACTTGATGGTTTGGAAGAAGGGACCCTATAGCTTTCCAATATTGAACATTATTCACTTTTGTAAATAAAACAGCAAAATTTACGACAAGCAGAGGCATTTCATTAGCTTGCGAAAGAAAAAAAGTGAGAGCTACTGTTTAACAGAGAATCAAATCACAAAGCTAGGGAACAGAGAAATATTCTTGGGGGCAAGGTGAGTTTTGTGAAAAATGGCTTTTAATCAATGTCATGTACAGCACTTGCGAAACAGCACAACATGTACAAGTTTGGGGATTCACACAAAGTCAGTGCACAATGCACTAATTTAATCTTATGTACAAAAGGTGTACATAGTTTGAGGCTATGCGAGTGCATTGATCTAGTAAGAAAGGGCCTGGTGGTTTGGGTTCATTTTTATTAAATGAGATAGAACAGGTAAGTGGGTATGGTCAGACAGAGTGTGCCATTCATTGTGTGTATATGGTACCTTTCCTACAACCCTCACTATACTTCATCATGGTACCCTCTGCTTTATTCCACGAATGGTTAGAGTCATGAAAATCTACAGCATTGGCTCAGACTGAAGGGCCTATTTCAGGCAAAAATAGCCACCTAACTATTCTAAGATAACGGAGGTGGAGGAACACTGCAGGCCAGGCAGCATCAGAAGAGCAGGAAAGCTGGCGTTCTGGGTTGGGACCCTACTTCAATCTACTCTGCTCCAAGGAAACAACTCCAGTCTGTCCAATCTCCCTTCATAACAAACCCTCCGACCCTGGCAACATCCTGGTAAACCTCCTCTGCAGTGAGTCACATCCCTCCTATGATGTGGATTCCAGAACTGCACATGATATTCTAGCTATAGTCTAATTAATGTTTTGGACATTTTATTCCAGTGTAACCTCTCTGTTCTTAAATTCCATGCCTCGGCTAATAAAGGCAAGTATACTATATGCCCTCAACTACTTTATCGCCTTTCCTGATAACTTAAGGGAGCGGTATACACACACAAAAGGTCCCTCTGATCCTCAACGCTTCCCAGGGTCTCAGTTATAAAAGCCCTCAAGCTACTCACCTTACCTCGTATTTTTATTGTGTTAATGATAAAATCCCTAAAGTGTGGAAACAGACCATCGGCCCAGCAAGTCCACACTGACCCTCTGAACAGCACGCCACCCAGACCCATTCCCTTACCCCTTCCCTGTAACCCTGCATTTTCCATGGCTAATCCACTTAACTTACACATCCCTGGACACTATGGGGCAATTTAGCATGGTCAATCCACCCATTTTTTTGGAATGTGGGAGGAAACCCGAGCACCTGGTGGATACCCATGCAGACACAGGGAGCATATGTAAACTCCACTCAGACAGACAGCTGCCCGAGGATAGAATCAAATCCAGCTCCCTGGTGCTGTCAAACAGCAGCGCTAACAACTGAGCCACGGTGCCACCCATATTGTATCTATCATGCTATAATATGGGGGGTGCTAGTATAACGTGGATAAACAGTGCTGGCTTTCCTGTTTTGAGGCTAAAGCCATTGTAATAATCCCTCACAGAAGCATCAACGCTTTGAATTAAACCCTTTGTCCCAATTACTAGTTTGCGCGCAACATAAATTTGAGAATCAGTAGTCTAACAACTATTTTGTTGACTTACAGGGCAATCAAATATTGATTGATTGATGGTCGCATGTACTGAAATACAGTGAAAAGTTTTGTTTATGAGCAGTACAGGCAGATCACAGCAAGCAAAGGATGTACAGATCAAAAAGACTTAGAGGCATTCAGGTTACATTATTTGAGGCTTGAGTCAGTTCAACAGTCCGATAATGGCCAGAAAGAAGTGGTTCCTGAATCTGCTTGAGCGTGTGTTCAGGCTCCTGTATCTTCTGCCTGATGGAAGAGGCTGTAGGTGATCCTTACCGGGGTGTGATGGGTCTTTTAAGCTGTTGGCTGCCTTTCTGCGGCAGCAAGCTGTGTAAACGGAGTCCAGGGATAGAAGGTTGGCTTCTGTGATGGTCTGGGCTGTGCACACCACCTTCTGTAGTTTCTTATGGCAACTGCTCTACCCAGGACCATATCAGGCCATTATGCACCCCGAAAGTACGCTTTCAATGGTGCATCTGTAGAAGTTGACAAGGGTCCTTACGAACATGCCAAATTTCCTGAGCCACCTGAGGAAGAAGAGGCATTGTTGTTCTTTCCCGACTGTTGTATCTACGTGGGAATTCCAGGACAGATTGTCGGTTATCATCACTCCGAGGAACTTGATGCTCTTCACTCTTTCAACTTCAGTTCCGTTGATGTAGATGGGTGTGTGTTCTCCTCCTTTCTTTTTGAAGCCGATCAGTTCTTTAGTTTTGCTGACAGAGACAGATTGTTCTCATTGCACCATGTCACCAAGCCCTCCATCTCCCTTCTGCATTTGGACTTGTCATTGTTTGATATCCGTCCCACTACAGTGTTGTCGTCAGCGGACTTGTAGATGGCTTCCGTTTGGAATATGGCAACACAGTTGTAGTGTACAGGGAGTACAGTAGGGGGCTGAGGACACATCCTTGGGGGGCTCCAAGAAGGCATATTCGTGAAAAAGTACAAAATGCATTTTATCTTTTGTAACATGACTGTACTGTTTAATTATTGCAATCCATCCCCTAATTATTCTGTTAATGTACTTAATCCTCTTGGGTTGCCATAATTACTTTACCTGCTCTAGAATTCTAGGCATACTGCTACTAAAGACTGTCTCTTTTCAGCAATGTCAAAAAAGAAAGTTTTTTTTGTTAACTCAAAGGAAATATCAATTTGCACAGCATGACAGGGGTTACCATACAAAGCAGCAATGATTGGGAGTCGCTATAGCTCTTCCTCAATGAAAAATGGTGAACCATTTGGACAACTTTTCTGAACAGTCAGTTCCTTTGTTCCTGGTCCCACATCAACTCTTTTTCATAAAAGGAAATTGATTGAATAAGACTTATAAATTAAGTTATTATTCAAAGACATGAGATGGAAATCTGCTGTTCAAAGAGCAAACTGAACAGCATCCAGGACAAAACAGGAGCACTGTGCACTGAACTTTTTACCTCAAAAACTGGCACACCGATGTTGCTGCAGAATGTACAATCTACAGGATACATTGCAGAAATTCACTGTTAGTTCCCTCACTTGCAACCATCAAGACAAACACTGCCTCAATCCATCCCATCGTCAGATACACTGCCATCCCTTAAATTCTCATTGACATTCTCTACCTCACACCTTTACGGTACATTATCACCTTAAATGGTTAAAGGGAAAGGCTTTTCAGCACCTTGTTGGAACAGAGTAGGAATACACAAAAACAGCCTTGCCTGAATAACAACGTGTAGAGCTGGATGAACACAGCAGGTCAAGCAGCATCAGAGGAGCA
>NC_063356.1:13402846-13450519 GCF_021869965.1 Rhincodon typus
GGCCTGCTGTGTTCATCCAGCTCTACACCTTGTTATCTCAGATTCTCTAGCATCTGCAGTTCCTACTATCTCTTGCCTGAATAACCCTGAATCTCAGGAACAGGACAGACAGTGACTAACTCAAGTTAATGAAGTGCTTTGTCTGAGCATAGACTGGGATAGCAGTAGTATAAAGGGTAGAAAGCAGCAAGAGTTCTTACAGTATGGTCAGGAAAATTTTCTACAACAGTATATGTTTCCAGCTCATTGAGAAAGGACCTACTAATTCACCTAGTTCTTGAGAAGAAAGAAGGCCACATGGATCAGGACTTGGCAGTAAGACCTTTAGGAGCCAACACTGTATTATATAGGTCTGGGATGATTAGGGTAAAAGGGCAAAGATCAATCCAGAAGACGACTAATTCACTATGGGAAAATCATCTTTAATGAAGGAAGAACAGATCTCTGCCAAATAAATTGGAGTCAAAAGTTAGCAGTAAAAGCAATAGCTGAACAATGGATTACCTTCAAAAACGATAGTTTGGACACAAGTAAAACAAATTCCCTCAAAATTGAAAGGTAGGGCAAACTAACTCAGCACTCTGGATGAGAGAGAGAAATTAAAAGAAGTGTGCTTATGACAGTAGTCAGATAAAAATTCAACTGAGAACCAGATTGGTTACAAAAGATTCACAGGGGGGAGTTTAAAAAAAGCAAACAAGAGAAACTAAGAGGGAGTATTATAAAAAGACTGGCATGTAAAATAAAATGGGAACTCCAAAGTCTTGTATAAGCATATGAAAAGTAAGGCTGATTAGGGATGAAAGACGGAATTTACACTTGGAGGCAGAGGACATAACCAAGCTATCATTCATACTTGGCACTGGGATTTACTAACGAAGATGGTAGCTAGGCCATCGTGAATTCATACAGTAGAAGGATTTAAAATTGATAAAGGGGCAGTATTGGATAGGCTGACTGCACTCACGGTGAGGAAGGCAGTAGGAGTGGATATGTAAGTGAGTGGAGTGATTGCAGAGGCACTGCCCATCATTTTTCAATCTTCCCTAGACTAGAGGGCTGGAATACTGCTAAGTTACACCGTAGATTTAAAAAAAAAGGGTGTGAAGACAAACCCAACAACTACAGGCCAGTCAGTTTAACTCCAATGTGGGGAAACCTCTAGAAACAATGACTTGGGACATCACATGCACAAATACAGGTTAATTAAAGAAGCCAGTAATGGACTCAAGGGAAAATCATATTTAACCATCTTGGAGTAGCTTTTCAAACAGATGATGGTTGATGAGACAAATGCCATTAATCTGGCATACAAAATTCCACAACGCATTTGATACAGCATCATACAACAGATTTATCCAGTCTGTGGAACTAAAGGGTCAGTAGCAAAGCGTATACTACGTTGTTTAAGTGACAGGAAACAACAATGAATAGTTAACGGAGAAAGCAAGAACTGCAGATGCTGCAGTCAGTCAGAGATAACAAGGTGTGGAGCTGGAGGAACACAGCAGGCCAGGCAGCATTAGAGGAACAGGAAAGTTGACGTTTTGGGTCAGGACCCTTCTTCAGAAATGGGGAGGGGGAAGGGAGCTCAGAAATAAATAGAGATAGGAGGGATGGGGCTGGGGAAGGTAGTGGGATGGTGATAGGTGAGTGCAGGTAGAGAGTGGTGGGAGGTCAGTGAGGTGGGAGGAGCGGATAGATGGGAGAGAAGATAGGCTGCTGTGTCAGGACAAGGAGGGGGAAGATGAATGGGAGGACTGGGTCATGGAGGTCATGGGATGAAGCTGGGGATGGGGAGATTTTGAAACTGGTAAAGTCCACATTCAGGCCATCAGGCTGTAGGCTCCCGAGGCTGAATACGGAGGTGCTGCTCCTCCAGTTTGCAGGTGGCATCAATGTGACACTGATGCGGCCTAGGATGGACATGTCACCCAGGGAGTGGGGAGTTAAAAATGGTTCGCAACTGGAAGGTGGTGTTGTTTGTCACAAACGGAGCGCAGATGCTCTACAAAATGGTCTCCCTTGGTCTCACCGATGTAGAGGAGGCCACATCGGGAGCAGCGGATGCAGCAGACCAAGTTGAGAGATTGCAGGTGAACCCATGTCTGATGTCAAAAGGTTCGTTTTTTGCCTTGAATGGGGTGAGGAGGCGCGGTTTGGGGGCAGGTGTAGCAATTCCTGCTGTTGCAGGGAAAGGTGCCGGGGGTAGTGGAACAGACAAGGGAGTCTTGGAGAGAGCGGTCCCTACGAGAGGCAGATAGGGGTGGGGAAGGAAATACATCTTTGGTTGTGGGGTCAGATTGTAGTTAACTGATATTTTTTAGGCTTCAGGAAGGTTTCATACTGGAATTCTCCAGGGTATAGAGTCCTGACCCTTGCTCTTTCTGGTATTATAATCAACTTTAAAATTGTGCCCTTCACACCAAGATCTAAGTTTCTGGATGATAGACTTCACAATGTTTCCAAGCTGTAAGAGAAGGGTGGAACATCAAAAGGACATATAAAGGTTTGTGGAATGGACAGACAAGTGGAAAGTGAGGTCAATGTGGAGAAAGGTGAAGCAACCATTTTGGTACAAAAGAACATGACAGGCAGGGGAGAATTTAAAATAAAGTCTACATTTCTAAAGGAGCACAAGACCAGAGGGTCCTGGGTACATAATGTGCATAACTCATTAAATGTTGACAGATCAAGAGGCCAGTTAATAAAAGATATTGTATTCTTAAAGAGCAAGGGGATTGTATTTAATTTGTATAAGACACTAGTTTGCCATTAACTGGAGTATTATATCCAGTCCTGTGTGCCACACTTAAAATATGAAGGAATTACAGAGAATGCAGAATAGTTCTAAAGGTGAACAGCTTCAGTTGTGAAGATTGGTTGGAGAGGTTCATACTGGTTTCTTTGCAGGAACGGCAGCCTAGAGGTGGTCTGATAGAGATATTCAAAATTGAGGGGACTACACAGTAGATGGTGACAAACTGTTCACACTCATGAAAGGATGATGATAGAATGGGCATATATATGTAAAGCAACTGACAAAAGCAGTAATGAAATCATGAGAAAATAATTTTTTACATGGCAAGCAGTTAAAGATCTAGAAAGCACTCCCAGACAGTACGGTCCAGACAGATTTAATTGAGGCATTCAAGAGGGAATTAGATTCTTATCTGAAAGGAAGAATGTGCAGCCTGATGTGGAGAGGACCATGAATGACATGGTACCGGCATAATAGGCTGAATTGTCTCCCCTTCCGCTGAAATAAGGCGGTGTTTCTGTGAAATCAAGCAGTGTAGAAAGTCAGCAATGTCCAGTGCCACTCAATCCCAAAGCAATTCAACTCCATAGCCATAACGCCATGTACAGCAAGAACCCAGTAGCTAAAACTATTTAGAAAAGCAATGTGGGTTTTCCCCCCAGCAGGGTATTTTAGCTGATGCAGCAATGTTCATGTTATCCTTCATGATGTTAGAAAATGCTGAGGCAATGGCCTAATGGTGTCATCACTGAACTGCTAATCCAGAGACCCAGGTAATGTTCTGGGGAGCGGGGTGGGAATCCTGCCACAGCAGATGGTGGAATCTGAATTCAATAAAAAAATCTGGGATTAAGAGTCTAACGATAACCATGAAACCATGGTCGATTGTCGAGAAAAATAGTAATAAAGGACATAGAGAACATGTTGATGAAGAGGCCACTCGTGTTACAGTCAAGTATACAAATGTTACATTCACGGGCACACAAGTGTCTGGGCTACGTTAGACAGAGGTTAAAAGAGCAAACATGCTTTCAAATAGCAAGTCATGCTTCAAGTGATTAGAATTAAGGTGGAGAATGTCTAATTTATACACTAAATCACACTATGATACAGTGATGATATCAAAAGCATGTCTCTTAAAGGAATGCTGTCCCTGAGACATATCACAACAGGAAGTATTTAAATGGCCTTAAGAGTATGCCAAAACTTAAGAGTTTTAAAATAAAATGAATGGCAAATCAAGAAACTCTGACACCACTGAACAAGTCAGTAGAGTCGTGGTGACTTAAATATAGTCTACAACTCCATCCCCAACAGGATTACTTTAATTGAACAGATGCTTCGATTATAAGTGCTGCAATGTCATCTCCTTGATGCTTCACTTTTAGGTTGCTTTGGTACTTGCCTCTTAAATGTGAACCCTTCATGGGAAGTTACACATTTGTGGCTGATTTGCTACCATGAAACAAGCATTCACACAATACTGTGCATTCAAAAAAAAAAACAGGGCAGAATAGAGATTCACAAAATGAGACTGCAAGGTCAGTAAGACCAGTTAATGACAGGGATGTAATGCTCAGAAAATTAATGGGGATAGGGCAGAAAGAGAGGGCGATCATTGGCTTTTTTTTTTAAAAAAGAGCCATCACCTTAGTCTGATTCCTTACTCTTCAGTTTACAATATTATTAACTGCCAAAGCCAGACATCAGGCTTACTCCTCAAATGGATAGAAATGCAATTGGTTAAAATTAAAGACAAACCAAAATGGTTCCAAAATAACAAGGAGTTTCACAAAATGTACAGCTAGTTTAAAATCAATGACCATTGACAAATTCAAATTTAGGCCACAATAAATCTGTTACAACCAGGAGAATACCATTAGCAGAATATATAAAAGTAGCATTTTGTTTTTTTTTTAAAATGAAGATCAATATTACAAAAAGTAAGTTTTTCATTTTGCTTTCAAGTTGAACTTTGATGAACATCACCATGCAACAAACAGGAACTGCATAATGAAGTTACAACAAACATTCTTGAAAAATATCAACAGATGTCCCATGGCATTGCCTGCGCTTATCTCAGAGACGAGAGATGAGAGATGGAAAATTCTCATTCTTGGCAGTGTATCATTGAGACATGCCACGGTTGATGAAAACATCAGTATTTGCATCCAGAACACAAGTTCTGCCAATGGCCAACTCCATGATCATGCCTGGAAACGCAATGGCATTAAGCTGATGAAAATTAAACTCTAGTAGACTACTGCTCTTACCAACATGCTGTACGGCACTAAACATCACGAGTCTCAAAGCTCTAGAATATTTTCATCATGAGAATTTAAACAAAACAGAAAAAATACAAATCAAACAAGGGGATCCTTCAAATGTGCAGAATTGTTGAACAGTATGGAGACCAACCTCCAGAAAATTCAGTTTTGATGGCAGGTTCTTTTTTCACAAAAAAAAAAATTGCTCATGGGATGTGGCCATCACTGGTAAAGCTTGGTATTTATTGCCAGTGGCAGTTAATGGTCAACAACGTTGCTGCAGGTCTGGAGTCACAGTGGATAGGAGATTTCCTTCCCAAAGTGTACCCGATAGGTTATTACATGATAGCAGTTACATGGTCACCATTAGGCTAGCTTTTTAAATTCCAGATTTATATTGAATCCAAATTTCACCATCTGCTATGGTGGGATCGAACCCATATTCTCAGGTCTTTAGCTTGGGGTTCTGGATTATTACCTGCATTACCACTACACCACTAACTCCCACACAAATATCTCCAGAATCTCCAAGCAAGCCTTCTATGGGAGATTTCTCTCAGGGGCAAACGTCCAAGTTATGAGCACAAATGAAACTCAAAAATTATAAACATCTGCATTACAGACAACTTCTTTAATAAAGCAGCTGATGTACCCATATGGTACTGAAATTTGACTCAGCACGTTTTAGGGACCTTGTACAAACATGCAATACCTAACACGCACAGAGGAAAGCGAAAGGTGTGACATTGGCCCACAAGTGTCAACATGAACTGCTAGTTCTGTGAATGACCATAACAATTCCACATCAGATTCTTCAGGCAGAGGATTCAGAGAAGATGACAATATCATTACAGTCCAGAGATGGTTAGTCTCAGAAGTCTAATAAACAAACACTTTAAGACATGCTTAACCACACACCCGACAGGACCTCTTTTTCTAAAACAAAGTGCTCAATCACTCCATGCAATCCAGGTAATTTATACCTTATTTTTCCTAAAATCAATGCATTTTCAAACTTTCGTAAGGCAAACAAAATGCTGCTCAGTTAAAATAGAGCTGAAAATAGTTTGATGACTAAGGCTTCCACTGTTATATCATCACTTAGAAATTATACTGGCACTTGTCAATTTTAAGGCATCAGTTTACATTCTACAAGAATGTTACTTAATTCAGATCTATTTCTCTGTCTCTATAAATATGTAAAAATGCATGAGGTAAAGTGCTTTTGACAGGGATGGATGTCAATATAATAATGTTCAATGTATTACTCTTAAGGTGGTGTTTATGGCTACAATCAAACTTTTGCTAATAAAAGTTTCCGCTGGTGAGGAACTCCAGAACGATTGCTGGAAAGGCTACTAGAAAGGTAAACGTGTCCTACAAGTGTGATACGATGGATAGGAATCTGTACGTAAATACCATGGATAGGTTCTTCACCGTGTTGCCAGAATTTATTTATTTGCACTTCAGGAATACGGGTTCAATTCTAGCCTCAGGCGACTGAGTGTGCAAACTACACACATTCTCCATGTGTCTGCATGGGTTTCCTCCAGGTGCTCTGGCTTTCTCCTACAGTCCAAAGATGTGCAGGTTAAGTGGCCATTCCAAATTGCCCATAGTGTCCAGTTACGCACAGGCTCGGTGGATTAGCCATGGGAAATGCAGGGCTAAGGGATAGGGATGGTGGTGGTCTGGGCGAGATGCTCTTCAGGAGGGTCAATGTGGACTCAATGGCCTGCTTCAACATTGTAGGGATTCTATGAAATAACTTCAGTCCAACTTTTGGCTCCAATGCTTTCCTTTTGGAATAACAAAAGTATTTAAAAAATGTACCAAAAAGTTACAGATGGTGCAGTTGGCAACCCTTTGTGCCAACGATGATTCTCTAATTCAAATACAGGCAGTCAGACACTGCAACTCTGTAGTTTCATCAGAACCCATGAACTAAATTACAGCAGCATTACTCACTCTACAGAAATCTACTGTTCAATTTACAATTCAATAATTAACATCAGCCAACCTAGCTGTGAGACAGATTCTGGTACCCAAAACACTGCAACTTAAAATGAAACCAAGTAGGTGTACATACATCATCTGGTGGGAATTTGTTATTAGTCAAGAATATGAAGCAAATGAAACAAAGGTTTAACTAGGCAGTTCATTCAATTTTGCCTCAGATCAAAAGTAGCAATTATAGGGTCACACTAGCAGTGACCAGGTTGCAATCCATCTCCAAAATCAATAAAACTAGGTATACTTTAATAAAAGGGAGAAAAGGCAATTGGGACAGAGATGAGGTGGAATCACAAACAGTGGATACAACCATGCTACCGCTCCACATCAACTTATTGCATTCCATGTGCATGAAGGACTAAAATTGCCTTGATGATTTCATAAAGCAGAACATTCTCCTAAACAAACGTTGCTCTGTTATGTTCCAAAGATGATGTTACTTTGAAATGTTCAATACTAGCACCTTAAAGACCTTACCCAGAAAAAAACGAACACGGCATTCGGTCTTTTTTTGGGCAGTAAATTAATTTTGCAACATTTACATTTTTTAAAATCATTAAGACAGACACTATCAATAACTCTGTAAACATCAACAGAAACCACATTGAAAGTTGAGGGTGGTCCTGACAGTAATGAATTAACAGTTGAACTTGAGTAGTGACATGCAACAACAGTCTCTGATCTGATGTTAGCTCAGGGTGTAAAAGGGTCGTGCCAAAAAACAAACTCCTGGTTAGTACAGAGATAACAAGGTGTAGAGCTGGATGAACACAGCAGGCCAAGCGGCAGAGGAGCAGGAAGGCTGATGTTTCGGGCCTAGACCCTATGTTTTCTTTCTGCCATCCAAACAAATCAAGCCTTTCATGACCTCCCGTAATCCCAAAGCACTTTACAGCCAATTAACTTGAAGTGTAGCTACTAATTGTAATTCAGGAAGCATGGTAACCAATCTGTGCACAGGAAGACTACTCAAACAGCAATGTGATAATGACAAGATAATCTTACTTTATGATTTTCTTAAATGATAAAAACTGCTCAGGACTCCAGGGAAAAGGTCTTCTGCTTTTCTTCAAAATAGTGTAATGTATACCTGAGGGAGCAGACAGGCCTCCAGTTTCATCAGAACAATAGATATCTACCTTTGGATTATGTGCAACTGTGTAATTTTAAAAGAATCTTGCATTATCAAAACAGCCACCTTGCAGATACGAAATTAACTCAAGGTCCAGTTTAGCTGTTCAATCAAGGTAAGATCCTTTGTCTGTACTTCAAATTAGAACACAGAGACTCATCTTATGACTAACATTCTTCCTTTAGCCAACACAAACAGATGTACTGATTATTCCTATCTTACCCAAAACAAAGCCTTGCAGAGTGCAAAGTGATTGCTGTCTGTGCCTGCGTTACTTTGTCAAGTGCAGTCACTGGTCTCATGAAATGATTTAGGCGTAACAAGCAAAAATTCTTTGATGATGTAAAAATTCTACTGCATCCAGCAACAAGAGTATAAAAAGTAGATGAATGATCAACGAACGATGTTTCCTCCTCCAATAAGTTCAAGAAATTTTCCATAGTTATTTTGCAGAGATTTGTACCAAAAGGAAAAAGGTAACCTTGTGACAGAAGACCCCCCAAACCCTTCCAACCATTATTCTAATCAGTGTACACAGATTAAAAGTGATCTACAAAGTAATCACTATTGTAGATATTGGTGTGCATGTCAACGTAATATCAACAATTGTTTTACATTTCCGTACTTGGGAGGTTGGCCAGGAAACCCATGCAAATGCCACCCTGTACCAGTCACTAGAAAAAGTGATGCAAGGACAGTTCAGACAACTCATCTTGAACATTTTGCTGCAGTGTGGGGCAACAACTGGCCTCTGCAGAGAATCAACACACTAGCGTAAGAATTACAGTGCAGCACATTTCATTCTTTATGAATTCTGGATCATTAGGCCATAAACCATATTTTGAGTTGGAGTGAAAGTGACATAAATCTAACCCATTCATAATATAGGCAACGAGATAAACATCCAGCAGGTATTCCCTCACTGTCAAATTCCATTATTGGCCGAGCTCATTCTGAGATACTTCGTGGAAAAAAAGCATAAGTAATTATTTGAAATCCCTTCAGGAAAATTAAACAGCAAATCTTAATTATCATTACCATACAATTTTCAAAAAAAAAAAACAAAAAAGACTAACATTCTATCCTGTAACCAGAATGGGAATCTAGGAACGAACTTGCCCTTAAAAAGACATGAGTCTTCTTTTTAGTAGAAGGATGATTGCACATTCCGTGGTATAATGCTCCCACTTCTCAAAAAAACAGACAGACAGATTTAAGTTTCTGAACACAGGACTAGAATTTCAGGTAACGTCTATTTGGCTGATCAGAAAGACCATGACTGAACTCTATGAACCCAGCTTGCTGCCTCATGCACATATTTTTATGTCCAAAGTCATTTTTCACAAAATTGACTGCCAGTTACCTCACAGCACTTTAAAGGCAATGAAGTATTTTTGAAATACGGTCATTGTTGGAATGCAGGAAACAGTTGCCAATATGCATACTCCCACAAACAGCAACGTGGCAAATGACCCAAACAATGCACGCAGGAAACAGGAGCTGGAATCAACCCTGTGACCCCTCAAATCGGTTTCAATATTCAACAAGTGTGGGGTTGCTTTGATTGTGCTATTAGCTCCACTTTTCTGCCTGCCTATTCCCCAACCCACTACCCTCAACTTCCTTCAATCAAAAATTTGTCTAAATGAACACTGAATATATTCAAAGACCCAATGCACTGCTCTCTGGGCAGGAGAATTCCAAAGATTGATAACAAATTCTCAGAAGAAATCCCTCCTTATCATTCATCTTAAATTCACAGAATCATAGAATCTTGACAGTATGGAAGCAGACCATTTGGCCCATAGACTCTGAAATCATCCCACCCAGACCATCCCCCCCAGCCATATAACCCTGTATTAACCATGGCTGATGCACCTAGTCTGCACATCCCTGGACACTATGGCCATGCTAAATTGCCCAATCTACCTAACCTGCACAGCTCTGGACTGTAGTAGGAAACCAGACCACCTGGAGGAAGCCATCACAGACACGTGGAGAACATGCGAACTCCACACAATTGCCTGAGGGTGAAACTGTGTCCCTAGCTCTAGATTCCTCATCATTTCCACCACCATTGAGAGGGAAACTCTTAAAATAAAAAAAGAGCATCTAACTTTTCAAGTCCCCTAAGAAGCACATTTCTATAAGGTCACCTCCCATTCTTCTAATGGCAAATGGACCAACTTGCTCAACCTTTCTTCATAACCTCTTCATCTCAGGATGCAACCGTATGAACCTTGTCTAAAACTTCTCCCGTGGAAGTGTATCTCTCCAAGTTAGGAGACCAAATCTGTACACAGTACTCTTACGTACAGTCTCACTAATGCCCAGTATGTTGTAGCAATACTTCCATACTTTTAAACGTTAGCTAAGCAATGTTAAAAGATCATAACTTCATTTCTAAATCCCTTCATCGAGTAAAGCATTTCATCTGCACCATCGCATTTATTGCCAACAGCTTTGGTAATGTGATTTGCTGTAATCTGGCCAAGTACAATGGCAGTCAATATCACCTTGTAATTCAACTTCAGAGTTTAATATTAAAGATTACTAAATGTCAAATGTGCACACCCACAATAATTCTCAACCCAGAGCCAATCTCACTTTGTGAAGCAGATCGAACAAAATAAGTCACTGGAGTTATAATTGCTTCATAAAAACATAATTTCATTAAGAGGCAATGCCATTATGTAGAATTCTTTGCAAATGCATCATATCTTTAATGAGTGCCTGCACTGTTACATTCAGTGAATAACAACTTTATGCACAAGATAACACCCAAACTTGACGCTAAGCATAAATGAAGGTTTTTTTTTTCTGCTGAACGCACAGAAATGTGCCTTGGGCAAGGCACACTTTTTTTTTTAACCCTCTTCATACCAATCAAGGATTAAAAATTTAAACAATATTAAAAATGAGTCAATCGCAGAAACCAAAATCTGCCATTAGGGAAATACACCACCCCTGGTGGGAATGGTTTACTGTTGACAATTAAACTTGGAATTCTGTTCACGTAAAAAAAGAAAGCATTCTGCAGAAATTAGCTGTTAAATATACAATGTTCTCTTTTGTTAAATGTCACAACTGAATAGTGAAGAGCAATCAAGACAAGGAGTGGATGCAGTGTTGGTTTAATTTCTCCCTATTATTTGCCAATTATGGAATCATATTACTATTCTTCAAGTGTTGACTTAGCAATATTGTGCCAGCAAACGCTGCTCTCATGCGGCAGGCTGCATCTCTCAAATGCTGTTTTTAAAAAGAACATTACTGCCATTTCTTTTTGTTCCGAGAACGTTGAATTCAATATGGGGCAGAAATGAAAAGCGCTGAAATGGTTCTATGCACGTCCAGGGGAAATTCCAATTGAAGAATTTCGCAGCAATTCTCTTCTTCAAAAGAGGAAGATCATCGAATCAATATTACGAACAACAAGTTCTCTATCTCCTCCCAGATGTATTGCATATCAAGACATTTTTAAAGAAGAAAAAGTAGTCAATTACAGAGATTTTTTTCTGCATCCCTAGTTAAGAAATTGAAAAGCATTGTACAATGGGGCAACAAGGCACCTCAGCGATTAGCACTGCTACCTAACAGCACCAGGGACGCAGGTTTGCTTCCAGCCTCGGGCGACTGTCTGCATGGGTTTCCTCTGGGTGCTCCAGTTTCCTCCCAGAGTCCAAAGATGTGCAGGTTAGGTGGATTGGCTATGTTAAATTGTCCATAGTTTGTAGGGTAGGAGATGCAGGGATAGGGTATGGGGTGGGACTAGATAGGAGGGTCAGTGTGGACTTGATGGGCCAAATGGCCTCCTTCCACACTGTAGGGATTCTACAAAAATTCTATGAAATTCTAAAGTCAAGTAACATCTGCCTCAAGCAGTGTTGATGTGACAGACCGATTTCAGGTAATTGTACTTCTTCCTTCATTCAGCAATAGCACATATGTCTGAGGCAAAAGACTAGGTTTCTGACAAGGTGAGAATCTTTCCACGAGGCTATTCAAAATACTGCTGGCATTCTCCAGATATTCAGACTAATATCTTTGCCTCTATAACTCCATGTCCAGCCGTTTATTTCACTGTTATTTGTGGGAACTTGCTGTAGCGAAATTGATTACCATGTTTTCCACATTGCAACAATAAATTCCAGAAGTATTTCTTTGGCTGGAAAGCACTTTGGTATATCTCAAAAATCACAAAGCAGCTAGGTAAAAAGCAAGTTTTTCCTCTTGTTTCTCAAACTTATTCCACATCAAGAATTAATTTTGTTAAGGAGTAGAAGTCAGGAGGAAAGAAGTTGACCAATGAATCATCTTGGATCACTCTTGTACCTCTAATTACAGAAGGATGTGCTATTGCAAGCAGGTTGACTGTGTCTCTTCAGCTGGACAGCAAGCACTGAAAGACAGCAATTTCTCTTCAATCCAACTCCAATCATGAATACAAATCTTATTGAAGGAGATTTAAATTGTTAATGAAGTGATTTGACTTTGGGTTTGACTTTACTGTCTTTGCAAGAATTTGACAAAGATACTTTCCCACTTTTGGCACTTATAATTGACAAACAACTGGTTAATATCCTGCTGCTTAAACTGAGACCTGAACCATATTACTGCAATTCAAAAACCAAATACCAGTAGTGTAAATCAAAGCAATATGTATATTGCAGTATAAGAGATTAAGACACCAAAAGCAATTAATGCAACTATTCCTTCGAAAATAAACCACATTCAGTAACGATTGATGGAATGGCGTATGTATTTCTAAAGACGTGACTCATGAAGAAAAAAGTGTTACATCATTAAACTTGTTTATTCTACGCACCTAGAGATTGAAATACAAAATACTAACATAATTATGTACTTCTGCAAACAGGGCAAGACAACCACTCAAGTTAAATACCATTTATGTATTTTGACAAACTGCCTAAATTATTAGGACAAATTTTGCTGAGCAGTGAGTTGGGTGATGAGGAGACTGGGTCAGGGAGAAAGAGCCATACCATATTATTTGTTGATCTTGCCTCAGACTTCATGCTAAATATCGTCACATTCTACATTATGAGATAAATATTGGTCTCAAAGATGCAGCCCCCCAAAATCCAAGTTAAGAAAGGAATAAACCAAATAAAAACTATTTATCTTTTACAGCAAACTGTGCAATTTAAGCAAAGGAATTGCCCCTCTCGTTCTAAAGAAGATAGCTGTCTACTGCTTTTATGGTTCCTTATTTTTAAAAAAAATCTAGGAGCACAGAACCAATGTCAGGACAGCTTCAAATAAGGTTTCATCCATGCTCATCACAAGACATCTTCTTGTGACAGGGTGAGAACCAGTGCTTCTTTTTTTTTTAAATTCTGCACCTCAGCATGCTTTCAGCTTTCCTCACCTAGGTCTCAACTGTCAGCTAAAAGAAAAACAAAACAAGCAAAGAATCAAATAGACAGAGAAGATTCAGAACATCACCAAAAGAAAACTGAAGACTTCATGAAATCATTCATATTTGGGCAATGTTTCAGTCTCAATTCCCATATCGAAGATCATAGCTTAAATTAAATATTTTCATCTACACAAAACTAAAAATGTGACCAGAATCATTTATGCACTTCAACTGTTAATGGTGAAAAGTGGTTATATTGTCCAATCTTTGAGCTAAAGAATTCAGCCCAATGCTGCAAATAATAGGATTTTAGGCTAAATCTAAGCAGAATGCATCAGCCTCACTATCAGGTTAAAAAAGGTTATTAGATTAGATCGTAAGATCAACTATCCAAGACTATTATATACAACCTACGTTACATTTCTCAATAACTGTACAAACCACCACTCCAGTATGAATGCATTACATCACAACATGTCAGAACACAATATCTCAGGACTGACTACCCACATGCCAAATTCTTAATATCGACTAGAATACCAAAGGAGTACCCTACACAGGAGGTAATTCCCAAACGGTGGTTGAAAGGATTTTCAAAGGTTACTTAGAATAGGTGCCCTATTCTCCTTGGTCAAGACAATGGTGGAATGCCACAGTCAGAGGTGTTGGAGTGCATGTGGGGTATTTTGGGTGGGGGCGGAGGGGGTCAGGGGAGGATGCAAATGTAGGTGAGGGACAGAAAAACAGGGAATCCTACATTCCATATATTTATTTTCAATCATGCACTCTATGTAGATTTAATGCATTCATTCAACAGTGCTTATTTTCCTCTTTTAACCAATACAAATTAACTATAATAACTGTTTAGCCCTCACTGCTGGGATTTTATTTCTGGCTGTTGTAAATGAGGAATAGGATCACTTCAATCTATTGTAAAGGAAATCTAGTTTAGGTTCAATGTTACATTTGGCAGTTTTATTCCAAAGAAACTCCTCAAACCCAATAGTGGTTACACTAATCCTTAAAGATTAACATTAAAATCTACATTACCACATGTCCAATAATGCTGGGAGGTCAATTTTCCACTTTATAAAACCAGCCAATTAAGTAGTATTGGGCATTCAAGATTTAGTTCAAAAGTAGCAATTCAGTTCCAGAAAAGGGACTTCCAAAATACATTTTAAAAATTGTGATTACGGTAGTCAGTTAGCTAATCTTAAATAAACTGTAGAATTTCCAAACAGATTTAAAGTACTTAAATGTTTAGATAGATATGAAACTGCTACAATTTGACAGTGTGTACTGATCTTGCAAGTTATCTTCTAAAGCAATATCTGAAACTTAGCAAGTCTTGTGACATTTGACCTTATCTATATCGACTAGAGCTTAAATATTGCAATTCAGGAAACAATCTCAGATTTCTTTTTTAAACAAAAAAAGAAACATTTTAAAACTAGACCAGAACACTACTGGTTGTCCAGGTAATGTCTAAACAGCTAAGAATATTGCACATTCCTAATTACTTCCAGTGTGAAAATGACATTAAATATTTAATCTTACGTGGGTAGGAGCCAATTAACAGCACAGACAACCACTATTCAGAGTTTTTTAGAAAACCAGTTTTGTAGAATCATGTTATTTTTCTACACATTTTTAAATGTTTTATCCACCTTTACTGGATTGGCAACAATAAGATTTTCAATGTTGCCGTTTGTAGTTACAAAATGTATTTGTACATCTTCAATGCGGCTTTATATTTACAATGTAAAGAAAGTTTTATGAAATAGTTAATTTGTATGTATTCAATTTTAGTCAATTTACATAAGCTGCTTTATTGCAGGCAAGCCAGGTACAGGGCTGTTACAGTCCCCTCAATAGTCAGAAAATAGCATTGAGCAGTACATTCTGATCTCAACCAAACGCTTTCCTCTCCCTACAGTTTTTGCCGTTGATGATTTGGGCAATAGCAGAGACTCTGCAACAAACTGGGAGGTACAGTTCAATGGAAACCACAAGTTAGTCAAGAAGAAACAAAAATGTAGAAACACATTCATTTAGAAAAGATCCTTCCAATCTTTAACCTGGTTGGTTTCGCCCATTATGATAAGTGCCACTGATTGCAATAATGTTTTTAAATGCAGGAACTGAACATGCTGAGGAAAAGAGAGGGAATTTACATCATAGATGTTAAAACCGCTCAAATAAAATGTCACTAGAGGATTAAGGAAACATTTAAATAACTAGGATTGGGACTCTCGAAATCCTATTGCCTGCTTGAATTCACCATTAGAGTGGGAGGCAGATTACTTCAGAGCCGCAGGCACGCAGAATCTTGCATTTAAATTCAGAAAATGCATCCATAATTATAAGTTAGATCTACTGTTTGACTGTGGTCCCTGACGGTGTGGATAGGTGGTGAAAAACGCATAAACCTGCCGTTACTATCCCAATTATTTTCTCTACCGCCCTCTTTCTGTACCGTGCTTGGTTAATAAAAAGCTATCAATTAATTTCAAAATTTTGGCGATTAGCAATTTATTTTAAAAAAAAGACGGTAAACTCGCACGTGGGTTGACTATCAGCGAATGAAGCTCGTGTCAACTAAATTGCATCCTTGTACTGCAACTTCGAATTAAATGCAGTTTTCCATTCCAATCACAAGATAGATCGTTCAGTATACCTGCCCTGGAAATCTACACACGGAAACCCGAGACTGTCTCCACAGAGCACCACTGCCGTCTAAATGCTTCCTTTAAAACGTATTGCAGAAGACACAAATAGTCCAGGCTTTCGACAGACTGCAAACCGTTACATCGATTATTTTCCAACCACTGCAAGAAACAGAGTCAAGGACATCCCACCTTCTCTCTCTTCACCTTCACCACCACCCCCCTCCCCAAACTTAGGCTTTCGTGAACTTTACATCAAATTGCTGCAAACAACATCTATTTTTCCCAAAAACAGGATAATTAGCAGTCTGCATGTTTTGAAAAGAATATTGCAATCACCCTTGAAAGGCCATACTTTCATTTAAAAGAATGTCAAGAGAAGCTCAAAACCACTCCTCTGCTAAGTCCCCCTCCCCTCAGTCTTTCCAACATTCAGGATGTATAGTTGACCGGACTCATCCTTCCTCGAAAATTTAGCAGCAGTGAGTGAGAAAGCTGAATTCTTTCCATTTAAAAAAAAAGGGGGGGGTTGTGTGAGGAAGGTCAGGGAAGGGCAATTAAACTGGCGCAGCTTCCATATCTCCATGGGGAGGGGGGGTACCAAATTGCAAGGGGATTTTTCTTTTTGTTTTTGGGAGGTGGTGGGGGCAGAGAGCAAAGAAAGGAGGACTTGCAATTGTCTCGCCCTCCCCTTCCTCTGCTCAGTAAAACCATCATTTCTGCGCTTCACGTCTCAATGCAGCAATTCTGCAGCTACACCTTCAACACTTACCAGAATCCTCCAGATTGTGTCTTCTTTCCCGCCAGCCAACTTCCAGCTTCAAGCAGATACAAGAAAGAAAAATCCTCTTCACTGGCACACCTTAATTCACATGAAGAAATAAAAAAAAAACTTGCCCCCCCCTCAAAAAAATGCTCTCACCTCCTAACCCCCTCCCCACACTCCAGAGAAATTTTTAAAAAAATCTAACACTTTAAATAGTTTCTAAAGAATTCCGGATTTGATGAGATGAACGCCGCCGGCTGTCCGAGAATATATATAGAGGCATATATCTCTAGTCCCAGGGTCCAAAGGAAAGTATTGGTGTTGATTGTCGCTGGATAAATTGTTGCTCCTTCTTCACTGATATTTGTGTTCCTTTCTCTCTCTTTTGCAAAAGGAAACACAAAGGGTGTGAGCCTGGGTATAATCATCCACCAAGTGTTCAAGCCTTTCCCCTTTTTTTGTTGCTGTTGCTTTTTTTTTGGGCAGGCCCCCTTTTTCTTGTTTTTTTTTCTCTCCTTTTCCTTTCCTCCTTCACCCCCCCACCCCCAACCCCTTACCCCTCCTTTCCAACCTGATGCAGCAAAAAGCAGCAGCTGCTCCACTCCAGGCTCCGCAACTTAGAGACAGAGCCAAGCGGCGCAACCTAACCTGCTCGCTGAACCTCCCTCACTAATTCCCCCCTTATTGGGCAGTAGGACAACTTTACCTCTCAATGCATTTTTTGTGTCTATCCACTCAGTGGACCTCCCCCCTCCCTCCCCTCCCAAGAAAGGTGAGGAAAACATTGCAAACCCACCGAGTTCTCTCTCTTTCTCTTGTTTTGCACAGACACAGTAATATTGCTAATTTTTTTGGACCAAGTACAATATGATTGACAAGGTGCTCAGGCCAATGATAATTCTGTTATCCCAGGGCTATAGCCAATTGCGATCTGGAGGTGAGCTCCAAGGAAGGCGTTCCGCCCGCCGCCAGCAAGTTGGGTTGAAGCGAAAGAAAAAAAAGGATTAAAGCGTTGAGGTATCGGCGGCGACTGCGCAGGCGCGATCGGCCCCCACGGATGCTGGGAGATGTAGTCTCCCAGACCCGAGACCGCCCTTTACGAACAACGAGGCGGCGCCGAGCGGTGGACTACAATTCCCGTCGGGCCGCGCGCTGCGGAGACCAGCTGGAATCAATAGACTTGTGCTGGGAGTGTGGAGGAAATAAAGAAGTCCCAATAAGTTTAACCTTGAAAAGAAACCCCCCCCCTCTCCTCCACACACTTAATGCTAGAGGCTATTGTCGGAAGGTGGAGGGTGCTTATGAGTGTTCATTGTATGAGCAATGGAAGGTTAGAGCATGTTATGTATTCCCCCAGTGGAAGAAGCAAATGTCTCTATTAGCACAGAGCCAGCAATATGTTGCCAAAAAACAGTATCGCATGCAAATGTTGAGGGGGGCGGGTTTGCAAGCAACAGTGTCAACCCCAGTCGCTAAATACATTTTTTAAAGCTTTGCAAATCGATAAAGGTGCGTGTAATGCGCGCAGTGGCGGGTGACGGAAAGCGAATTCTGTGGGGATCCGAGGGAAGAGGTTAAAAGGACAATTTAGTAAGAAGAAACGTTGAAAACACCGACTATAAAAGGCAATAATAAAATTCTATAACCTCAAAATTAGCAAAATGAAATGGGGAGGTGTTTAAGAACTGAGCCAGACAGGACACAAGCAGGATTATTGAATGGATACTTTATATTAGTTTATTTTTTTAACAGGAGAGGCTCGGAAAGAGAAAACCGCAACAGCAGATGCGCTTGATAGATAGTACAACATACAAGAGTGAAAGAAAGGAGATACTAACCAATCTTAAGGAGGATAGGAGACCAAGCCCAGATTGAACCTCCTGATAAAATCTCAAATAAATTATGAGCGACATGGTAGTGACAATTGTATACACAAAACATTTACATGGAGAAGTGTCACAGGACGAGCGCTATACACCTAATCCAGGGTATTTTAGCATAGTGAACTTCACATCAGTGGTTGGAAAGATAACAATTTTAAAAAATCTAGAGATAGAAGTTAATGTAAAATCAGCACAAATGGAAAGTTATTTTGAAGGTATGTTAAGGAATTATTCCTTTCTCCAGCATTAGAATGCAAAACCAGGGAGGCAATGTTAAACTTACGTAACACCTTGCCTAGACCATATTTGGAGTCCCATGCACAGTTCTGCTCTTTGTATTTTGAAACGATGTTGAAGTATTGGAGAAAATGCAGAGGAGCATCACAAAGAAAAAATCAGAATTGAGAGGATGCAGCTGTCAGGAAAGGTTTGCAGAACTTCGATTGTCTTATCTCAGGAAAAGAGAAGAGCTCGATAGGAGGATTTTAAAATTATGAAGGAATTTGATGGCATAGATGTGGAGAATCTGTTTCAATGTGTTGACAAGTCCAGAACAAAGGGACATAAGTGTAAGTTAGCCACTTATGGATCAAAAAATGTTAGGAGGAATTATATTTCTGGAGAAAGGTGAGAATGTGGAATTCAGTGGCATATGACTGGTTAAAACAGATAATATTCATAAAATTAAGAGGGAGCTTGGGGCATACATAAAGGAGAGGGGGATTGATAAAAATGGGAGTAAGTAAGAGAAGGGGTAATTATGGTGGAAAAGGATGAATGCAAACTATAAACACCAGCATAAAACAATAGGGTAGAATGATCTGTGTTCTTGATTCTATAGAACTGTATGTGGGTGTGCTACTAATATTTGAAACTCCCCAAAGTAAACAAATTGATCAAAAATGTCTGATAACATATAGTAGAAAGTGAGGGCAGCCAGTTTGTAATAAAACCTCAATTTGTTTATTAATAACCTTAAGGAAGGGAATCCTGTCAATGCTATCTAGCCTGTCATGTAATAGTCTCAAGTGGTTGACTCATTGCGCCTTGCGAAGTAGCCTAGCAAGCCAATCTGTTGTTAAAGTCTGGCCATTGAGTACAACCTTGCCAGTTTTACCTATGGCCTGAGAATACGTTATTTTTAGATTCCCACTAGTTAGCAGTAATATGTTTATGCGGTTTATTCAATCTGTGATATAAATAAACTTTTTTTTGGCCAAGGCCATTATCTTGGTTTCTAACATAGGAATTGTTGCCCTAATGTGAGTGTTCTTATAAATTCTGTTACATGTTTATACCATGGTGATATAGAAGTTGCCACACAGAATTAGATTTTCTCAAAATTTTCTCGATTTTGAAGATTGTAATTGGACGTGCATTTTAATAGGAACATCTTTGCCAGCTGCTTTTAGCATTACTTTAGTCTTAAGGTACACGTCTATGTTCTGATTTCCATGTTCTCTATACTACTGCAGCAAAATAAAAGTATTGAAGGAGTCAGTAAATCATTAATGTGATAGTAATAACACTAGACTAATTATCCAGAGGCTGAGGTTTAATGATTTGAGAATATAGGTTCATATCCCAGCACAGTAGTCAGTGAAATTTAAATTCATGTAATGAATTCAATCAATTGATAATAATGTGCGATTGAAAGTTAGCATCTGCAATGGTTCCATTAATCTACCATTGATTGTTGTGAAAACCCACCTGTTTCTCTAATGCTCTTCAGGGAAGGAGATCTGTCATCCTAACCTGGTTTGGTCAACACATAACTCGAAGGCTTCAGACATGTGGTTCATTTCTTTCTGCCCTCTCAATTGGCCTAGCAAGCTACTCTGTGGTACCACCACTTTCTCAAGGCAAATTAGAAATAAATGTTGGCTTGCCAGCAACTATCATCTTCCTAGAAAGCATAGAAAAAATGCTGTAGTCAAAGAAGTTTATCTCTTTTTGATTCATCTCAGACCCTTGTTCAAGGGTGAATCTAATTTAGAGAAATGAATTGGGAGCAACTAGGTATTGAAAGCCAAAAAAAGTAGTTATTATAACAAATAAAGCAGTAGCTATAACACAATAACTGTGAAGTGGCACTTATTTGGATAAAGGCAATGAAATAAATAAGGAACCTGCCTAGATAAATTGCAATGAAAAATTAGTAGATAAGATATAGCACAAATAATAGGCATTTTTCTGGAAATTTAGTCTAAAAACTAGTAAAAGAAGTAGGGCAGGAAAATCTAGAGTTCCATTGACGAGGAGAGCTATTCAAATTGAAGAGATGCATTTGACATATTTAGTGCTAATTAAATCAAGAGGAATATAAAAAAATGCAAATAGGAAGCCAACAAAGGAGCGAAAACAGAATGTAAATAAATTTTAAAAATAATTCTGGAGTGGAAACATAAAATATAACAGTTAATGATTTCATAAGCATATGAAAAGTGAAAGAATTATTACAGAAAGGGCAGATTGATTGGAGATGAAAATAATTCTTCAAAGATGGTAAAGAATGGCAGAGATGCAAAATGAGTCAATTCTTTTACTTTTCATAGAACAAGAATAAAAGGCTTTGAGAGGCTTAGGTGGAGCAACTATGTTGTGTAATTCTTCATTGGGAAGTTTGACTGAAAAACGTTTATGAAGAAAGTGTGGAGGAGTGTGGATGGGGCCTAATGGAATACATCTCAGCTAAGGGAAATCAAAGATATATCAGAGGGACCTGAGCACCATTTTAAAAGCATCATTGCAGATAGAATCTGTGACAGAGTACATTTTACCAAGAAGTTTCCAGTGCAATGCCTCTTTTTTTTAATAATGGGACAAAGAGATAATTCTACATAGGTCAGAGTAACATCCATAATAAGCAAACTTCTGGAGGCCATGATATGGAATGAAATTAACATTCACTCAGAAAAACTTGCGTTCATTAAAGTCAGTCAGTATATCTTCTAAATAAAACAAGTATTGCCTGAAGATGTTGGAGATGCCTGGGAAAACCATGGAATCTTCAAAAGCTTACTGATGAAGTTCTGCATTGATGGCTATTAGAGTTAACACTGTATGGCATTATAGTGATTATGAGAAGTTAGGCTAATGGGAAAAAAAAAGAGCACTGATGATTGGAGTTTTTCGTTAAATTGGAAGAATATAAGCAATGGTAGCTCCCCACTTGCTTGGAGTTAATGTTAATGTGCATTGTTTTTCTCCATGTGCATATAAATGACAGTGGTTACATGGTTGCCAGTGGACCAGGGATTTCATTGTTTCAAATCTCACTATCTGTCCTCATTGGATTCAGGCCTGTATCTTTACAAAATTAGCCAGGGCTTCTTGGATTACTACTCCAGAGTTATCTCCGTTATGCCACCACCTCTCTGGCATATCTAACAAAACTTAATGTAGAGAAATATAATGTATTTTAGGAAGAAAATAATGAGTCAAAATATACATCAGATGGCAAAATGCTAAAAGGGCTAGAAATCGATAGGGCAGTGTGGATAACTTGGCTAACAATTTGAAGAAGCGACTTTGCAGGACAGTTTATGGATTTGAAGTCACTTGAAACAACACAGAAATAAAAAGTTTGTATTGGTAAACTTGAAGTTGTCAGACTGTCATTTAACAAAAAAAAGGCTCACTAATAAGCTTTAGTAAAGCAGATCTACATCCTCACCTGATCTCCACTGTATGCTACACCAGAACAAACTAATGTACTTCTAAGTGCCCACTGATGTAGACCCGCAAGCTGTCAAAATGAACCAAACTGCTGAAAAGAATAAAACGTATAGCAGTCCCAGAGAAATAAAATTCTTTACCATCTTCAGAAGTAAACTAGAGATGAGCAAAACATACAGAAAAAGACAAAACTTGAGAATGTTTGAAAATGTCAAAACAAAAACTTGGAGCTCAAGATAACAAATTTACAAAAGTGGGATATAACTGTAAAAGAAACTAAATGGTATCTTAGGTTATATAAAAAGGGAATTGAATTTTTAAAAAATAGCAAAACAACTGGGCTTAATCTACATATTTACAAAAAAGCCTAATTTGGAGCTCCATCCATTAACAAGGATTACAAGGCCACGAAAAGAGTACAGAACAGAATGCTAAGATCAAGGGTGGTAGGCTTTAGTTGTAAGAAAAATCTAGATGAAATGTAGCTTTTTCACTAGAACAGGGGAGAATAGTGTTTCTCAAAATTGAGGGATTTTGATAATGCAAATAGAGAAAAATTGTTTCCACTAGAGGGCATCCGCTCAAATCAATCAACAAAAACATTGAGAAGTTAAAAGAATTGACTTATTTGGAAGATTGTTGACGTACAGAATGAGCTTGGAGAAACAATGATAGAAACAGAATTAGTTATAACTATTAAATGGGAAATGTATAATATCTGATAAACAGAAAGGAAACGAAAGGACAAGGAGAAAGGACAGAGGTTTGGGACGAAGTAGATAACGCATTGACTCCTTTAGGTGTGAAATATTAAATCACTTTCTCTGTATTGTGAGAGTCAATGCTCTTGAACTAGATTAGTCTGCTCAGTCTGGGATCTCTCTTTAGTGACATATTTGTGTTAGTTCTGTCTGCCTTCTAATCTCCTAATTTTTCACTTCCATCTCATAGCATTTGAATTTCTTTCGTCATGTGGAAAATATTTGCTTCAAATCAAAATTTGTTTACTAATTTTGTTAATACTCTTCATAATCTTGAAAACCTCAAATGCATCATCTCAAAGGGCAGAATTTTGCCTTTGCTTGTCTCTGCAGTGCCAATTCTTCCCATTTCCCATGCATGTAGATTTAGAATTTATTTACAAGATGCATGTGGGAAACACATTCAATTCTGTGGCAGGGGGATTTTTATCAGCAGTTAAATCTGACACCATCTGACAATGCTGCTGTGGAGGATGGACTGCAATAGGTTCTCCTGACCAAACAGGGAGGTTCTGTATCATGGTCACAACTTTCCAGACCAACTCCAATTTCTATTAATATAAGACTTATTGAGGGCACAAAAGTGCCACACATTTTATTTTCATACTTAAATAATTTGCACTACATTGCTTTCACTTTATTTACGTGTGCATTGTCATTGTTTGTTGAGACAGGTTTAATCAGAGAGTGAAAGGTACTGGCAAATTTCTTGGTTGGCACGCTTTGAGACTGTGGGTGAACAAGGATATTTCTTTTGGTGTGGAAAAAACAATGTTGTGTTTAGTTTTTGTTCACTCTTTGTTGCATGTTCATTTTTGTGTTCAGCATCGTACTCTCCAATCTGTGGGACATGGCAAAACTTGCAGTCTCTTCTGGCCCTCCTTTCCATGCAATGTACAGAATATTGCCCGAGATTACCTTGAGGCATTTAATAGGGTATTGGATGATTATCTGGGTTAGTGCTAGTGTATGGGGCAAAAGCAGGAGACTGGTACTAGTTAATGACACTCATTTAACAAGCTGGTGCAGGCACAATGGGCCGAGTAGCCTCCTCCTGTATTGTAACATTTCGGTGAGGTCACACTCAATGGTGAACGCAAAGATCTTGAGGACTCTGTCAGCAAACACTCTGAGATGTACTATTTTTCAACAGTACATATGGATATACAAATTAGGTTCAAGAGTAGGCCATTCAACTGTTAAGAGATTGCTTCACCATTCATAAGATCCTGGCTTATCTGATTGCGGTCTCAACTCCACATTCCCGCCTACCCCAATAACCATTGACTCCCTTGTTAGTCAAGAATATATCTACCTCTGCTTTAAAAGTACTCAATGATATTGAGTCCCTCACTTCCACTGATTATCCCACATTCTCCTCCCTCCACATCCAAGATCCCAGGCCCTTACCTTTTCATTACTCCATACTGGCATGCTTTATCTCCATCCTTTGTTGCATGCCTTCTTCATTCTTCCATGCCCATGCCCCCAATCCCACTCCACACCCACCTCATCACTGATTTACCCTTGCTGATGATGAGCCTCCATGCAAGCTGCCACTCTCCTGCGCCCCTCCCAGATTTCAACAGGGAAAACCACTGATCATGCATACCATTGGAAAAAGCCGACTGGTGCAAATCACCTCTAAACAAAAGTGAACTGGGTACAATGAGATTTTCATGTTCTATTGACTTTCCTAAGAACTTTTATGCTAATGAGTATTCATAGCTCACAAATGTATTACAAGTGCGAACCCACCATAAGACTGTGTAAGGACTATTAAAGAATACCAAATAAACTCCTTCAATTTACACTCTTTTAATGTTCTAGCGGAAAGCAGGTATGGGTATTACAGGACAAATGCCTCCTTCAGGGCTGTAACAATTCAATGACAATGCAAACCAATGTTCTTCATGTCCTAACTACATTGAAGTGACAATGTAACAAATACATATTAAAACAAGCCTTTAAAAAAAACAATTCAGTAGTCTGTTTCAGATTTCTTTTCAAGCACATTAAGCCAAATAACTCCACCTTACAAAATAATGCTTCACCAGTTTTACTGTCCTAGATCAGTTGGGATTCTGTTTCATTAACATAGTTATTTACATAAGCCTGAATCTGGTACCATACTTCTGTTAGCTAATAAGTTCTACCTGGTAGGATCAGTCGTCTGCGTGATTGTGAGAATCTAAGAAACAAAGCGTCTTAAATATTCAAAGTGTTATCCGTCTTACTTAGAGAATTTGTGTGTTAATCTGGGGAGAGGTAAGAGCAGTAATGTAATGGGTTGATTGTGTCCTCTTATTTTTTTACAACCAGTCCATACTTAGGACCTGCTAAACATAATTGAAGTAAGTAGGGCTGTTTTTCTTTCTGATATCGGTCGACACTTTGCAACATGTTCAAATTTTCCATTTTCATACAAAGCAATTATTCACACTAACTCCTAGCTTAGCCACTGCATAATATCTGGTGCCTCATAAATTTATTACATGGGGAAATCTGATGCTTAGTTTCCAAAAGGGCAGTAGTCACCACAGATTGTAGACCGTAAAATGCTTCTATCCTTGTCATGACTGTTGTTAAAAGGAAAGTGGATTTAAGTAGTGTATTTTCCGCACATAAAGCATATTGTAGAGAAGGCACTAGGAAGCAGGCCAGGCAGTTCATCACCGCCTTCCCAATAGCAATAGGATAGGAAACAATTGGCAGCCTCATGTTTCTGAAACAAATGAAAAAGGGGAATGTAAATAGTTGGTGAGGCAAAATCTTCTGTCCTATCAATTCCCAGCTTGAAACATGCTAATTCAGTATCGACCAGGAATTGAAACTGAGATTTAACTGAGATTGAAACTGATGTTAGTCCATGCTACATGCTATGGCACACACTTATGCACACACATCCACTTGGCTGGAAGTGTTTTGAAGATCTAGGCACATTTGGCTGGACTTCGTTGGAACAGCAGTGGCCACAGCATCAGGCCCGCCAGCCAGGGACAACCTCTGCTCTGAACTCTCCTCAGTCTACAGGCCACTTGCAAGTGCTGCTGGCCAGCTGGAGAACTGGCAGCTGTTCAGTGCCAGTGGTGTCACTAGGATCAGGAATGGACGCTGCCTGATAGGCACAATGGTAGCCAGCATGAAAATACAGGTCAGTGGGGGAGGGGGAGTTTAGAGGACGTGAACGCAACCAGTCAGACTGTGAAGGAGATGGGAGCCAGGAAGCTGGTAATTGCTGTGGGAACAGCCCTTGTGGCCCAGCAATAGGGTAAGGACTGGTTGGAAGAACCAACGAAGCCTCCCTCCACCCTTCATTCTGAGACCACAGGGAAGACACCAAGCATTACAAGGAAATCTCCTCATGTGGTGGAGGGGTCACCCGTCACTGACAAAATGCCTGTAGCAGTGAGATAAGGTCCTTAATTGACCACTTGAGTGACACATTGGCCTATTGGCTGTAGGGCTGTGTTCCATCTTCCCCATATGCGTTGGTACCACACTCTGGTTTTCCCTCCCGACTTTTCAATCCGTGCACCTCCCAGCCCACTCCTGCAGTATGCATAAAAAAATCAGTCCAATGTTAAACAGAATTGAGGAACAAATGATAGAGAACCATTAAATGCATAATTTATTTCAATTGTCAGGAAATGTTTTATAGCTTCATTGTGCATCCTGTTATCTACAATAAGAGCATACAATTTGGAATGTCAAAGATGAAGTGCACATGAATATTTAAAATCAATTTGCTTCTGAAGAAAGCCAGAAGTGTGATCTTCAGATAAAACTTTTAATTGGTGAACATACGTTCGAAGCTCTTTAGAAACCAATTTCACAGCAAGCTTACCCTTATACCAATGGTACTATTTCAACAGTATTACAACATTCAGTTTCTGAATTTCGCTTGTAGGAATGCTCATGGCACAGCCTATAGACAGAGTTTCTACCCTTGTTGTTGGATCACAGTTATTCTTGAACTGCAAAGACACATCCTGCTGCCTGTATGACCATGACACCTCGGGAAACATATGACATCAGATGTGGAGAAAAGGATCAGTGAAAAGGAGTATTTCTTCCTAATAAGGTCCGAGTCCTGCAGTAGCAACTTGAAACTGAACATCCCATGAACTCCTGTTATCAATTATTTGATCTGGAGCAACAATTTATCAGAAATTCACAGTAAGCATTTTCATTAGAATGTCCACATTCATTAGATACAAATTACAACAAAAGTGTTTCTATATCGTTAAGTGTTTCAGGTTATAGGAACAGTTGTAATACTAACAAAAGTAATGGAGCACGCTTCTGAAGAACTCCTCTGTATGATATGTGTAATGGTATGCAACCCAATGTAAAAAGGTAGCAGTTATAATTTTGTTACACAAACCACAGCGAGAATCTTTCACCTTTATTGAGGAAATGTGCTTGTAATTTGAGCTGTTAAAATTATAAACATGATTTCTTCATATAAAATGTTCAGAAATTAATACCTACAGCTAAAATGCACAATGTGTAATAATGAGTACAAGCAGTCGTGCAAAATGCGTTGGGAATTTCATGTATTCAATTAACACAACTATTCACTTATCTGCTTCATGTTTAAGTAAGTCTGACTAGTATTAGGAAAATTCAGCAGTGTCCCTCAGTGTGGCAATTCTGGTTTAACGTTAATTTAGCATTATCCACCGGCATAAAAACATCCCTTCATCACATCTTCCATTTTCACAGCAAAAAGTCATGGCAGGATTTTCCACTGCATTGATTTTCCATAGCCACCACATTGTAGATATTTATTGGTTTCCAGCCAAAAAAAACTGGACTAAAGCACTAAAATGGGCCGTTTGTGTAGTCGCATGTTTTCTTGATTTTAATTTTGTAGCTCCCAAGTGGATCGATAATCATAGATTTTTAAAGCACTGATTTTTTTCTCCTTTGTACTTAAAATTATAAATGCAAGTCATTTTTCATTAACAGCATTGAAAAAGCGTTAATAAAAACAATCAAACACCACTTAGATTTATAATTAATATGTTTAGCTTGGAACTGCTGAATTATCACCCTGCTGCTTTGATCTATGGAAAACACAGCAAAAATGCAGATTACATCACCCTAGCTAGAGATTTACTGGAGCCCGTAGGAAGACCTGCAGCAAGCCGAGGTAGGATTTACAATTGACTAGAACTAGGACAGTTGAAGTTCAATGAAGGCAAGGGTAAAATATTGCACATTGAAAGAAATAATGAACCATTCTTAATGAATGGTGTTGAGTAAAGAGGAAGAGCCTGATTGACATCTGGAAATGATTCTAGACAACACCTAACTTACCCAGGCTGAGGCAGAATGACAAGCATTAAAGCTAAAGAATTCTGAGCTGTGCTGAGACATTAATAGAGTTTAACTCTGAGCTGCTACGTTGAGAATGAACAGTGTTTCGGTCAAGCTATATCTTCAGCACTGTCTTATTCTGGCCATGGGGATAAATGATGCAGAAGGAGGTTTACAGAGAAGCCACAAGGGTCAAATTTTTAGAGAGCTGGGAAAAGTCTGTGACGTTTATACAATGGCGCGTGAGACCCGGATGCAGAAGACTTATCCCATTTTTGACAATCCCAATTTTGCCTTCAGGGAGGGAAGGATCAGGGTGTGATTCACACAAACAGGAAACCCAAACTTAGTAGAGCAATTTGAATTTAATGTGGATTTTGAGTAGACTCCATTTGCCAGTCCAAAGGCCTTAACATACTGTGTCAGAAATAATGGCGTAAAGGAGGTATGAGGAGTGAGAGCTTTTAAAACAATTGGGATGAAACACCAGATAATCAAGCAAGACCTTCTCACCAGCTTGCCTCGGCACTTAACTACCTTTATAGCTGCTTATCAGCTCCCAGCATTCGTGGTCCTGATTTATCTTCTCCTGCTGCCCTGGCGCAAAAACTTCATCTGACTGTGTCCTTAAAACTGAAACCAGTTTGCCAAGTCAATATTTTTTCTGATTCAAACTACCCATTTCTGTAGTGAAAATCCAGCACTTATTGTCAGCGGATGGAGCAAAAATGGTCAACTTACTTATTGAGGCTTAGTGCCTCAGGTCCTGTGTGGAACAATGGGCACCAAGACTCTGCCACTGACGCTGTTTCATTGCAACTTCTTTTGCTGTAGACCAGGTGGTGTTGCACACTTGAAGGTCCTCATTAAATATTAGGTCATCTTCAGCTAGCCTGTCTTCTTTTCCCACTTGAGAGAAATTCATCAGCCACTGTAGAGGTCATCCAGGGGGCGAAATATGAGTTCTACCAGTCTCTGTAGTCTCTCTGTGTTACAATGTCCTGTAAGTGCCAAATGATGGCCAGGGTTTTACACTGGTAGAAGACATTCAAACTACATGACACCTTTGCTGTTATTTTCCATGTCTTGCTGACAGACATTGCAGTTGGTACTATAAATGGACATATAGTGTCATGGGACATGTAGAGTCATGGAGTCTACATGGGATATGCAGAGCTATGTTTCAAGGACCTGTTAATAATGTTGGATCCCTACACCTTGCAGAGTCATGGGATAATTAAAGCTGCTTTGCCATTTCTTGTATGGATGTCAATCTCAACATTATTTTCCCTGGGGATGATGCTTCCAATAGGTAGAGGAATCGATCAATCTGCCTGATGGTGATGTGGGGATCTTGTTGCTATCCAGTAATCATTTTCTTGGTCTTCTCACAGCTAATGGTTAGATTGGGCTTGCTATTATTACTGTCAAGATTGGAGATCATGTCTTGGAGCATGTGGTCCTTTCTCCAGCAAAATGATGCTACTAATGAAATCCAGTCAGTCAACTAATGATATTGTCATGGGATGCCAAAATCTGCACCTACCATCACCTTCCTCATGGTGAAGTCAATAGCCAAGAGGAAGAGGAATGGCGTGAGTTTGCAGCTTTGCCATCCTCCTGTGATGATATTGAAGGTGTCTGTGATATGCATCTCAGTTTTGATGCAGTACATCAGGGAGACAATGGCCTAGTGGTATTATCGCTGTACTGTTAATCCAGAGACCCAGATAACGTTCTGAAGACCTGAGTTCAAATCCCACCGTGGCAGCTGGTAGAATTTGAATTCAATAAAAAATCTGGAATTAGGAGTCTAATGATGACCACGAATCCATTGCACATTGTTGGAAAAACTCATCTGGTTCACTAATGTTCTACAGGGAAGGAAACGGCCATCCTTACCTGGTCTAGCCTACATGTGACTCCCGACCCACAGTAATGTGGTTAATCCATAACTGCCCTCTGGATGACCTCTACAGTGGCTGATGATTTTCTCTCAAGTGGGAAAAGAAGACAGGCCAGCTGAAGATGACCTAATATTTAATGAGGACCTTCAAGTGTGCAACACCACCTGGTCTACAGCAAAAGAAGTTGCAATGAAACAGGGTCAGTGGCAGAGTCTTGGTGCCCATTGTCCCACACAGGACCTGAGGCACTAAGCCTCAATAAAAAATGTTGACTATGGATGGTCCAGCCAGTGATGTCCTCATCCCATGAATGAAAAAGGTAAAGCTGGAGTCACTGCATTAAACTTTGAAGATGTTAATTTACCACTCCAGGATCCATACTGCCTTATGAGTAATTGCGTAATGAGTAATAATGTATGATGGATGGATGAAATCAACAAAGTTGATAACCAGTGGTTTCTGGTACTCTAGATTCTGCTGTATAATGTTTTGGAGTGTAATCTACCACCCTGGAAACCTGCTTATTCTTCACGAAGGGTACCATCAACCTCCGTTTTCAATCTGTTCAGGAGTAACATGGTGAAGATTGTGTCTGGAACTGACAACAGTGCTATACCCATCCACTTGTGTAGTCGCTGAGGTTCCCCTTCTTTGGTACTTTGATGGTTACTCATTACCTCCAGTCATCTGGAATGTTATCTGCAGCCCAGATCTTGTCCAACAAGTCTGTGCACTCTGCTGATACAGTGTTCTTGCAGTGTTTTAACTGCTCTGCTGGGCTGTCATCGATCCCAATGTGGGAGTTGACTGATGAAAGCACGCTAGTGAAGAGCAAGTAGGATTGGGAAGGGGAGAGTAAACAAAGATGAGACAGTGATGAGAAGTATGGAAAACTGGAAAAGAAAGAACTGCGAAAAGGAGCTACAAGAGAAATAAACAAAGGGGGACAAAGTTATAAGCCAGGGGAACACAAAAAGCAAACCGGTATGACACCAAGATACTGTACAGGACTATGTGGCAACTGACTGCTACAAGAAGCAACACTAAGGTACCAATCATTGGCAAACATGATAGGATACTTTGGGCGGACAAGGAGAAGGAGGTAAGGAAGGGTGGAAAATTTCCAGGAGATCATAAACCAGGCCAGCCCTAGCTGCATGTTTTTGCATTTGATGACTAAATTGCACCTCATTATTTGAATGATACCCGGGGAAATTGTAAAAATCAAGATGTTCAAAGAACCATCAAGAACCTGCAGAGCAACAATGGGTGACTAGGAAACATAAAAGCAACTGAATGAATAAGAAGCTATGTATAAAATGCTGAGTAGAATAGCAAAGGTAATATGAAGCACTGCTTTATAAAATTTAGAATAAATATAAATAAATGCTTGCATTGAACTAGCTTCTCAAAATGTCCCATATAATCCATTATTTTTTGAAGTGTGATTAATTTTGTTGTCACTAAATTTAACTCATGACTGCAGAACAATGGATAAGTAAAATGCAAGATATTAATCCTTGTCTTTGTTGTTTTTCACTTTCCAGCTGTAGCAAAGTAGAAATGGAGGTGAGTCCCAAATTGTAACATACTTCCGTGACACTGCAATGTGATTTCCCCAAATTGTCCTAAGAGGTTGACTATTGTAAGGATGCTTATTGAGGTGTGAGAGCCATGCTCAGCCTTAGTGTGCTCATCTATGGATTAGTGGAGCTCAAACGAGGAGGTGCTACATAAAAAGGACTGTCGATAGTGCTTACATTGGGCCTGATTGAATGCTAAAAGTTAGGAGTGCCTTGAGGTTGATTGGATCTTCCCTTGTCCACATTTAATTTTCTAGTTTTGTCTTCCTCCGCTACTGACCAACTATAGCCAACCATTGGTTACGTGGGTAGAACAGTGGGCAGGAATACAGCTTCATGTTTCTCAGGCCAGCACCCATGCTCATCTTTCCACCTCCATGCCACTGTTTATTGGTAAAAATGTCTTCCAGTGAATTGACCTATGATAGGAAAAGTGTCAGGCTGCAAATGACTTGGGCTTGGAAATGTGGGAGCAATTGCCCAGCAGCCAGCACTCTGCATCTCCAGGTAAAGGTGACAGTAATGTGGAACTCTCTCCCAAAATAAATGGCAAATGCCACCTTAATTAATAAGTTTAAGTCTGAGAGTGATTTTTCATAACTTCGCAAATGGCCTAGTTTTGATTTTAGTATTATGTCCCCTTGTCTTAAACTCCTCAACAGCGGAATAAATTTCTCTCTCATCTATCTTATCAATTCCTTTCTAAAGCCTAAAAACCTCAATTAATTCACACCTTAATCTTCTATATTCCAGGGCATACCAGCCTAACTTATCTTTCTATCTCTGCTCATAATCCAGCCTTTGCAGCTGTAATAATACACTGGTGAATATATGCTGCACTCCTTCCAAAGCCAATTTATTAATTCAAAGGTCCAGTGCTTAATGTTGTACCCTGTGCTCCATTTGTTGTCTAGTCTAGGCTTTGAATAACTGTAGCAAAACATCCTTCTCTTTATATTGTAACCCTTAAGTTATAAAGGCTGACATTACACTAAACCTTCTGATTTATTTTGTCAAATACTCAGTAGGTCAATACTTAGCACGTCAGGCATTATCTGTAGAGAGAAAAATAGAGCAAATGTTTCAGGTCAATGACCTTTCGTCAGAACAGTAAATGTATTTTTCTGCATCAGACCACAGTAGCAATCCCTGTGGTTTCTGACTGTGACTGCCAATTTATCATCATATTATAAGTACATTGGTGCTGTGGACTTAAGGTCAATAAGAACTGAGTTCAGAGAGGTGTACAGAGTAGGAACTAGCTCAACAATGTCCAAACTTCTTCTATGGCCACCAAAGCTTGAGCATGCAGGATTTCCACCAGTTAGGGTTAAATTGGAATAAAAGTAGTCCCAAAGATGAAATGGACTTACTTTCACCCATTTTACGAACACAAAAAACTTTGAAACATTAATGATTTAATAAGATATGGAAGCTTTAAAATTAGCTTCATCGCATTTTCACTGTTTATTTTTCTACTGAATCTGAAACCATTATGTCACATCCTTTTGATAAAAGTATCAACTGAAATTTCTGCATGGCTTCATGCAGTGTAGCTGTGGCACAAGCCTCGGGAAATTAACAGAAGCAGCCATTTTTAGCCGCTTATGTTATTTAGAGTCATAGAGTCGTAGAATTGTCCAGTACGGAAACAGAGCCTTCAGTCCAACTTGTCCATGCTGACCAGATATCCTAGATAAATCCAGCCCCAGTTGACAGCATGTGGCCCATATCCCCTAAACCCTTCTTATTCATGTACCAATCAAGATGCCTTTTAAATGTTGCAATTGTACCAGCCTCCACCACTTCTTCAGGCAGCGCATTCCATATAGGCACCACCCTCGATGAGAAAAAGTTGCCCCTTAGTCCCTTTTAAATCTTTCCTCTCTCACCTAAAACATATACCTTTTAGTTTTGGACTCCCCTACACTGAATCTGAAAACATTATATAACATCCTCATAACAGATGTCATCAACTGGGAATATTCCCAAAGTAATTGTGACAAAGGCTTTGAAAAAATAACATGAGTAGCCATATTTAGCTATTTATGCTCTTGCTCTAGAGTATGTGCCTTTCATTAAACATTAGCAGGTTGTCTACAATTGTGAGAAACAGCAGTTGTCCAAATTAGGCCTTTATGGCCAACCCACTGGGCTTTTGGTCTGATTGACCTTCGATGCAAAATCTACAAATCATATCACATTTTTTTGTTCCCATCATTTTTATGTCATACTTTATTGAGGTTACTGGGGCTACTGGGCACTGTATCACTGTGGCCTGAGCAAATAACCCAATCACTGCACACACTTCTCATCATTCTAATAGGGAAACCAATGGCTCATGTTCTATCCCTAGGAACACTTTCAGGTTAAAGCATAATCAAAGAATCTCTTGCATGCCTATTTGGCTGAGAGAACGCCTTCTCTATAACAGAATAATATTTTCAACCATGTTCTGGAGATATAATACATTGGTTTCTGACATCTATTTCTTGCTCCTGAAAGAGCACTACCTATATGCCCATACCTGAAGTATTTGCAGCTATGATAGTTGGAAAGAATGGATTGTATCTGGCAAAATATCTTTGGATATTAGAATGTCTTTTATCTTTTTGAAAGCATCTCCCTGATTTGAGTCCCAGCACCATTCATGTGTTCTTCTTGAGGAGTTGTTTCAAAGGTTCCATTGTGGTTGTCAAGTAAGACAGAAGAATTGGCTAACTGGTTTATCACGCCTGGTTATCTTTGCAGACCATGAACAGACTTCAGAGAAGGAATCTCCTTAGCAACCTTAGCATTACTCTAACCTTGCCAAAAATGTGTTCCAAGAAGCAAATAGAGACTTGGAGAAAAAAAATGCATGTCTGTCATTGAGGATAAGGCATTTGGCTTGTAGGCACTTATAAACTATTTGGACCCTTTGGTCATGTTCTATGGCCATCTTCCCATATATCATATCATTCATGTGGCATATGACAGCTTCGAAACCTTGGAAAATATTGGACATAGTCTATTGATATAGTTTTGTGGCTGAAATGATCCTAAATGGCAGTGTGTGGAGGCAATATCTCCCAAATTGGGTGATAAGGGCTTGATTACTCATGTAACGGTGCCTGATAGAACCCATTGCTGGCATTATGTTTTGTGACTAAATTCAGTTAAACCCTTGACTATTGTAGACATTGGATGGATTTCGCTCACTCCCATCTTGTTGTGTTGTGTCTTGTCAGTACATTTTCTGATGGCCCATTGGGTACAGTAACCCAAATGGATCATGCATTTGTTTGTTCTTTTAACCAGAAAAATGACACCTCCCCAGTCATTTGAGGCAAACATGTGAGGAAAATCATGCATTCTAGCTCCATTTTAGGTTTCCGGATTATGAATTATGTATACATTCTCTACTATCGGACATCCTTTGTACTACAGGGTCACAAGTGGTTTACCTTTAATCTTGATAATTATGTCACTTGGACCATATTGTTTCCTTTCTGTGGGCGGTAGCATCTGTTTCTTCAGCATTGGTGTCTGATCCTATCTGGGTCAGCTCATTTATCTGGTCTGCAATGCAGAGTGATGCCAACAGCATGGGTTCAATTCCCGCACCAGCTGAGGTTACTGTGAAGGCCTCTGTCTCAACCCCTCCCCTCACCTGAGGTGTGGTGACCCTCAGGTTAAACAACCACCACTCATCCAATGAGAGAACAGCCTTATGGTCTGATAGGACCATGGTGGCCATGTCTTACATACAAAGAGGATAGTGTAGTGATTGAAATGAGGTCAGCTAGGTGGATCTAATAGAATAGGAGTTCCCTGATTGGGGTTGTTAATCTGGTCCAATCAAGGAGCCCTGGCTGACAGATATAAACAAGAATGTCAGAGGTTCTGTTGACTCTGAGAGCTGGCTCTGAGGGAGCTGTATCAGTGTCAAGGACTCTCCAACTGTAAATAAAGGGTGACTTGGTGATGGGATACCAGAGTCTGTGGAGTTATTTCAAATAGGTTCTGTTGCTGTTCTGTGATAAGGTTGTCCTTCTTCTCTTAGGGCTTGCCTGTGATTCTTCCTGCATTTTGTTTTGTATTTCCAGCACAACCTGAATAGCTTTCTCTATGTCAAATATTTTCTGGATGGTAATAAATCTGACAAATACTCATCAACAATTCCAATTCTGTCTCTTATGAATTCCTGTCTTATGAATTCTGACTTTAAAACTCCATAGTCACAGTTATCTACTAATCTGAAGAGATCATTATTGAAATTATCTGTGGATTCCTCTGGATGTGAACTCTTCTGCTAACTCTTGCTTTTTCAAGAATTTTGTTTCTTCTCAGAGTAATTGTCGAAAACTTGTAAGTCTTGCAAAATTGAAAACTTGTAAATGTTAAAATCTTGCTAACTTGGTGATTCGTGCATTTAGAGGCCCAGTGAAAAATATTCATTCTGTTTCATAACTTTCCAAATAAAATATTGTGCCTACAGCCCTAATAAATTCTTTGCACCAAAAACACTGTTTAAAATATGGATCTCCAGATCTTCTCAGAACTTCAAAAGCCTTCTTCGATTAGACTCTACCTGCTCTAAATTTTAACTTGACATTTTGGTAACCTCAATTCTACTTTGTGACATTACTGGGGTTTTGTAACTTCATATAAAGTATTCCTGTGACCCTTAATTATCTTACCCTAGCAATTCCTGTGGGGTCCATTCACTTGGGGCAAACTGTTCACCATTCAATGTTGTCAACTGCAAATACACTTTTTTATTTCAAACCTTCTATGCCTATTTGACGTGACATCAATTTAAAGCAATTCCCCTTGTATAACAGGAGTTTTATGCCTTACTCAAGAGCCCTGATTCGTCCACTGTCCTGGTTGAAATTGTAGCTGGGAATGCTCCTACAGACCCTCACATCACTATGCAACCTGTAACTATCAGATATGATTGGTCACGAAGCTCCTTTTAGCCCACACTTCTTCTGATTCTTCTCACTGGGTCAGCAGACTTTAGCATGGAGCACTGTTGTTTCCTGGTTTATCTTTCCATGAGTACCTGCTGATAGCTTATTTGTTGAAGTGCTTGCAATTGATGATTTTCTATGTGAGTAACTCTTAAAGTGGACATTTGAAAAGTAGGCAGATATTGCCACCGATTCTTTTAGTCAAAAGGCAAAAAGAAGCATATGTAAGGTTTAGGAAAATAAATTCAGACAGGACCTGTGAAGAATATAAAGAAAGCAGGAAAGTACTCAAGCAGGGAATTAGGAGAGCAAGAAGGGGCCATGGGAGGGTTAAAGTAGGTTTAAAGAGAATCCCAAGGCATTCTATAGATACAAGAAGATAACTTCGGAGAAGATAGGACCACTCTAAGATAAAGCAGGGAACTTGTGGTTGGAGGCAGCGAATGTGGGTGAGATCCTAAATGAGTACTTTGCATCAGTATTCACCCAGGAAAAGGATAAGGAGAATAGTGAGATTTGTGTGGAGCATACTAATATGCTAGGGCATTTTGAGATCAAGAAAGAAGTGATGTTGGATCACCTGAAGAGCATTAAGGTGGATAAGTCTCCAGGGCCCAATGGTATCTACCCCAGGTTATTGATAGAGGCAAGAGAGGAGTTTGCTGTGGCCTTGACCAAGATCTTTATAACCTCACTAGCCACTGGAGAGGATGGCGAGCAGCTAATGTTACTCATCTATTCAAGAAGGGAAACAGGGATAATCCAGGAAACTACAGGCCAGTGAGTCTCGCATCGGTGGTTAGGAAGTTACTGGAGAGAATTCTTAGGGATAGGATTTACACACTTTTGGAAAAGCATGGCCTAATTACAGACAGTCAGCATAGTTTTGTGCAAGGTAGGTCATGTCTTACTAACTTGATTGAATTTTTCAAGGAGGTGATGAATGTGATTGATGTGGATGGAGCAGTGGGTGTAGTTTACATGAATTTTAGTAAGGCTTTTTACAAGGTCCATCATGGTAAGCTCATCCAGAAGATTAAGATGATTGGGATCCACAGTGACTTGGTCATGTAGATTCAGAATGATCTTGCTCTTGGAAGACAGAGGGTATTGGTGGAAGAGTGTTTTTCAGGCTAGAGGTCCATGACTAGTGGTGTTCCGCAGGGATTTGTACTGGGACCTCTGCTGTTTGTGAAATATATATATATATATAAATGGCTTAGATGAAATTGTAGATGGGTGGGTTAGTCAGTTTGCAGATGATACAAAGATCAGTGGAGTTGTGGATCGTGTAGAAGGTTGTCGAAAGATACAGCGGGATATCGATCAGTTGCAGATATGGGTGGAGAAATGTCGGATGGAGTTTAACACATGTCATTGTGAGGTGCTGCACTTTGGGATATAAAATGTTAAGGAAAAGTATAAAGTTAATGGCAGGGCTCTGAACAGCATTGATGTACAGAGGGACCTTGGGTTTCAAGTCCATAGCTCCTTGAAAGTAGCCACACAAGTAGATAGAGTGGTAAAGAAGGCATATGGCATCCTTGCCTTTATTGGTCGGGGAATTGAGCCCAAGAGTCAGGATGTCATGTTGCAGCTTTATAAGACTTTGGTTAGGCCATATTTAGAGTATTGCGTTCAGTTCTGGTCGCCACTTTACAGGAAGGATGTGGAGGCTTTGGAGACAGTGCAAAAGAGGTTTACCAGGATGCTGCCTGGATTAGAAGGTAAGAGCTACAAGGAGAGGCTAGAAAAGCTTGGGTTGTTTTCTCTTGAGTGGTGCAGACTGAGGGAAGACTTGATAGAAGTCTATAAAATTGTGAGGTTGGTGGTCAAAATCTTTTTCCCAGAGTTGAAATGTCGAGGAGCATGCATTTAAGTTTAGAGGGGGAAAGTTCAAATAAGACACGAGGGCCAAGTTTTTTACACAGAGAGTGGTAGGAGTCTGGTTTGCACTGCCAGGGGTGGTGGTGGAGGCAGATACAACAGGGGGATTTAAGGCACTTTTAGATAAACACATGAATATGGACCAATGGCAGACAGCAGGGATTCGTTTCATTTGGCGTCATGTTCGGCACAACATCATGGGCCAAAGGGCCCATTCCTGTGTTGTTCAGTTCTATGTTCTATGTTCTTTTGACTGGCTCCAAGGACCTAATTAACTTTCAATGGTATTAGATCAATACTATTGAGTCTTAACAATAAGAATCACTTGTATTAACAAGATGTAGTTTATTGCATGATAACAATCAGGTACAAGTTACCTTAATTCATTAGACATTTCTATTAAAGCTATGAGGAGACCTATAGATGTAGATCAGAACATAAGATGTTCTGCCTTATCTCCACATCTTCAGATTGGGCTGGAGTTTGGTAGTCTCTAACAGCAACATTCAGAACAATTACCTGATACGACAGTGGTGTTTGTTTGCAGCTATTTCTTGCTTAGGATGTTGAGACAACTCAATGCTCTCTATATTAATTTCTCATCTGCAAGTTAGTAATTCCATCAATATAAAGTTTCCTTAGTATTGCACTGAAGAGTTGGGTTAGGCTTCTTGGTTAAATCCTGCCTGGGGACTTGAACTGCTAAACTCTTAATTCAGTTAGTAGTACGACTCACTGAACTAAACTGACAGGAAGAGAAAAGAAGGCATCTAGAGCATAGGTATAGGGTTAGTAATGAAAGGGTAAACATTATATGCGTGAAATGCGGCAATTTATTTCTGCAAATGTAATTTAATTGCTATGCATGAACCTCAACCTCTTCCTCTTTAATACAATTTGACAATGACTGTATTGACTGTGGGCGAGATGCAGTTATACAAGTTCAACATTAATGAAAGAAATCTTGTTCTAATTCTCTCATGTCAGTGAGAAGTAAAACATCAACACGTATTTACATAACGTTCTAACATCATAAACATTGGCAAAATATTTCACTAAGACAGAACATAAACAGGAGTTGTAAAAGATTAAGAGAAGCCAACTGAAAGCAAAATTAAAGTGCTAAATTTGAAATGGGGCTTTAAAAAAATCACACGACTGGATAAAGTGTTATGGAGTGCCGTGTCAACACTACTGAAGGTGGTGTAGGTGGAATTAAAGTGGAAAGGAAGAGCTCAGAATCAGAAGAGCATAGATTGTGAGAAAGCAGGACTGAATAAGGTTGCATAGGGATGAGGGACAGAGATCATAAAAAGTGAGGTCAAAAGTATATGGGTTTTTGCATGATTATTATCAATCTTTCACATCATTCTATTAAAAACCTATGTTGTCACAAAAGGGTTCAATATTATGCCTCTTTCTTGGTTTGAAATGAAAATAGGAACCGAATAAGATTGTTTAACCTCTCAAGCTTGTTCTATCTGTACATGAGATCAGGGATGATCTATGACCTAACTCCATATCTCTAACTAAGAACAAAATACTGTGGATGCTGAAAATCTGAAACAAATACAGAGAATCCTTGAGAAACTCGGCAGGTATTGCAACATTTGTGGAGAGAGAAACAGACATAATGGTTTGAATCTGGAAGAGTCAAAGATGAGACAAACCGGACTAGAAACGTTAACTCTTTTTCTCTCTCTACAGATGCTGCCAGACCTGTTGATTTTCACCAGCATTCTGTTTGTTTCATATCCCTAACTTTGCCCCATGTCTTTTAATACCTTTGCCTGGCAAAATTAACTATTGATGCAGCATCAACCACCATTTACAGGGGAGTTCCAAATTTTTCTAATGCTTTGCATGTAGAAATATTTCTGAATTACCCTCCTGAAAGATCTGACTCAAGTTTTTTTACTATGCTCCCTAGCCCATGACTTTCTCACCGAGAGAAATAATCACTCCTAATTTACGCTCTGTTGCACTCAACATTGCAGTCAGAATTACTAGATTCATCTTTCTAACAGTCTAGAACCCCAGCAGTATCTATTTATGACTATCTTGTGCAAAACCAGTTTGGAACCATAAAAATAAAGCTGCTTTCAGATTGAACGTAACAAGTCTTTATAGTGAACTTGTGGGTTTATCACACTAGTAAGAACAATTGTAATTTAGTTTCTTGTTATTAGGAATTGCTTACCTTGTGGGATAAACATAATGATTCAGAATAACTCTGTGTTTTAAAATCAGTGTAGAAATTGAGAGTGCTGTGTGGCCACCAGTACCAAGGCAATATATCCTGGCACAGCTGAAGATACCAGGTTATTATCGATGGGTTGTTCCCAATCTGGTCAAAAGTTCACTCATTATCATTATTCAGAGGAATTCAAACAACATTGCCAGGCATTTGAACGAAAGATTCAATATATTTCTGGTGTCATTCTTGAGGCATTTTTCTTGATATTGGTCTACAACAATTGGCTGTAAAACATTTGCACAGAATGTTGCCTGCAGAGTGAAGCTTCAGGACTCCCTAGTGTGCTGATGATCTATGCTTATAGATTTATTTTTTGGACTCTGTGGGAATATGAAGTTTGGAGGCATCCAGCACAAGTCTCCAGTTGAGACTAGAGTCGCTTATTAAAAAAAGAGCACCTGCTTGGTGGGCTGTTTCTGAACAAAACGTAAGGGCACCTACTTTGACTAAAGATTATTGTTGAAATCTAGTAAGATCCCACATGGGACAAAGTGGGCCCCGGTGTGGACCACAAAAAGAAAAGCAATTGCATTTCAAAAAATAATGTGCTCTCCTGTGGAAGAGAGCACAGAACTATTTGCAATAATACCATAATTTATCTCACTAGCTATATCTAACGTAACCTTGTTTTTTTTTATAAATTATCAGGTGACAGTCAGTTCTGAGATAAATTTGAATTTCAACTAGAAAGCAACTGTGGTCAAGTGACTACAGGCCCAAAACTGGACATTCTAAATTGACCCATATCTGGAGAAATCAAACCTGACAGAAAATTGGCCAAACTAAATTAAACAGCAGCCTGCAGCTATCAGCTACAGTGAATAGTGAAAATCATGATAAAAGAGGTTACAAAAGTTCCCCTTACAACCACCCCATGGTTAGTGTTTTGGAAAAGTGCTGATCAGACATTCTGGCATCTTGACTGCCTGAGTATGCACACTTTACACCTCCCGGCATGGCAATAGTGAAGGTATTGGTGCAATCCCATTGGGTGATTTGCACTCAGCTCATGACCCCATTGGCTGAAGGCCACAGAACACTCTGGAAGGTCAGGAGCAAGCGGGAAATAGGAGCAAATACCTATTCGCCACTCCTTAGTGAAGACTTGGTGAAGACTCAGCAAAGGCTTGAACTGGCCCAGCAGTGGTGTTCCAACAACCTGGAGAGAAAGAGAGAGAGAAGATCTGCTCTGACCCCTATTAGATCCTTCATGGAAGACAGCCAGCCCTATGTCAGAGGGGAAGAAGATTCCAGTAGCCCAGCTCAAGCATTTAGGTCGTTTGGGTAACATCCTTTCTCAGACAGATAGGACTAGATAGATATTAAGTATTGTAGGAATTTGGAAAATACTCACATAGTGTTTTTGATAAAGGATATTTGGTTAATAAAATCAAGTTGAACAACAATTTGAGTTCTAAGTCTCTTTGACCACCGCACTGACAAGAGTGCTTGGGTAAAGTCTTCCATACACAAACTGGTCAAAGTGTCCAAAGCACAGGCAACACAACTTTTAAAAAATCTGCATCAATAAAGGTGTATAGCGACCTGCACCATCAGGTATTCCAAAGCTTATAGACAGTTAAATGGTTTGTGATACAGTTTACAAACAGTAAATTACAATATGAAACTGCTATTCTTTGGGATTACATAAATATCTTGGCTCAAAAGTCTGTGGATTGTTACATTGGAATGTAATGATGCATCCATCTTAGTGCCCTTGAACCGAACAAGGTTTGCATGATCAGGAGGAGTTTCTACAGTTTACACAGACATGATGGCTAAGTTAGGGAAGTGAGATTGTGGGAGATAGAAATAACTTTGTGCTGTTCTCTTATCAAGACAGAAGCCTCAATTTTTGAGAAAAGAAACTTTAAAATACGTTAATGTCAAGGCAACCAGATCACAATCTTAGATAACAAGGTGTAGAGCTGGATGAACACAGCAGGCCAAGCAGCATCAGAGGAGCAGGAAAGCTGATGTTTTGGGCCTAGACCCTTCTTCAGAAAATCACAATCTTGGATGTCTGGGTTGTCAATGGCTCTGCCCATTAGTTGGCTTGGATGCTTGACTATACATACCATTCTAGCCCTGACCATAAGCTGAGTCTCAAGCAATCCACAACCCAATTTTTTTCCCACTTACATCGATGGCTTTGTTTTGTGCACACAAGGGCACCCTGGGAACTACAGTTCAAGTTCATGGCATGGCATAACCAGATCTTGGTTTGGCTATTCCAGTGGTTCTGACAACGTTAGGGTTGGAGATCGTTGTAATGATGTATGATTTTCAGGGTACTTTAGAGAAAATAAAGTAATTTATCTACATGCTTTAAAGTATGGAAATGTACTTTGATGCCAACTTCCAGAAGTGGTAACTTGACGAGTTCAAGTTGGTCATAATAATAGCAGAACAGGGTAAATCCATTCATATGAGGTAACTTTATTCAATTCTTCTCACAACAGAAGCTGCACGTTAACAAGAAAATGATGGATCTAACAGGAGTTTCCGATGCTCTACAAATAGCATTTACAGGATATGCACCATTTGCTTGACTTAACTGTAAGTCAACACTAAAGATAATCACAAATAATGTACCTCAGGGACTTCAGAAGAAAATACATCCTCTCTGTCATTATGTTACTTTGCCAGTAAACTTCTACTGACAATCTTTATATTAATGTGGGGTGAAATAGCTACTCTTGGATAATTTCCAAAAATAAACTTGACAAGTATGAAAAAGAAATTGCTGGTAACTCTTTCATGCAACATTGTAACACAAGTTACAACTATTTGCAATATCAAAACATCTTTTGAAAGCACAGGATGAAAAGTAATAACCATCTGATAATGATTGAAGCGCATCCTTTCAGTTTTTCACGATATATGGCTAGAGTATACATTAAATAAACTTGGCAATGAATTTCAGCATGCGTCCCTCCAGCACTGTCATGTTTGAATCCATCATATGATTATGCTTTGTGAGATTTACTTACTTTTCTACCCTTGCTCTCATAAACAGTGGTATGATTCTTTTGTTGGGTGTCTAGATTCTCTGGTTGTTTTGGCCCTCCAGAATATCTAGTGCTGCCCACATTGTTTAAATACAAATATTAACAATAATATGCTATGCATGTTTCCTGGGGCATTCAATTGAATACATCTCCTCAGCCTTGATATCACTCCCTTAGCCTGCTGTCCGGGCCAAACCAGACTACTTGCACCTGAACTGTTATACTTTAACCCTGAGGTAACTACCCTGAGCACAATTCTGCTCTATCCCCAGTCTGCCTACTTTGACTTCTGTAACATTGCCCTTGCCTCAGTTCATCTGCTGCAAAAATCTGAATATTGTCTATTCCAATTATACCCTGGTTGATCTCTCACTTCCACTAAGCTTCTTTAACACTCTGTTCCTAGTGCTTTATCTTGCACCGAGTCCCATGAACCCATCACCATTATGCTGAAGACAACAAGGTGCAAGGCTGGATGAACACAGCAGGCCAAGCAGCATCATAGGAGCAGAGAGGCTGACGTTTTGGGCCTAGACCCTTCATCAGAAAAGGGGGAGGGGAAGGGGGTTTTGAAATAAATAGGGAGAGAGTGGGAGGCGGATAGAAGAGGGATAGAGGAGAGGATAGGTGGAGAAGAAACAAACAGGTCGAAGAGGCGGGGATGGGGCCAGGAAAGGTGAGTGTAGGTAGGGAGTTAGGAAGGGGATAGGTCAGTCCAGGGAGGACGGACAGGTCAAGGGGGCGGGATGAGGTTGGTCGGTAGGAGATGGAGGTGCGGCTTGAGGTGGGAGGAGGGGATAGGTGGGAGGAAGAACAGGTTAGGGAGGCAGGGACGAGCTGGACTGGTTTTGGGACCATTATGCTGAAGACCTATGTAGGTTCTTAATGGAGCCACACCTTGAAATACACATTTTTATCCTTGATTTCCAGTCCATCCATATCATTATCTCTACATTCTGCTCCAGCCCCACAACCCTTAGAGTCCCTACACTTGCCTCTTCGTGAGTTTAGTTACACTGCAATTAGCAGTATTTATTTCTGCCATTTGGACCCTAAGCTTCGGAATTCACTTTGAAAACCTGTTTGTGTCTCTACCACCCTTTGCTCCAGGGCTTCCCAAATGGTTCTCTGCTGAGGCCCTATTTAACTGCCTCAGACTTCATATGACCATGGAGTTTTGGGGTGGCAGGGAGTGGGATATTGGTTTAGCTCCTCAGAAGAAAAAGGGAGTATAGTTCCTGTGCTAGGAGCACAGAAAAAAAATCAGAACTTTTATTTTACTTTGAAAATTTTATTTTGAAAAGAAATAATTACATTTTCAAAACTATTTTTTGTAGCAACGATTGTGCCTCAAAGATTTGTCCTTCAGGTCACGGCCACCATTACAAAAAAATGAACGGTTTAAAGGGGACCTGCAGCTGTTAGTGCTCAGTCCAAGCTCAATAGCAGAGCAAGCAACCTCAAAATCTCATCATATGACCTGCACAGGGATTGCATCCCAAAATCTGGAGAGGCCTGACAGGAAAGGTATTAGGAGATAGTCCAAAATGACTTACATTAGGTTCTTCAGAAAAAACTACATCCACTGTGCCATTATGTTTCAGATTTCCTCGAAATCAACCTAGTTGACCCAGCTTTCATCCTCTCTCTGTTGATATGTGGCTTGATGTCAAATTCGCCACAAAATGCTTCTATGATGCACCTTGGTTATATAAATGCAAGTTGTTTTTTTACCTCCCCTAATTCAAGCAACTTATCAACATTTTACTGTGATAACCATTGCTTTAAACTATATTTCAGAAATTTTTAAAAGTTGTAATTGAGGTGTACAGGACCATATAGTGTTCGGATTCCCACTTTAAGATATAATTTCCCCAAAGAATTACTGAGATTGGTCAGCTTGGATGTACCTTTTCCAAAATTGCATTTGTTGCCATTAGCTCAGTTGGTTTCAACTTTACTGCAAATAGTTTATATTCTTTACATTGAAAATGCACGACAGATCGACTTGATGTTGTGATGTTTTTGACGCACTCAGCTAATAAGCAAAGAAGTTGATTCAATACTGGCATAACAATGTTTAATTTAGCTCAATACCATAACATATATAATAAAATTTGAAATGTCATTTTGCCTTTTTTTGGCAGGTTATTTCCCAGGCAGAGCATCATTGCTGAAACAACAATCACAATTGAAGCAAAATGTTGCAGATGCTGGAAATCTGAAATAGAAACAGAAAATACTGGAAATACTCAACAGCATCTGGGAAGAAAAATAGAGTTAACAATTTGAGTCAATTGTCAGAAAAGAAAATGCATAAAATGCATTCATTGGAAAACTGACATCAAGAATATTCACAGATTTAATTCAAGTAAACTGAATAAAATCTGCACTTCTTATTACAAAAGTTGTAAATCAGTGTTTTATACGTTACATTGTTTTATATGTTTACTGAGCGATGTGCTCAATTTTTTTGTCTTGACTAGGGAAGCCAGCAGAGGGGAGGGAGGAGTAATATCTTGGAAGGCTAATAGGAAGGGAGGGAAGGTAACAAAGTTGCCAAGTCTGGTTGATGTATCCCTGAAGGTTTCATCACATGATTGCCTACATCCAAAAGCCCTACTCTGTTTTCCAACATCCATTTCCCTTCCATCTTCAAAATGTTTATGATATCATCAACATCCTGGAGTTACTATTGATAAGTAACCTAACTGTCATATAAATATTCTGGCTACAACACCAAGCCACAGGCTGGGAATTCTGCAGCAAGTAATTCATCTCCTAACTCCCTACTGCTTTTCCATCATCTACAGGGTAGAAGTCAGGATTATGATGAAATATTATTCTTTGGGTTGGATGAGAGCAGCTCCAACAAAAGTCAAGGAGCTCAAAACAGTCCAGGACAAAGCAACCTGGCACCACATCTAACACTTTTAACATTCACTCCCTCCACCACTGATGCAAAGTGGTAACAGAGTGTGCCATCCATAAGATGCAATGCAACAATTCACTCAGGTTCCCCAGACAGCAACATCCAAACCTGCAACCTCTCTCACTGAGAAGGACAAGCTCGTTAGGTACATGGGAACATCACTGCATGCAAGCTCCCCTCCAGGACACACACCATCCTGACTTGGAACACATTACTATTCTTTCATTGTCACTGGGTGAAGGTTTTGGAACTCCCTTACTAATAGTACTGTGGACTGTGCCCATACCATGTTTGCTGCAATCGTACAAGAAAGCAGCTCAGCACCACCTTCTCAAGGGCAGTTAGGGATGGGCAATAAATGCTGGCTTAGCCAGCAATGCTTGCATCCTGTGAATGAATTAATGAAACAGACAAAATCATTTGAAGAAGAAAAAAGCAATTTATTCTCCACAATGAGATAACAAGGTGCAGAGCTGGATGAACACAGCAGGCCAAGCAGC